>NC_068328.1:5757575-6060606 GCF_000147395.1 Oryza glaberrima
CATGATTTTGTAGCAACGACCCAAGTGCTGCAGCCATATCAAAGTGAGTAATATATTGCTATTTTCTTCTATTTATATTCATATTTTGCTTATTTTTGTTATTGCTAATTTATTTCTTAACTATCAAGTGCAAATGGAAAGGGAGAAGGGGAAGGGGAGGACGAGGCTTCATAGTTTGCATGATTTTGGACATCTATTTGTTGTGCACTTTTGTGTATATATGGACTGTAATATGTGGTAATGTGCCTTCTATGTTGTGGACTGTAATATGTGGTGTTGTGTATTCTATGTTGTGGACATGTGATGTGTGCAATTATGTTTGTGGACACTAAGTAATGTTTGTGGTCGATGACTTATATGTATCGTGGCTTATTTCTATGGGACACTATGTAATTCTTGCTATATATGTGACTTGTGCTAATTGTGTCAAAATTCTATCAAAATGCTACCGAAATGCTGTCGAAATTTTATTCAAATTTTGTAACTGCCTCATATTTGTGATTTTTATTTTTTTTTTTTGACCATGGATTGCTCATTTGTTGCTCTATGCAATGAACTGGACATAGAGCTGTTGTTGTATTTTTTTTTTGAACAATTCACAACCATGTTGTATTATCCATGTGGCGTTGACCTGTAGTTTAGGGGTTCATAGTGAATGCACATGCTTAGGCCGTTCAAAGCCTCACATTATAACACTCACAAGTTGAAAAAAATGGGGGGCAAAATCACACAAAGCTGAACAAAATGGAGACAAAATTGCAATAACCACCAAGGGTATATATGTCCTTTTCTCTACAACTAACACCGTTAGTTGTGGCTGTTAGGAATGAGGGTACATGGCTGCTTCAGATTCAAAAAGTGGGGGTAAAAGTGCAAATCCTAAAAAGTGGGGGTAAAACAGCAATTGGCTTTAAAAGTGGGGGCACGGATGGAATTGCCCCTAATAATAATGGTATTACAATTGTATTGCAATGGTGCCCTTTTCCAGTGTACTACAGCTGCTCCCTTCGGGCTGATAATATTTGTCGTTTTAGACAAGGGTGGAGTCAAACTTTAGAATCTTTGATTATGAATCATTTTTAAAATATTCATCTTTCAAATATGGTAACTGTATGCATAGAGTAGTCTTAAAAAATACTTTAATAAAATCATATATTTGTTAACAGTTTTATACATATCATAATGAAAAATAATGGTCAAAGTGTTATCAACCCGGAGAGAGTAATTAACAGCTATAGTAAGTTCTGCACTAGAGATGGTAAAAATTACAAAAACAAAATACTAATATTTATTGATGGGGGTATATATGCGCGTACGAACATGTGTGTGTATACATATTTGATAAAACGCAAGGGGAAGCACGGGAACATACTATATTATATAGTACTCCCTCCGTTTCAGGTTGTAAGATGTTTTGACTTTGGTTAAAGTCAAACTGTTTCAAGTTTGACTAAGTTTATAGACAAATATAGTAATATTTATATAATAAATTTGTGTCATCAAATCAATAATTGAATATATTTTCATAATAAATTTGTCTTGTGTTGAAAATGTTACTATTTTTCTATAATTTTTGTTAAATTTAAAGCAGTTTGACTTTGACCAAATTCAAAACGTCTTATAACCTAAAACGAATGGAGTATCATGATAAAGTGGAGAACTTTGGGGATTTGGAAAGAGTTTTTTTCTATTATCTTGAAAAATGTTATTACACCTCAATTTTATAATTCATAGTATCTCATATAATTAGAAAAAGAATGGGTATACGCATGTGTTTTTTAGGGCCATTGAAATATGGAGCAATGAATGCCTAGTGAGATATGATATGCGATGACAAACAGACAAGAAAGTAGCGTGGAACTTTGTTGCTCCCTTCCACAAACCACTAGGCAGGCATCGCTAGCTGCACAGTACTACTGTGGTTCTATATATTTCAATTTTCAACCAGTATCACTATAATTGTACTATCCAGTGCACCAAGTTCAGCTACAGTACAAAATGCATCAGGAAATGCGCAAAACAAAATTATATCTAGAATTGAAAAAAAATACGAGTTAAATCTATCGATATACGGATCCTAAAATTAACATAGGACTTGTTTAGTTCCAAACTTTTTCTTCAAGCTTCCAACTTTTCCATCACATCAAAACTTTACTATACACAAACTTTCAATTTTTCCATCACATCGTTCCAATTTCAACCTAACTTTCAATTTTAGTGTGAACTAACACACCCATAGTAGAGTACTTTGCAAAACAGACCTAAGGATGCAACCTAGTAGAATATAGCACCATCAGTCTCTTTTATTTCAGGTACATTTGGGCCTCGAGGAGTATTTGGGTGCAGCTGGAAATGGGCTAGATGGGGCACAACAATTGCTCCGTGGATCAATTGGAAATTAATTAAATTTCAAATGGTGGAATAAAAATTTCAAAATAATAATATTATTAATTGAAGTAAAACCAAACTAGAGATGCAAACTAGAGATGCAATTGATAGTGCAGTGATAAGTTGGCATGTGGTTTCAACCCCGAGCTCTCGTGTTCAATTCTCAACACGCTCGCAATTTCTTCTTAAAAATGTTTGGAGCCTTGGAGGGATAGATCTCCCTCCAAATCTCTCCTTTTTTTTTAAGAAACAAAAACAAATCAACAGTGATCTGGGCAACCTTTCAGTTTTGTTCTCAATCATGTTGTTGTCGATCTCAAACTTCCATACTCCAGTACGTAGAATCGTAGAATATATATCTTTTTTGGCTCACCATAACGTTTTGTTCTTTGCACTACGAGAGGCATCAGGATATTCCCCCAACCAATTCAAACACAGTGTATTGTGCAGAAGATACTACGTATCAGATTGCGTACCTTTGTATGGTCCTCCTTGATGTGTCCAAAACCATGTGCTACGTATCAGATTTCTGTGAGAACTTTCCAGTTCAGCTAATTGGGAGAAGAATATTAAATCAGAGTCAATCAAGACAACCAGACCATCAGCAAATGATGCAAATAAAAGATAAAAAGATCAACCTGCATCTCTTCATAAAAGGGGTGTTTTTTTTTTTTTTTTTTTTTTTTTTTTTTTTTTTTTTTTTGGCAAAGGCTACTGTTCTCGGTGCCTCCTCTCCAAGTTGACCCTCCTCAATATAAAGTGAATAAGCATCTGGACGCTTTTCTGAAGCCCCACCTTAATATCCAACTTAATTTTAACCGAGGCATCCACCTCTATGATCTTTAATTTTGAACCACCAGATTGTTTCTTTTGTTCTTTGTCTGGACCTCCCACTGGATAAGGTATTGAAAAGGAAAGTAGTCATAGAATTGACCAAATTTTAAAATGCTTTCAATAGGTTCGACAGAAATAACTGACAAAACATAAAATAAGAAATGTGGCCTTATTCTGCCATGACAGAGACCAACATATGCTTATTTTTCAAAGAAATATGAAAAACAGTTTGCCTGTCTCCAGAATCCACATTTCCATTATTCATTAGTGTCCGACCATTAACTCCATAAACATGGAGTATTTCCAAGTTATTGAACGTGAAACAAAAGGAAGAATATACTCCCTTCTGATTCAAGTGAAAGTTTTAATAAGAACTCAGGAATGTCCAGAAAATTACCAGACAATTTGTATCCTTTTTCGTCGTTCAAAAAATTTGTATCCTTGAGCTGGCTGGCACCTTTCATGTCTTCAGCATCGGCTAATTGTGCATTTGAGCTCCTTCTCGTCTTGGCTGCCTGCACAAATTTGTGTAACTGGTACAGTATATGTGAGAATGAATATACAGGTAGAACCATAGATGTAGCATAGTTGTTGCAGTGACCTAAGTCGTAGCACTCCAAAAACCTGAGTTCAAATCTCTATAGGAGCAAATTTCAGATTATATTATTTGAGAGGTAAGTTCCATAATTGATAGGCTAAGTTCCTAATTTAAAAATATGGCATATATCCAACAGTAAAAAATACTCTTCTCTAAGAAAAAAAGTTAGAACCGTAGAAAACCAAGAATTAGTTGTACCTGCTGTACAATAATTTCTCTGCGCCAACATGTCTAAATCAACTTTTGGAAATTGCTCGGTAAATTCAGTCTGTTGAGGAAAGGAAAATGATTTCAATTTTCATGTAATTTGTGCAGATTTTGCACAGTATACTATGTTGACATATAGCACACTGCAGATTAGTAACTCACACGTTCGTGTGCAAACTACAACTCAATGATCTACTACCCACTTGATTTTGTAAATGCCAAAATTTCGTAATTATGGAAGATATAATTGTCAAACACTTGCAAAACTGAAGAAATAGATTCACTTCATGCACACAGATTGACTAACCAAACACCCCAATGCAACGAAATGCAAACACAAATCACCACGGACGAGGAAAAATTTTTTGAGAGCATCACACGAATTTATATATAGTATAACAATAATGCAATCTGGATATGCTACCTCAGGTCATCAGTTCGTATTGAACCACTCCATCCCAACCCATCCGAATTGAATGGATATTGGGATGGGTTCATCGCTAGATTTGAATGAATTCGGACGATGAAATGATGCTCCCCAGTTGCTGGACATTATTCACGCAGGGCAGCACGCCGGTTTGAGTATGGCGTCGGCCCGGGACCAGCAGCGTAGGCGCCAGTGGCGGCGACGCCGTGGAGACGCCTAGGTTTCGTACTAGGCCTCGAGATCCATTGAACGCTCTGGGCTCTGGGGCGCCGCGGTTGGTATCTCGAAGGAATATGTTCAGTTTTTGTCCCTTATCTCGACGTCGAGTTTAAATCACGTCATTGAACTATAACGTGTTTAAACTTATAATACCGGAGTATTTGAAATCTCAAAACAATATTTTGTCCGATTTCAATTGACGTGGTATGTTTACTATGGTTAACTAGGGCCAAGTCTATGTGGGACCACTTAGCCCCACATATAAGAGCCCTAGTCTTCTTCCTCCTCTCTTCATGCTATGGCAGCCTGAAGAGATGGGGA
Source organism: Oryza glaberrima (assembly GCF_000147395.1). Taxonomy (NCBI): domain Eukaryota; kingdom Viridiplantae; phylum Streptophyta; class Magnoliopsida; order Poales; family Poaceae; genus Oryza; species Oryza glaberrima. Next base: position 5,762,570 of record NC_068328.1, read on the forward strand.
AGAAAGGGAGAGGGAGAGAGAGGAGTAAGACTGGGTGATTGACATGTAGGGCTCTTGTAGGTCCCATGCTAACTCGTTGAGTTGATCGTAGGTAATTAGTCATGTCGGTTGAAACCGGACACAAACTATGCTGGAACCTTGGGTAGGGGTGGAAACGAGCCGAACCAAGCCTGGCTCAGCTCGGCTTGCAATGGCTCGCAAAAAACTAGGCTTGACTTGGCTCGGCTTGGTTAGGGAAACAAGCTAAAACTTAAGCTCGGCTCGGCTCGAGCCAGCTCGAGCTGGCTTGCAAGCCTTCCTGTTGAAACACCTATTCATATATATTTTGTAATTATTAAAAAAAGTAAAAACAAATCATCAACATGTAAAATTTAAATAAGTTTTTATATTCAATTCTTCAAAATCTTAATGATAAATTTCAAGTTGACAAATAATAACACTATATAAAGTAAAATAATCAATATAAACACACGATGGCCTAGGCTCGCGAGCCATAACAAGCGGTTCGCGAGCTAGCTCGGCTCGGCTCATTTCAGCAACGAGCTAAAAAGGAGGCTTGGACTTGGCTTGTTTGGCTTACGAGCCGAGCCAAGCCAACCAAGCTCGAGCCAAGCCCGAGCTGAGCTCACAAGCCTGAGCTTTTTTTCCACCCCTAACCTCGGGTAATCTAGTATTGCAAGTTGGGGGAACGTGTTATATATATAGTATTGCAGTTAAGAACATGATTCAACACTCCACATCAAGTTGAGGGATTAAAAGTGAATTTACTCCAATCTTAAAGCACCTGTAGCGAATGGCATCAGTCAAGCCCAAACGGCACGCGCTCATACGGAGGTCCACTAACTTGGCTGGCATGAGGCCCAAGAATCTCTCAACGCGATTAGCTTTGAGGCCCATGAAGTCAACCGCCAATACCGAATAAGCGAAGGACCTCCGCGAAAAAACTGCCTCGACTCCACTGTCCTACTTCTACGCAATCTCAGCCGCACATTTTGGATGGGACGTCTCAGGAGGACCAGGCAAGGAAAGGGACTAGCGGATAACTCGCCGGGGCCATGGGTCTCACTGACATGTGGGACCACCTCGTAGTGGGGTCAAACCGTCATCGAGACGCAATCGTCTCCTCCTCCGCGGCCCTTCGGCCGCCGCCGCCGCCGCCGCCGCTCGCCGTCGACTCGCCTCCGCCGCCGGAATAAAGCAGCCATTGGAGGGGCCGATCTCCGTGCGTCGGTTCGTTTGTTCTTGCTTCTCCAGTTCTCCTTCGTTTCCGGCGATTTTTAATTTTTTTTGTTTTTTGCCCCCTGTTCTTTTGCTTGATTTCTCCCGTTCAAAATTTCTAAGATTTTGCGTCTGTTGAAAAGTTGAAATAAACGAAAATTTTTATCGATGCGTATGTGAAGGTTGGATTGGCGATCAGGTTTCGCCAAGGAAGCGAAAGCAAACTCTACAGAAACAAACCCTGCATAAATCTGGGCAGAGGGTGATGTGAAATTGACCCTGTCTCATCTGATAATGGCCGCGCCATGTTCAGTGAAATCTGATGAACAGAGGTCAGTACATGTTCTACTCCTATGTCCTATCTATCAATCTATCACTTGGTCTAAAAATTGAGAGTTATTATTATTATTTTTAAACAGTTTGTTGCTGAGGTGCACAGAATTTTACCTAGGATCAGAGTAGACATGCTACCTGTAAGTTTGTTTTTTATCGTTACCTCAGTCATAGCAATACCGTTTCTTCTTTTCAGTCGATGTTTGGACAGCTATTTTACACAAAGCTTTCTAGAAAATTATTTGTACAAAGTTTTGCTTTGTTTCTGTAAGCATGACATGATTACAGATTTGCAGAATAGAGTTCTCTACTTACCATGAGTATTAAGCAATTCCCTGGCCTGACCACTTAAGCATCCACCAAACCACTGCAATACCATGGCTATGCTTTATCTTAGTGCATATGCATACAGAGCACTTCCTGACAAATACAATATCTTTAGAATACTTAGAAGATTTCAGAGCAGCACTGCCCTAGCTTGACCTACAAATTAACGCCACTGTCAAGCACATAACCTCACAATAATGGAACACTCAATACTAGTCCCAGTAGATAAAGACTATGGTGCAATGGAATGAAAAGGAAAAAGGCACTAAGAGCATTTAACACACTGCTACATCATGGGGTTAGGTCCATGTCACATTTCTTAAAGCTGAGCCTATGTGTGAGCCTGAATGCGTGACAAAATTGGTTTTCATTGGGCTCAGCATGAGCTTTACTGGAGCTTCACCTACAAATTAACCCTCTTGTGCTGCACTATCACCTCTAATCATAAAAATCACCAATAAAACTATTATCCAGAGGCTGCCTCAGAGGATTGAAAGCGGAATGCACTGAACCAGTCAGGAATAGTAACACGTCATGCGGTTAGGTCTGCGTCGCAATTAGAAAAAAATAATCACGTTTTCACGATCAAAATTATTTGACTAGGCAAGCATGATTAGTGGTTAATCTTGATTTGACCATTAACAACTGGCAGCGGCGTCATCAATAGGCTAGTAGTAGTATATATGAAAGCCAGTTAGCTCAATTTGTGGTAAAATAGGGTAAGTATTTATCGTTAGTCCAGCTCCATGAGGGAGTTGAAGTAGCCGGTTGTACTTAAGTAACCTAAAGAGCTATAATTATCAGTATTTTTTAATTTGTTTAGGTACTTCCTGGAAATGTGCTGTATTAGTGAACAAATTAAGTACTGAAGGAGTTGTCAAGTGCTGCTTTCAAGCTGAAAAATATAGACATGTAATAATCGAATAATTAAGCTCTTCCTCTTTTCACTTCTCTTTATGTTTTTCTTTGGCAAAAATAGATGTTAATGAGAAGTTAAAACTTCCACAAGAAGAATACTTCATTCAAGTTGCCAGAAGCATCTCCTTTAGAAAAGGCAAAAAAAAAGAGAAGAAATGAACTGTGTAGTCTCAGTCCGTCCAGCACAAAACTGTTCGATGCTTCCAACATCATAACATCATATTTGTCGAATTGTCGATCAGGCCATTCAGGAAGCTTGTTTTCTAACTTCTTATCCTCTTCCTCCTGTCATCTTCTAACTAACATAAGCTTCTACCTAGAGAAGGCAGGCCACAATAACCTCACACATATTCACACGTTTTAGTTTGACCACCTAAACTAGTTGAACACCCTGGACTTGATTTATAATACTTGAAGCATTTTGATTGCTGATATTCAATATTTTAAGTAGGAAAAAAAAACTACACACCAATCAGTACCCAGTTACTTGGTTATCTGAAGAAGACTGTCATATAGAGGGTAGGTTGATTCGTTTTTAGTAGCTTGAAAGCTTCAAAATGTGTTATGACAGCAGAAGCAATCAAGCAAAGCCTCTTATTATCTTCTTACCCTTAAAGACTAATGCTTGCAATGCTTCCTCCATCTCTAGCTAGCTGCCATTTGGAACACGCATAGGAGCTAATCAAGCTAAGCTAGTTTGCCACCACTTCATCCAATGAGTAATTTTGTGGCGATGCAGACGGCGAAGGGAAGGCTCCTTCCATGGTCAACATCAGCATGGGCCGTTGGCCCGTTGCACCCTTCCAGTGTGCACGCACCATTATAGTTTGTCCCTCGACCGGTGACGGTTACGAAACACGGATAATGGATATGCTTTCAGTTTCAGCACAGTGCAGTGTATGTGAGAAGGCCTTGTTCATATCACTTCATCTTAGCTTAGCCAGCTACAGCTAATTGCATTTAACACGGTTTCTTTCTTTTCGTCAAAACCGGCGTGTTCATAATAGGAGATTATCATTCAATTAACCATATCCTCCTGTACTGCCAGGTCTTACCAAACAAGCAATTAATTAATTCATTAACTAGATGCATGATGCTAACATATTTTTTTTTCAACAAAACGATGAACTTCTGAGAAGGACAGATACAAAAAGGACACAAATATCACCACTAGTGTAGTAAGTTACTACTAAGATTTTTGTTACCCCTGTATCACACCGACGAGAGTTAGGACCATATTATATTGACCCCGATCATTAGCAAGAGAATTACAGTGCCACACCAATAATTAAGTTATATACAGCAGTAGTTAATTAACTAGCTATTCCCTCCGTTTTAGGTTATAAGACGTTTTGACTTTGGTCAAACTGTTTGATCAAAGTCAAACTGTTTTAAGTTTGACTAAGTTTATAAACAATTATAGTATAATATTTACAATCCTAAATTAGTTTCATCAAATCAATAATTGAATATATTTTTATAATAAATTTATCTTGGGTAAAAAATGTTACTAATTTTTTTCTTTAAATTTAATTAAATTTAAAGCAGTTTGATTTTGACCAAAGTCAAAACGTCTTATAATCTAAAACTACGGAGGGAGTATTAGCTACTCAGATTTCACATATATTTAACCACAATCATATTTATTTTGCAGGAGTACTGGATTTTCTCCAAGGGAAAATACATCGGCATATCGCAGAAGTTAACTTTTGGCGTCGCTCTCGTGCCAGCTCTGGACTATGCAACAGCAGCAGCAGCAGCAAAGCCGGCGTGAGGCCGCGGCTCCATTTGTCTCTGCTTCAACCGCACTCCTCCCGCCTCCATCCAATCCATCCATCCATCCGCTGCTTGCACCGTCGGCTTCCTTTCTCGCGCGCGCGCGAGCCCCAGCAATGGGGTGCTCCTCAAGAAACCCCACGCATTGCGCCTCCATAAAATCCAACCAAACCCACTCTCGCTTGGTCGTGCAGCACTGCAACCACTGCAAGTATTAAGCTCCCGGGGGCAGCCGTGATCTTTGCGAGCATTCTTTCTTCCACTTAGGTGGGAAGAAGAACATCAACTGGGCTTTCATATATAGCTAGCTAAACAAAACTAGATAGCTAGATAGATAGATAGATAGATAGATAGATAGATAGTGTAGCTGATTGGGTTTATCTTGTGTGCTAGGTGCTAGCAGCTAGCAAAACTGCAAGAAAGGTGTACAGAAGGCAGGGCAGGAGGACATACAGGAGGAGGTCGATCGAGCGACGATGGGCAGCTTGGGAGAGGTCGTCGAGCATGGCGTCAGCAAGGATATGCTTCCGTTCGATGGCCATCCTGATCCCGTCGTCGACGAGCTCAACAGGCTGGAGAATCTCCTCAGAGGTAATTAATTTGCTCGTTTGGCTATATAGCTAATTAATAAACCACCGTCAGTTTTTGATCGTTGTGTTTAAGCCTCGTGGTGCAATGCATCTCAATGCATCTCGCCAGCTTGAAATGGTTAATCATATGACATACTGATTGATCAAACTGAAGCCCTAGTTAATTATGACCTTGCAACATAAGTCATTCAATTCACGCTTTGGTCATATCAAGTACTACTGTACCAGTAGTGATACTGTAAGCGAAATGGACACATATCCCCTTCCCTGTATCAGTTACTGAGACATAGTCAGACACTTGTAGTTCACAAGTAGGCTGAAAATTTGAGTACATCAGTTCACTACAATAACGTAGTACGATCGCTGTGATCGTCTTGGTGAAGTAGGAAATAGAAAAATTGAGCGTGAATATGTACTATGTAGTTTTAGATAAACTATTCGTACCTAAGTCATTTTTTTAAGTATTCTTTAGAAGAACAGATACATTAACTTGACAAGCACCAATTTGTTGAGATGGAATCAGGGCATGCTACAGTTCCATATTTTTTTTCAGAAAGAAAGAAAAAATCTCTCTTTTGTCCGCCTTTTCTTATCCATGATGCAAGCTTTTCCAACTACGACAAAAAATAGACACCAAAAAGCGGTCTAAGTAACCCAATCTTGTAGGTTACAAGAGATATTTGCTCAGATTCTACGATATAGGTGTGACAAAACCCTGAAAATTTTAGTATGGCTGGTTGGACGGTTGGTAGGACGTCAATAAAGGGCAAGAAGAATTAACGTGGTGTTGGATGCAGGCTTTACAATTTCGGTGAGCACAATCTACCAGGAGGACCAAAATTTTCGAAATTTTGTAATATTTCAGAACAAAAATAATTTGAATTTGTGAAAATTTTTGACTGAATTTCAATAAATTTTATTAAATTCACAAAACGGTAAAATTTTTGAAAAAAAAATTCTTATAGGGGCCCGAAATTCTTAAAAAAAAAAAAGAACCAAAATTTTAAGCCCTGGTTGGATGGCAGAATGCACTTGTTTCTAGAACTCTAGTTTGCAGAAAATATTTCAGGCTAGCTAGTCAATTTTGTCAGACATATAGGAGTACTACTGTTGAATCATGATATTCATCATGCATCATTCTAGGAACTAAAAATATTTCTTCATGATCTAAATGGCGCCAAACTGCCATTCAATTTAGTTGTGACCTAAACGTTTTACTGATATACCCTTTTCCCGGTAGCAGAATTACCTAAAGATTTTCTCACACTGCATCAGTCATTAATACTATGTTTAGATTGAACTCTACACTTTTTAGCACAAAAGGTCCTTGTTCAAAGCTGTTATTGTCATCTGTCTCATTCAATCAGTTCATTGATGACTCTAGTTACTTCAATTTCACTCTGAAGTCCAAACAAGGAGCAGTAAAATATCTTTTTGTTTACAAACATAAAAAGGATTAATAATTTATCCTTTTTTGTTCGTTTTGGGTCAAAGACCCAAGAGAAATAAGCTATCAGTATAATCTTCTAGTCCATCATTTATAACTATGAAATTTGAAAAGTTACTCAAATAATACGTTTTGTACATCGACATGGTCTCAGAAATTCAAACTTTTAAGTCTTTAACTAGCAGTTGAACTAAATTAATGTTAGAATCTAGCTTCATGCTCACGCCTAGCTCGTGCTTAAACCTGCAGAGAAGGACAGAGAGCTAGGACATGCATACAGCGAAATTAAAGGCCTAAAGGTGATGGAAGCCCTGAAGGACAAGGCCATTGCTGAGGTAATTTGCTTCACGAGCTAACTAATGTAATTAACTACCATTTTGCTTGAGTTGTTTCCAAGCTAAACCCCCACTTTTCCACTCCAACAATCAACACCGATGCAACATTGGGCAAGCCATGCCCCGGTCACTAGCTTACTCACTGTACTGACACCACTCCGGTGTACTGCGTATGTCTCTGCAGCTGACCAAGGAGCTGAAGAAACAGGATGAGAAGCTGAGTAGCCTGGAGAAGCAGCTCGAGCAGAAGGTTAGTTAGTCAACTGATTATTAAATTAAATATGTTAATTGCTACTCCCTCCGTAGTTAAACTTTTTAAGTTTTAATCAAATTTATAGAAAAATATAGCAACATTTCCGGCACAAAACAAGCTTATTATTAAAATATATTAGATGTTAGTTTAATAAAAACTAATTTGCTGTTGTAGATATTGCTAAGTTTTTCTGTAAACTCGATCAAATTTAAATAGGTTTGATTAGGAACAATTCATAATATTATACGGAGGGAGGTGACCAATTCTACGGTTCTACGATACTAACGAGCTTTTCTCTCGGTGCAACAGAACCTGGATGTGAAGAGGCTAAGCAACGAGAGGAAAGAAGCGCTGTCTGCGCAGTTCGCCGCCGAGGCGACGCTCAGGCGGATCCACTCGTCGCAGAAGGACGAGGAGGTCGTCCCGTTCGACGCCATCATCGCGCCCCTGGAGTCTGACATCAAAGCATACAGGCACGAGGTAACACCTGTAACTGCACTAAAGCAGCTGCCTGACGATCAGTTACCAGGACAATTCAGTTTAACTTCAGTTCTGTATGATGACATTGTGGCTGCTCGTCTCGGCTGTCAGATTGCATTGCTCCAGGATGACAAGAAGGCGTTGGAGCGGCACCTGAAGCTGAAGGAGGCGGCGCTGGTGGAGGCAGGGAACATCCTGCGTAGCGCGCTCGAGAGGGCGCTGATCGTCGAGGACGTCCAGAACCAGAACATCGAGCTCAAGAAACAGATGGAGATCTACCATGTGAGCTAGCACACATGCAAATCCATCACTGACACATCAGCTAGATTAATTTTCGTCAGCCTGAACTGATTTTTGATTTTTTGGTCTTTGTGACTGCAGGAGGAGAACAAGCTGCTGGAGAAGAGCAACAGGCAGCAGGTGCTGGACATCGAGAGGCTCACGCACACCATCGCCGAGCTCGAGGAGTCCATTCTCTCCACCGGAGACGTTGCCAACGCTGTCCGCTTCTACCAGAATCAGGCCGCCAAGCTGAACGTGAGTGACATGAGTAGCAATGTACTCCCTCCGTCCCAAAAAAAACTCAACCCCTCCTAGAACAACGAATCTAAATAAAGAGTAGTTCAGATTCGTTGTCCTAGGAGAGGTCCCATAGGAGTTTTTTTTTTTGGGACGGATGGGGTAGCGTATTCAGAAGACGATTGATTACGTTCGTTTCTGACGAGCTTTTTCAACCTGCAGGAAGAGAAGAGGACGCTCGAGAGGGAGCTAGCTCGCGCCAAGGTCTACGTCAACCGTGTCGCGTCGACGACCGCGAACGAGTGGAAGGACGATGCTGACAAGCTGATGCCTGTCAAGAGATGGCTCGAGGAACGGAGGCTCCTGCAGGTAAGTACACCACACGGTGGCGCCTCCAAATTTTACTGGCCTTTGTACTAGATTTTTCTCAATTTATCATCTGATTATTTGTCATTTTCACAATGACCGTCTAGGGAGAGATTCAACGGCTGCGCGACAAGATTGCCATGGCCGAGAAGTCTGCCAAGGCAGAAGCCCAGCTGAATGTGAGAAACGTGGCAAAGATACTTCAATCAATTTTTCACCCAATTAATTTCTCCATGTCGTTGTCTGAAACTTTGGCTCCTTTTCCAGGACAAGCTCAGGAGGAAGCTCAAGGCGTTGGAAGATGACATGAGAAATGAATCATCCAACACGTCTGCTAGCAATAAGGACAACGCTACTAGCAAGCAAGCCACTCCAAAGAGGTCATCGTCTCAGCCAAGACGACCAATCATCTCAGCTGACGGCGCCGACAAGAGAAGGCCGGCATCTCAGCCAAGGGCATCGGTGTCAGGGAAAGTTCTGAATAAGCAACCTGGCTCTGAAACCGAAGCTGCAGAGAAGAACAGGCATGCTGCTGCTAAACGGTTTGACAGCCCGAGATCAGCAAAGAGCGTTGCTGCTGGTGGCAGAGGAGAACGTCCTGTGAGAAGCCATCTGTGGGCGCATAGGAGCAAGGTGGCTGATGATGCTGGCAAGGAGAACAAAGAACAGAACCCAAATTACAAGGCGCATTTGGGTGATTCGCATGCAGATGGTGACTGTGGGGTGCAGTGCAGCGAACATGAAGAAGCCATGGATTTGAGGAAATTGGACGAGGGAAAGGCTGATGATTCTGATGCTGTAAAAAGTACCAAGGACAGCTGTGAAATTTGAAGGTTGCCTTTTGGATTGTGGATAATGCATAATAGAAAACAGATGGTACTTACCATGTACAGGTATACAACTTCTCCTTTTAATTTGCACATGAGATCTCTCTGCTTTTGAATATTTTAACAAAGTTAAAATATATAGGACACTCTAGACTGTTTTTCTCTGACATTGTTCTTTCTTTGTTTCATACAGATGCATCATTGCGACTTATTTGAAAAGCGTGTGAGCCTCTCTGAAGCTTTCTTCAATATTTTAGTTTTGGAGATTATTTGGACAACAGAACCGGCAATGGTCTTCGTCTTTGTTATATCTTGTACATATAAATCATGCCATAAGCTTCACAAGTGCATTTTGTGCCTGTAAAAAAACAGATTCAATTTGTAGTGTTTTGAGGAAAGGTTTGTTTCATTAAATAAAGAAAGTTGATGCAATGTAACAAAAATGCAAATAGAAATATAAGTGAAGGGTGTTTCTCTTAATTGTTTTTTTTTTGTTTCAGTTGTTCCAGATTTTTTTTTTTGGCAAAGAATTGTTCCAGAATTATTGCTACAAGTCAGTAATTTTCGTGTGTTCGCGCAGGTTAACTACAAGTTGTATGTTGTACTTTTGGCATATTTACCAGAAATGAAGTAAATAAAATAAGTGTTAGGTTGAGGTATTGAATGAAAAACAAAGGTGAAGTTTGTTGTACTTTTTTCTTGACATATTAGAATCCCTTATATTTTTTCGATAAATGAAACGAACTGGGGCTTTTCAGTTTCTTACTGTGTTCAACCATACCGAACTTTGGCATTGTCAATTTTTCGCAAAGTAGCAATCTAAACACATCCTAAATACTGTACCACACCTTACCTACCAAAATTTGATGATTTTCTTAAAACTTCTCCACATGGCACTATACAAGAATGGTTGGCATGGTAACAAACCAAACAACACCCAGACACTTCTACCCTACTAAAGTTTGGTATTATCAAAATTATCAAAAGTTTGATGTTACCAAAATTTGAAAGGGTTAGGCCAAGTTTAGTTCCAATTTTTTTCTTCAAACTTCCAAACTTTTCCATCACATCAAAACTTTCCTACACACACAAACTTCCAACTTTTCTATCACATCGTTCCAATTTTAACTAAACTTAGAATTTTGACGTGAACTAAACATACCCTTAATTTTGGCATAAAAGTGAGCAAACCCAAAATCCCTTATATTTGTGGATATAGATGAGTATTTTATTAGAAAAAAAGGTCCATCCAATTCAAGCAGTGGTTTTCAGCCCAACTCGAAAATTTAGGGCTGGAATTTTTACAGCGATATCAGGCCCAAGCTTGCAAGAAGGCCCAAATTCCAAACGTGGATGCAAACTCTGACTCTGACCACTGGGCCCAACACGATCCGCGTCAGTTGAAGATTTTTTTTTCATTTTTAAATTTTTATTTTTTAATATTTACAGAAATATTATATCATCCAAATTATTTAGAGAAATGGCTCCTGCCGCCCAAGTGGAGGGCGGTACGGTGTGCATATTTTGCAATGAGGTCCCTTGCCACTCTTTGTAAGGGCTGAAGGGGCAAATGCAAATTTTGCCCTACCAAAAATGCATTCTTCTAATTTTTTTTCATTTTGTCCGTCCCTCGTGTCGCCTTGCCGCCCTCCCCGAAAGTGGTAGGGTCTAATTCTATAAATATTTTCATCGGTACAATATTTCTGTAAATATTAAAAAAGTAAAAATTTAAAAATGAAAAAAATTCTCAGTTGAACGAAGTCGGTTCGTCCCGTGCTAAACCCGTAACCGTAGAAGGCGCAAACCCACGCGGTTCGCTGTTCGTCCCCAACTCCGGCTCCTCCTCCCCCCCGCGAGATGGCGGCTGCGACGGCGGCGGCGGGAGCAGCCGCCGCGGCTGCCGCCGTATCCCTGCTCGCGTGCTACCTCCTCCTACACAGGGACGGCGCCAAGCTGCCGTGGGTCGGGCCCACGACGAGGTCCTCCCGCTCGAGCGGCCGGCGGACGCGGCGGAAGGGCCTCGTGGAGGCCATCGGAAACACGCCCCTCATCCGCATCAATAGCCTCTCCGACGCCACAGGGTGCGAGGTAGACTCGGGGGGTGCGTCCGTGTTTGTGGCTCCGGTTTTACTGGCTGGTTTGGTTTGGTTCGGTTGAGCTGATGAAGTGGTGGTGTTGCTTTTGGTTGGGTTGCAGATCCTGGGGAAGGCCGAGTTCTTGAATCCCGGAGGCAGCGTGAAGGACCGTGTGGCAGTTAAGATCATCGAAGAGGTAATTTGTTCATGTTGGTTCAAATTGATCCAAATTTGTAGATAGATTGAATGGGGTAGCTGAGAAGTACAGCTCACGGAGAAAAGTTTCAGAATTGCTACTTTGCTGGAGTATGATTTCCTTAATGAAAAGTTTCATGTAATGTTGGCTACATGTACTTGCCTTTTCTTCTTCTTCTTCTTTTTTTTTTTTTTGAGAAAGTACCTGTATATGCATCTTTTGAGAATCTCTACCTCTGGACTTTCTACTTCAGTCATTTTGTGAGGTTGAGAGCAGGAATTAGTTGACTTCCTCCTTATTGTAAGATGTGGTGATAAATGCTTACTTGTATTAACTCTAGCCTGTAGTTGTCTATCCTTCAAAAAGCAATTGTAAGGTGGAAGTCGATAACAGGGTGGTATCAAGATTTTTCCATCATCTTTTGGAACCTGTAAAACTATGTTGTCAGTGACCCAACAATTTTAGAATTGCAGTTCTGAAAAAAAGCACTCATGGGAAAAACATTATGCGGTTTTATTTCTAGTATTATTGGATTGAAACAAACAGGTACTAGGATTTTATCTAAATTCTTTTGTTTCAAATTTCACCAGATGAATCATGGATTCATGAGATAGTTTGCTCCGTGTCATGTTGTTTGGTAATTTCGGTTCCTATGATGTTGTTATATACTAACAACCGTATATCATATCCTTTATATTTGATCCTGGAACTCTTGTCATTACCAGGCTCTGGAATCTGGTGATCTTCTCTGTGGTGGTACAGTAACAGAGGGAAGTGCTGGAAGCACAGCTATTAGCTTGGCCATTGTTGCTCCTGCTTATGGCTGCAAATGTCATGTTGTTATTCCTGATGATGCTGCCATTGAGAAGGTAGTAAGTCACATACTGTTCATAATTCTTATAACATACTCCATGGTGTAGTATCTGTGATTGCTACTTGAGTTATCCATTTTTTTCATGGCTAGCTGAACTAAACTATGCTAGATGCTTCTGTTAAGATTGTTCCAAAGTACAAACAGTATTTCAACATCAGAAAGCCTGTATATTGCTTATGCTCCTGTATGTTTAGTTTTACTAAAACTCTTTTCACAGTCTCAAATAATCGAGGCGCTCGGGGCTACTGTTGAACGAGTGCGCCCTGTTTCAATTACACATAGGGACCATTTTGTCAATATTGCTAGAAGAAGGGCTTTAGAAGCAAACAAATCAGCAGCGGCCCAGAGAGAGTCAAGGTACAAAGAAACTAATGGTTCAGCGCATGTCAATACTAGAATAATGCACAGCAAGATAACAGCAAGCAAAGGGGAGTCAAACAAGGCACTAACTAACTGTTCAGCCAATTCTGAAATACAATATAACGGGAAGTGTGATCATGACTCTGATTCAAAGGGAGGTTTCTTTGCTGACCAATTTGAGAATATGGCAAACTACCGAGCCCATTATGAATGGACTGGTCCTGAGATATGGCAACAAAGTAAAGGGACACTGCATGCCTTTGTTGCTGCAGCTGGCACTGGTGGCACAATTGCTGGAGTCTCACGGTATCTTAAGGTTTGCATGCTTCTTATGTTATTTCTTCTGTATATTTCTTTCTCACATGTAGACCTTTTTTATGCCTATGCTATAATCAAATATAGGAAAAGAACACAAACATCAAATGCTTCTTAATGGACCCACCTGGATCTGGTCTGTTCAATAAGGTTACTAGAGGGGTGATGTACACAAAAGAGGAAGCTGAGGGCAAAAGGCTGAAGAATCCTTTTGACACTATTACTGAAGGAATTGGAATCAACAGGGTTACGAAAAATTTTATGATGGCGGAACTGGATGGAGCTTACCGGGGAACAGATAGGGAAGCTGTTGAGATGTCAAGGTATGTACTTACCGAGTGCTTTCGCTGACTCTTAGGAGTTACAATCTGAAATTTCCATGCAAGAACTGTTATTGTTTAGTACAAATCATGGTTCATAAGCATTAATCAAAGTTCTGCACATTTCGCTTGTAATAAACAAGTACTGAAGCAAAAAGGATGAAAAGAATCAGTCTTCTGTGTCATAGTTAGAAGGAAGCTCATAGTTGTTTATTCTCTTATCTTAAGATAATTCAAAGAAAAGCTAAAAATGTATTTCAATTATCTAACCTCAATCTACTTGTAAATATTAACTTAGGTTCTTGTTGAAAAATGATGGGCTGTTCGTTGGGAGTTCTTCAGCCATGAATTGTGTTGGTGCTGTAAGAGTTGCTCAAGATTTAGGTCCAGGACATACAATTGTGACAATTCTCTGTGACAGTGGGATGAGGCATCTAAGTAAGTTCTTCAATGACCAATATTTGGCTAACCATGGCCTGACACCAACAGCTACCGGTCTGGAATTTCTTGATTGATGAGAAAATTTCATGGGGAATATACAGTCTCAGCAAGTTTTTCATGCTGTGATGTCTGCCCTGATAGCTGGTGAATACTGACGAGCTGGAACATAGCAGATCTCATCCAGCAAGAGAACTGCTTGCATCTCTGGATTGGTACAAAAATTTTGTCGTACGGCTTTAAGTTATCCTCAAAATACATTGTGATGTATTTTAATTAGCTGGCATTGCCATTGATAGGGGCTGGTATAGCCAACCCTGCATTTCTTGTAGTTTTGGCATATTTCATTAGGATGTATTCAGTAAACTGTAAAAGGATGTTTTTTTCCCACTGAATCTTATATTAGTGTTTTTTGGCTAAGAGACTGGGAATTTGTTCAGGAGATCATTTATTCTTTTGAAATCCATGTGTTGTACACTGGCCAAGTTACCAATTTGTTTCATGTATATTCTGCAGGTGTTTAATTTTGTACTAGCACTAGCTTGCTTTTGTCAGTTGACATCAGGTCTATTTGGTCATTGGTCCTGCCCCAGCTTATTCAGTTATTCTCTCTTCATCAGTGCCCACTCTCTTTGCAGATACATCTGAATGGAAGCTGTAGATTGTGTTATTGACTGCATGCCAAACCTAATGTTAACAGCGCTTTTTATTTTCAATTGAATGAGGAATTTGACTGATGTTCTTCTGTCAATGGAAGCAGAGGCAACAGTATATGCAAGTCTGAGCATCTACCATTAGAAGAAATCTGTGGAGGGAGAAAACCTGAGAACACCTGCATAAATTGAGATACTACGAAAAGCCCAACAAAAAAAAAATCCTATATATTCCTACTCCATTGTTGCGTTTTACACCGCTACTAACTCTGCCGATTTCTTTGTCTCCAGCCAGTGCCTGGCCGCGACGCTCGTCGTCAAGAACCAGCCGGCCTTGTCGGGCGCCTCGTGGAACGGCGCGTCGAGCTCCTTGAGATGCGACTCGAACACGGCGGCGAGCCCCTTGTCGGAGTACGTGTTCTTCCCCTGCCCCGTGTGGATCCCGAGCAGCGGCGGCAGCTCGTCCCCGGCCTGCAGCGCCGCGTACAGGTCGCTCATCCAGACGTGCAGCGTCGTCAGCGCGGCGCCGACGGAGAGGCCCCTCAGGTGCAGCGACCACTGCGTCTGCGTCCTCGTCTGCACGTTGCTGTAGATGCCCAGCCGCAGCGCGACGTCCAGCAGCGCGCAGGCCTTCTCCATCTGGCTCAGGTTCACCGCCAGGTCCATCAGGCAGTTGCAGTACGGCATCCTCACCACGCCGCGCGCGCCGCCCAGCAGCTCGCCGGCGGCCTCCCTCAGGGGCTCGCTGGGCGCCGCGGCGTCCACCAGGAGCCGCACCACGGCGCCCAGCTGCGCGCTGCTCCGGTCGATGCACCCGATCACCTTGCCCAGCTCATCCGCCGGCGTGCCGGCCGCCACGGTGAGGAGGCAGCCGCAGAACCGGTCGTCCGGGGTGATGCCGAGGTCCTCGAGCATGGCGAATGACCTGACCACGTCGTCGGTGCGCCCCGCTTTGCCGTAGCAACGGATGAGCGAGGTGAGGATGAAGATGTTGGGCTTGAAGCCAGCCTCCACCATCTCGTTCAGGATGCCCTCCGCACCCGCGACATTGCCGGTGCAGGAGTAGAGGGTCACCATGGATGAGTAGCTCCAGCTGTCAGGCTTGGACCGGGAATCCATGGAGGCCTTCATGTCCCTGAAGATCTCCTCCGCCTCCTCGACGTAGCCGATGTCGGCGCACATCGAAAGGAGCATGTTGTATAGCACGACGTCGATGTCCATCACCTCGTCCTTCATCACCCGGTACACGGCCATGGCGTCCTCGCCGTAGCGCGCCCTGGTGTACGCATGGAGGAGGCAGCAGTACGTCGCCTTGTTGGGCACCGCCTCCTGGCTGACCAGCTCCCTGTGGATGGTCTTCACCACCCACGGCCGCATCGCGCGGCCCATGGCGTCCAGCACCGTGTTGTACACGACCAGGTTTGGCTTGACGCCGGCCGCCTTCATTTCCTCGAACACGTTGAGTGCGCCGTCGAAGTTGCCGCTGCTCGAGTGCACCCTGATCACCGTGGCGCATATGACGGGGTCCAGCTGCCATTTCTCGGCGCGGGCGCGGTCGTACAGGCGGAGGGCCGTCTCGGCGTCCCCGGCGCGGCCGTACGCGTCGATCACCGCCGAGTACGTGAGCATGTCCGGCGAGCACCCGAAGTCCGGCATCTTCTCGAACCACTCCACGGCCTTGCCTGGCATGCCACAGGCGCGCGCGCAGCTGATGACGGTCGAGAAGGTGGCGTTGTCCGGCTGCACGCCCTCGCGCAGCATCTCCTCCCAGAGCGCCTCGGCGTCGCTCCAGCGCCGCCTCTTGCGCAGGGCCTTGAGCGCGACGTTGTAGAGGATGACCTCCTTGCGGACCTCGGCGTTCCGGAGGAACCACCGCAGCGCGAGCACGACGGCGGCGGGCCTGGCGGAGGTCGTGTTGAGCACGATGACGGCGTCCTGCTCGGACGGGGGTTCCGGGAACGCGGCCTCCAGCGCCGCGGCGACGGGCGCCTCCCCGGCCTCGCAGGCGGCAAGCGCGGCCGCCGCGGCGGCGAGGCGGGCGCGTCGGCCCGACCCGGCGCGCGCGCGGGCGAGCCCCGCGGCGCGCGGGCTGTTGGGGTTGACCCAGACGTACCTGCTCGTATTGCTCGACCTCCCCGGACTCGGATTGGCGTCGGAGGGAGGCGGCGGCGGGTCTTGGACGGAGACACGGGCGGTGGCCGGAGAGGGAGAGGGGTTCTTGGGTTGGAAGGAGAGGGAGATTGCGCGGTGAGGCCATGAGAGGAGGGAGGAAGGGGAAGCCATGCCGGGCGATGCTCTCTCTGTGTGGATTGGGTGGGGGAAGAAGGGGAGAGAGCGCGACTGCTAGTGCGAGGAGTGTGGCGACGAGGAGGGTGTCAGTTTGTGGGCCCGCGATGTCAGTGATAGATCAGATGAAGGAGAGGCACAATAGGAGACCGCGCCGCGGCGCCCTTCCCGCTCCCCGCGAGACTCCAAACTCCCAAAAAACAACCGCACGCCGCGCCGCCGGCCGCACAGAACTCGCGATCCGCGACGATGCCGCCGGCGCCGTCGCCGCTGCCTCCGCCGTTCAGCGCCGGGCGGCAACGCGGCAGGCCTACTTCTCACGGGTCTCTCCGACATCGCAACCTTACCCGCTCGACGCGCTCCACGTCTTCCTCCCGTTCCCACCGCGCATGGCGGCGAGGCTGGCCAGCGAACCACCTTTCGCATCTCCCCTCGCTGCCGAGGCACGGGGCGTGCTGTCACCATCGTGCGCTGCTGGTGTAGGGCGTTCCTGTGGTTTGGATGATCGGAAACGGCGGTGTGACTGGGCTCCGACGGGTGCCCAATCTTCTGCTCGCAGGGAGGCGCGTTAGGTGTTCGACGAAATAGGTGCGACAAGTGTTTCTCCTGGTAATAATCGTGCGAACTTAGTGTACTTGGGACTATCTTATCTGCAATGGCTGCTGTTTTGCAGGTTACAATGGCCTATTGCGGTCGAATTCAAGGCTATCACATATCAGCGGCCCACATTTTCTACACCAGTAAGCTGTTTTACTCTTAACTTTTCTGCTTTCTGTGTTTGATTCAATCAATTATTGTAGGATTTGGAAAGTATGTTTACCATGAAAGTGTGAACTCCATATTATCAAAATAATTTCTTAAATCCATGTGATGACACTGTGCACCAGTCAACATAACAGGGCTCTTTGCTTACAATCACACTCCTTATGGGGGTTACTACATTATAGCATTAATCAACCATGTTCGCAACTACAAACTGTGCATTTTCTGCTTTGCCATTTTACAGAGGACCATGACGAGGCAATAATGCAACTGGGAGTATATGACTAAAAGCCTTGGTACATTTGCAAAAGGCATCTCAATGCATATGCTTAATTTGGTATTCCAAGGTACCGATGAGAACTGCTAGGTGGCGCCCCTTGTAGATTGAATTATCTAGTCAGCTACAAAACATTCTGATTCTGGTGTTATTTTCCACTATAAGTTTTGTTTCAGAAGATGAAATCTTCCATACATAGGCAGCTCCATTAGAGCATTTGTTGCAAACCAGGTAGGGTTCATTGAATATGCTGTAGCATTCAGGATTTATTCATATGACTCTATATGCTTTCACAAAGTTAATTTGGATGGTAGACTTGGAAAAGAAGGATCTTGGAGATAACAGAGAGTAGTGATATCAGTACCTCCTGGTCATGTCTGCACTAAAGGATTCATTATACTACTATGTTAATTTCAAGCTACTTCAAAGTTAAAAACTGGTTATATAAATAGAGATTGCAATAACAATAAGCATCTTAAATGCTTGCATTCACCCTTAGTTGAGAAATATGGTACTAGCAATTTCAAAATGGACCAACCAGTAGAGCATTAGGAGTAGGACTGTAAGGATGATCCAACCATTGGTAAGTAGGCTTAGTAAAAGGTTCTTCCGATTTGTGAGTGACAGTGTTGTAAGATTATTCTTGGATTCCTTTTTGTGGCATGGTTACTTTTTTTTTAGGTCAGAAAACTTAATTAGTCCATAAATTTTGGCTCTTTTATTAGAGGTAAATCGTTTTTTCCTAGGCCTCAGATATTTGATAAAATATTATTTTTGACTAGAAAATTTGGAGCTATGCTGTTGGGCTAAGGATTGTTTGGTCTGGAATAAACTTAAGCTTATCGTAGATAACTTTTAGTCCCAGATGGATAGTCTGCTTATTAACTTTATATCATGTTGCCTGTGTCTTGCAACGGATTTAAGTACATACTCTGTAAATAACTAATAAAATGCTAAAGTGAACATACTATACTATATCAGAAGGAAAAACAAGTTATGCGCTTTATAATTCGCATTAGGTCAACCGAAAACCTATGCAAATCTGAGAAGTTTTATAGAAGATCCTACAAAAAACACATACATGCCAACATAAATCTATCATCCATTGAATGCCAACATTGAATCCAAAAAAACCGCCTAGGGGATATGGGTACTGAGCCTTTCTATAGTATACTTTAACTGATCAATCCAGGCCTTGGATTGTGCTGTGAGCTCCTCGTGATGAAATGTGCAACAGCACAAGACTATTTTCAGAGCATGCACAGACTCTCTCTCTTGGAAATGGACACAAAAAAGGCTAATAGCTTAAAGCTACAAACATTATCTCAATGCAATCTTGTACCTAATCATTTGGGCTGCAACCAAGCGTGAGCTCATGTTTATCATGAATATTGATGGCTTCAAACAAAGGGAACTGGGGAACATCATCACAGGGTTTTGTGTGTTTCTCCATTGTCCTGGAAGCAGTACTACGTCAACTCATTCAGTCAGTGAAATTCCCTTTATCTCTGGCATGGTCATAGACTCGTAGTGAGAATATTTATATAGCACTGCAATACAATAATTATATGCAATGGTGTCATGGTGACGATACTCAGTTAAAACAAGGCAATCTGAAATGTTGAACTCATCAGCGTCTACATTTTACATATCACCTATGAGGTAATTTGTCGAGTTAATTTAATTGCTTATTTATTCCATTACATAATATAATGTGTATATATTTAAAATCTACCTTCTGCATTATGCTTGTTCGAGCTCACTTGTTATCACATGACTCTATGTGCTAGATGTTTGCCTTTTCCACTAACCACCATATATGATTGTGCCAACATCTCTTACAAGTAACAGCATACATAATCAGAAAGAGATATTTGCTTTTGAATCATAAGTATCGTTGTTATCTTCATTGCTTGTGACTGTAAGCACTAATTAGTGCTAGTGGGTTCAGGAAAAAATACTGCTAGTGGTATGTTCCTCCTTTGCTGTTGTACATGTGAACAAATATCGTCAACTGTCAGTCTAGAGATGTGAAATTGACTTGACTACCTATGAACACTGAAGGGGGAATGGTTTATTTATTAGTTTTGACAAGCCTAAATGTTTTCAGTCCAAGCATACCCCACTTGTTTAGGCAATTCGACAAAACTAGAAGGTCCGAAAATGAAAGTAAAATAGCAAATAGATGATTGAATTACTGTCTTTCACATTGGATTCCTCTCAGTTGAGAGAATAAGGAACGTGGGCCCAAGATTTTTTTGTCTTTCTCTGAGGATATATGGTACTTTTTCCTGTACCATTGGTGTATCTCCACGGACCTCTCGCGAATGAACATACAGTGGTTGCTTCTGCATGCCTGTGAAGTCGCAATCATAATTTTCACAAAAATTTCGTCTATTATAATACACAGAGTTTAGAAGGATCAGATGATAACATCGTAAAAAGTATAAATGCATGCTAAGTTTGCCACTTAAGTACATTTTTCTGAATAATGGGGAATCAATCATTCATTAACTTTTACATCCCACCTGGAAAGCAGTAGCATTGAGAAATCTGTGCTCTGATGCTCAGGCTAATGGGTTGAAAACTGCTGAATTCCATATTCTGATGACACTGACATGGAGTGATCATATAGCTTCGGCCTAGAAGTAACTGCTAAGATTCTCAGAGCGTGGCATCTGAAACTTAATGTACACTTTGTTCCAGGGAAGCCCGGGACCTCCACAGGGACTTGAATTAGCAGAAGCAACTGTTTGCTATACTCAATTTGACATGTATTTTCCCTAATTGATGCTGCTTGGTCTTTAATTAACCATTTTCGTTGTGTGCATGCAGAACAGAACACTGGCTGCTGCAGATGGGCTGCACTGCATCATATAGACTGTCCAATGACCACACATGGGTGTGTCCCAAAGGGGCCGGCCATCATAGGCTGGTGCTGAAACTAAGGTTAGCCCCTGCAATCTCTGACCTGAAAACTGTGTGGGTGATCTGTTTTGTTGCGCCGCTGGGGATAGAGCATGTATAGTTATGTGGCCAGGAGACCCCGTGGGTTCCTCTTGTGCTGAAGCCTGTTTAGGTGCCCAGCTTTTTCTTGCGTGTCTAGAACAGAGGAACCAGGATTTAACTGGCGCATCTTGCTCCAAAGCCTGCCATCAGTAATGCAATCGTTGTACAATCTGTACTGCTCTTCCACCCTTTGCTTGGGCCTCACAAAGATGCTCCTGCCTCTGAAGGTTTTCGGAGTTTAGGCTTTCCAGTCCAAATGCCTCCTCAATCTGAACATAAGGAATGCGCACTATATCAGAGAAGGATCATTGGATCTCGATCCCCCTACTACCTAGAATGGACGTGATGTGTAGGCGGTGTTCACCTATCTAGGCTACTTGTACATAGCTGGATCCTGTACTGATTGATTGAGCTATATATGCAGTACAGAATGCAAACCTGTGTAGGTGTGTAACCCTGGAGGAAAATAAAGGCATGTTGTCTAGGAAAGGACCTATAGGAGGGTCCTATATGTGTAATTGTGTATCAGTTCTATGGAGGAAAATGATGAACACTCAAAAGTCTAGCTTGGTATAACATGGGGTGGTGCGGTTGCCACATATCTACAAGCGACACCTTGGGCTAGCTAGGCCTCTACCCCTTCGATCTTGCACTGGGAAATTGGTGGTGAATGGTGATGGGAGGTCTATCTAGCTTGAGATGTTTTCTCTAGGTATTTCTTTCTTTCCCTCTTTTTGTTGTCCTTCACAGAGTACCTGCTTTGGATTTTCATCTCATGGTGTCGCTTGAACAGACAACCAACTTGAGTAGACCCTTGGCTGTGAGAATATTCACTTACGGTGTTTAATGCATATAGATTATCTAGTTACGGAGTGTCGTGTCCAAAGAATACACAGTGATTTCTTGCATGTGAAATTAAAGTGCAGTTGTACCTAGCGACTTTGAATTTTGTGGACAATTCTTATTTGCATGCAGAAGGGATAAAACGACACATCCAGAGAAGTCGCATTGGATCTATCACCAATAATAGCGACAGGAACGACAGTGCAGCAGCAGCAACATCAAAAATGATAGCACTGGGGAGTATTTGACACCTTAAAAGCTTCAGGACGTTCATACGATATCCTTCTCTGCGACCACTTGCTTAAGAGGGCGATCGTTGCCTGCGTGCCAGATTCCTGATGCATGCATGGCTGGTAAACTCCCATTTACTTCATGTTATTTCTTTCATCATCCATGCATGCACTAATGTGCAAACGGGTAATGTTTCTTGCAATGAAGGTCACACAGTGATGGTGGAAATGGCTCATTGGCGGTACGATGGTTCGCACTGGCTGCAGTAACATTCTAACTAACACGTACGCCTCAAGGTAAGTAAATTTCTGTGTTCAGTCCAAAGGCTGTGTTCGCCTGTTTGGCAGCTTGAGATGAGAGCTAATCCCTCGCGCACGTAAAACGGAACGACTCATTAGCATATGATTAATTAAGTATTAGTTTTTTTAAAAAAATATTTTTTAAAAGCAACTTTTGGTTTTTTTTTTTTTTTTTTTGCAAAATCACACCGTTTACCGTTCAACAAGCGTGTGCGTGAAAAACAGAGGAGGTGGAAACAGTCTACTCCCTCCGTTCCAAATAAAACTAACTTAGGAGGGATCCCCTCCTAGTACAATGAAGCTGACAAAGAGTTGTCCAGGTTCATTTGGCTTTTTTTGGGTCAGAGAGAGTAATTAAGTCTCTAGCTACGTACTCTCATTTACTCCTATATAGAACCTGGCTATTTATTCCTATATGCTATACACATGAATTTAGTTTCTTTTGTAACACTTCGCCTTCCCGGTGTGGTAACCGAGCTTTACTACCGGGAGGTGGGTAACAGAAACCGCCCAGTCTATCGACCAAATATTTTTTAAAAAATTAAACAAAAAATTAAAATTTTAGTACAATTTATCTGTTTTTTCTTAGGTTTACTCAGTAACCACGCAGTTAAGGTTCACCTTTGATGGTAAGAAAAACCCTACTCTATGTTAATAAGGTAATTTTACCATTCTTGAGAAGTACCAACAGATACCTTATTTTATAGTGTAAAAATTGTTACCTCTAAGTACTAAGTATCTTGAGATATAAAAAAATATCTCGAGGTACTTCTTTTTTAAGGACCATAAAATTTCTTGAAGTAATAACTACTACTGGTAGTAGTAAAACAGTTAGACGATGCTTATATACTGCTGGTAATGTCCTCCCGGCCTGACATTCTCTTGCCTCGTTGAGAGCGAAACCCTAGGCAACGGCAACATCAGGCTGCACTGTTGCAGGAGATAGCAAGCGAGAGCAGCCTTTCACTCCGAGTACCATTGCTTTCATAATCTAGCATGAACACCATTTTTGAGATTGCTTTCATAATCTAGCATGAACACTTTTGAGCTTAGTGTGGACAGTACCCCTTCGTCGCATAAAAAACCTAATCCTAGCTACGAATCTGGATATATACTGATATGCGTGTCCAGGTTATAGCTAGGATTGTTTTGTTTTGTTTTTTTTTTAACAGAGCAGTAACTATGGCAGGCTTCTGATGAGCTCTTTTTTTTCTTTTGTCATCAATTGAGCTGCCATTTCTCATGTGCCTGGTCTTTCTGAATTCCTTATCCCCTTCTGCTCCTCTTATCAAACGTGTACTTCCCTTTGCTTTTCTTTTTTTCATCTGTGCATACACTTTATACTTTTGCAATATAAATATAACTGCCCAGGCAAAAGAACTCATATTTAAAACAGCAGGCGATGCTATCTTTCTTTAGGACAGGTTATTTAAACTATATAGTTCAGCTTTCAGGTAGAGTCAACAGTGTACGCCGTCAACTTCCACAAGTCAACTGATATATGATATTGATTTTCTTTTTTTATGATTTCGAGTCGTACTTTAGCTATACGTTCGAGCAGCTTTCTTTATCATGCATCTGCAGTTGTGCATATACCTGACCCTAGCGACATGCGAAAGCTACACATAAAGCTACAGCCTCATTGCATACAAGCAGCAGCAGTTGCTAGAACTGTTGCCCATAGGTACGCACGTACAGAGGATTAAAAAAAACAAAAAACTCTGCACCCGCTTCAGAAAGAATTTTACAGTGTCTATATCCTTCATGTTTTTTAGCGTGTGCATACGTACAGGCCGGCCCTGCAAGCTGCAGCAGTTTACTGGGCCGCATGAAAAGTATATGCATTATGATTTTTTTTTTCAATTGTTGAAAAAGTATTGTGCACTTTCAGCTTACTTATATGTGACTGATTCCGTGAAAAATATGATCAGTTAAAATCTTACTCTTTTATTGTCCCTGGTGCTTTTGCAATCCGAAATTGAAATTGGTTAATGCATGCAGTTGTAATTTCTGTTCTCTTTCATCCGTAGGAATTAATATGCACATTTATTGTCTAGAAACAGCATGAAACCTGACTGTTCCTCAACTAACTACTCAGTAAACATTTTCAAATGCATAGGCGTTTTGTATTGGACGTAATTTATGATAATTCAAACCCTAACAATGTACCCAAATTATTTTGTCATGTGTATATATGCACATTAACAAAAGGATCAAAGTTTGGCAAATGGAATTCTTTTGCACGTGTCAGGAGAAAAAAAAAGCGCACGATTCATCTGAATTTAGTAAAGGGCAATCTCATTCCCAGGCAAGGAAGAAAAGGTAGCGAGAAATCAGTTATTGTACGTAGTAATCCGCTAAAACCAACAGAAGAGAAAAGAACAATTATAGGTGCAAATCTAAGCTCACGCCCTCAGCTGCGGTGGTCGCCGGCGGCTGCTCACAAGCGAACTGACCTTGCGGAGACAGCAGCAACGAGGAAGAAGCTGTCTGGGACGCCACAAGAGAAGCTGAAGCTCTTGGCTCGTCTCCTCGGAACACGGACGACGTCGACACCGCGACCGGCCGCCGCTCTCCGGCCAGCAGCGGCGGCGCCGCCATCGGGCCCGGCCTCCAGAGCCCCGCCGGCAGCGGGCTCCCGTTGATCGGCTGGGTGACCGATCCGATCCCGCTATAGAACTGAGGGCCAATTGAGGAGATACCGCCGCCGCCGCCGCTCATCGTCGGCCACGACGGGTGTTGATACAATGCCGCCACCGTGGGGCCTGCCAAGCCGAAGCGGTGATGATGCTGCGGGTAGCCGAGCAGCTGGTGGTGGTGGTGGTGGTGGTGCGCGCCGCTGGCCGCCGCGGCGGCAGCGGCCATCGCGGTCTGCATCTGCACCCGCTTCGCGTGCTGCCGCTCCCGCTTGTGCGCGTTCTGGTGGCCCCCGAGCGCCTGCGACGTCGGGAAGTGCCTGCAGCAGTAGTGGCACTCGAACTTGCGGCTGCTGTCGGCGGCCGCGGCAATGGCGGCAGCGGCAGCGCCATGCGTGGACGCCGCGGCGGCGGCGGTGGAGACGACAACGGATTCCTTGGAGGCTTTGCCGTCAGGCGACGACGACGCGTGCGGGACGTCGATGCCGAAGAGGCGGATGGCGGAGTTGTTGGGGCTCTCCCTGGGCGCCGGAGCCGGCCGCAGGAACGGCAACTCGGAGAAGGACGCGACGTTGGCGAAGTCATGCGGCGGCTGATCCCGTACGCTCGCTGCTCCACCACCTCCTTCGCCGCCGCTGCCCATGCACCCGACCAGGTACACAGAATTTCTCGAGCTAGCTAGCCAGTTCTTGCAACAAATTAATCAACTAGCTAGGCAATATAATGTCACGGCTGGGTTTACGTTTCTCTCGTCCCTGACCAGCAGAGAGGAATGGAAGGAGGGTGGAACTATGAAGGGAGAAGGGAGGGAGGGAATAGAAAGAGCAGAAAGCACTGGCAGGAGTGCCAAATGTATACGAGTGATAGGTTTTGCATGCTGAGGCAAATGGGGCACTGATGGAGCAGGATAATTGTCACCATACTACTATTCCCTCCGTTTCGAAATGTTTGACGCCGTTGACTTTTTAGTATGTATTTGACCGTTCGTCTTATTTAAAAAAATTAAGTAATTATTTATTCTTTTCATATCATTTGATTCATCGTTAAATAAACTTTCATGTACACATATAGTTTTACATATTTCACAAATTTTTTTAATAAGACGAACGGTCAAACATGTGCTAAAAAGTCAACGGTGTTAAACATTTTGAAACAGAGTGAGTACTACATTGTGGGTTAGTTATTAGGAGAGGGAGGGTAGGGCCAGCAGGGAGGGGGTGTAGAAAAGAGATGTGTGGATATATACATCATCGTCCATGGTGGTAAATTCTTGAGTGGAAGAGGGGCTGGGAAACCCATAGTACACATTAAGCTCTGGCAAGTACTCCTGCACTAGGAGGCTTTTGGGCTCTCACATAACAACCAAGTACCTGTCTCTGAGGGTAGCAAAGGTCATCTCATCTCTTCTCTTCTCTCCTCTTCTCTCTCTCTCCACATTCTTCTGCTCATCTCTCTCTCTTTTTTTTTTCTTCTTTGCTTTCTTCATTTCTCTGGCTTTGATGCATGTGTGAGCATCAGTGAATACGTGACAAGCTCTGAGCGTGGGCCTGTCGACGCTATATAGCTATGTGTGGGGGGTGGTACTGGCTGTTTTATGGAGGCTCTTTATTGCTGTTGGCTTCTTTACATCTGGAGCTGCAGGCTTGTGTTTGGAAGTGGTCCTGCGTACAGATCTAGTTGTAGCCTTGTGGCTACACTGGCTGCCTGCGTGACTGCCTTCCATCGATCGATCTCCAAACAGGCCAGTGCAGGCCGTCTTAGCTTCTCATCCTACTATTTGATTTCCCTTTTCTTAAGCTATACCTTATATGGGAACATCCTAAAATATCTGCTCTCTCTGCAGCACCTCTGCTACTATTCATCTGAAAGTTGCAACAAGCTGCTTAATTAACCATTTTATTAATTAATTTCAGCTTGCTCATCATCACCTATCTTATATATTTGCTTGATTCCAGCCAGCTGATCGATCATCAATTGATGCAACAAGATAGTAGTAATAACTAGGTTCATCATTCTAGGATCTGCTTTGTTCTTTTGCTATGATCAAGCTACTCATCAGTGCTCACTTTGTTTTTTGTCCCTATGGTTAAAGCGAGGCTCGTCAGCTGAAGTAGCGGACTACACATGCATGCAAATGCTTTGCAGGTGCCTGGCCTTACTGGAGGAAGAAAAGAATGTTCCACTTTGCTAAACTACGCCTGCATAAGCATCCATCATGACTGACGGAAACGACGAGAATCGAGAGGGATATAATCGAGTGCCATGTGTTTCATGTTTCCACCAGTGGGTACGGTTATTTTCTCTTGCTTTGCTTGAACACGCAATTTGCCTAGATCTTGCAACCAAGAATATAGATATACATATATTCCCAAACTATATATATGGCTAAACTAATGGCATGAAACATAAATATGAGAACTACAATTTATATGTCCAGATATGATGATAAAGGATTTTCATGGCGGAGAAAGGCAGATCGCTGTTTCTCTCGCCGGCCGGCTGGTCACCTTACTGCCTTCATGGCGATTAATTGGAGTTCTGCTATGCAATTCTGCATGCATCAATGTCCGTTACTGCTGCTATATATATCGAAAGGTGTGCTACTTACTTAACATCCTTTGTTTAATTTTTGTGATGTATATAATAACCTTTGTTGAAACATCAATTAGGTAAGTACTTTTCTCATCTTTTCCATGCCATGCCTTTGAGGAGATCGTTTGTAGCTTTCCAAGGATAGGGAATAGTCGGCAGCAGCAGCTGGGGACGAAGCCCCAGATCGAGATTGCATGATTGCATTGATTGGTCAGTTTTTTCAGCAGTGACTACACTGTCGTCACACAAATCATAATGTTGCATCATCACAATTCTAGTTTGATCTGGAGTTGAAGCCTGAAAAATGAAGCGTAAGCTTGCAGTGAATTGAAGTTACTCATCATGGTCGTTCAAAGATATTATGGGGGCTACGCTTGTTACGGCATGCAAGGAGGTACATATACACCACCTATGTGTAGGTACGTCGTACATATATATATGCCTTCTTATTTGTGTGAAAATTTTAAAGCTGCTCACAGTATGGTGGTGATGAATCTGGATCAATATTTGTGCAGGTAGAAATTCAGATCCAGAGCTTAGCAGCGGAGCGGCACCATCCAGATATATGTTCATTATATTCTGCGGAGACTGAGATCGAAGTTGTGCTAGGTACGTTGTACTAATGGCTACAAGCTAGTCGTACTAAATGATTCGGACAGAAAGAATTGTCGCTAATCGATTGATTAGGGCTCTCTTGACCCGAACCAAAAACATACAAATCCTAGTGGTTGGTTACAGGTCTAGATCTCACCAGCACTTGATCTCAATAGCTACTTGTGCTAATCAGAAAGGGACCTTCCTGCCATTCCCAGGGAAAATGCCACCATCCTTGTCCTCCGGAGAAACCTGCTGCTTTGCAACAGGTTGGGACCATACATATGAAAGAGAGAAGAGAGAGAGGGGAAAAATAAATCCTTGTCAGTTTTGTTAGTAGTCCAATGGAGCAAGTTTATTAAAAGACTTCTGCTTGTGCAATTTGCTCATTCCAGCTCCTCACTTTCTGTTGGGAATTGTTGCACATCATTCCTCTCATTCACAACGGATTCCCATGCATGCATACGCATGTGCCCAGTAGGGAGGTGGTACTGACTTTTAACTGCGTTACGCCTTAGATATGTTCCTACCAAAACAGCAACTTGATCATTTAACTCATGGGGCCTCCAGTATATAATTACACGTACACTGCTCAACAACTAAGTGTGTGAATATCCCACAAGGCATTTATGTTTGCACATAGTAGTTAATTTCTCTCAGTAAAGTGAAACTGTTAGTTTTGACTGTTCGGTCTGATATATCCAACTGTCTAAAACTCTGCAAGGAAATAAATCTGCAGTGTTGTAGTAAAACGAGTAGATGAGACATAGAAGTTACTGGAAATCTAAAGTAAATTTTATAAAACTACGAATACTCTATCCAAGCTAAAATTATCGACTTATGCCCGTTTAAATTCAATGAAGATGAAGATTAAGTACAAGGACATGAAAAATAAGAAAGAAATTAGCGCTTGATTAATTAAGTTTTAATTATTCTAAACTTAAAAAATGGATTTATCTGATATTCTAAAGCAACTTTTATAAAAAAAATTTCGCATGAAAATACATTGTTAAGTTGTTTGAGAGTCTGCTAACAGAAACCGAGGTAAGATTTGCATCTTAATCAGAAAAAATGGGCCATAGGTTTAGAGCTATAATTCATCATACATATTAATTATAGAGGTTTCATCCTAATTCTGATGGAACTTTGAAAGTACTCGTCTGTAGCTTTGTGATGAAGTCAATAGAAAAGATGTAGTAGTTTTATGGTATTGTTGTTTAAATATGTACTAGTTTTATGATACTGTATCGTAATAGATTTGATACTAGATCCTGATATGATACAATGATTCGAATCAAAGAATTTACGTAAGAATTTCATATGGTTGAAATCCTATAGGATTTTTTTCCTATGTAGCCCTTTGATTCAAAGGATTAGAGTTTTCGAAATACTATAAAATTCTATGAAATGGCTCATTGCATCTTGGTTTTGGAGGAAATTTAGCAAGAGGTCCAACCTCTTGGAAAAATTCCTTTGAGTGTCTCTCTCATTTGATTTATATGTTTTTCCTACGGTCCAATCAAACGATTATTTCTTTTTTTTTTGCAATCATTTGTTTTACACTTATGTACCTGTAGGGGTGAAAACGGATCGGATTCGGACGGATATTAGTCATACCATATCCTATACCATATTTTTTAATCGGATTCGGAGGCGGTGCGGATAATGTGCGGATGCGGATGCGGAGCGGATTATTTCAGATGTCGGAAATGGTGCGGAGTCGGTGTGGACTCGGCTCGGAAACGGATGAAAATAATCGGATGTGATATGTATATACAATCGATATAACATCTTATCATCTGAACAATGAACAACAATGAGGTACCAATATCACAATTCACATGACTCATAAAAGCACCGATCACATCATAATATAATGTCAAGTTAACATTGACTTGTCTTATGTCCAAAAGCATGTAATCGACACATACAGTATTGACATCACGATATATCGCATTCACATAACACGCAAGACATAAAAGTTCCACAAATGTTAGAAAAAACAGTATCACGTAAGACATAGAAGTTCCACACGTAAGTCAGGGCGTCAGGTGGCGGCGTGGGAGGACTGGAAGAAGAGAAGTCTCGATGAAAAAATTGGTTGACGTGACGTCGTTTGAGTCACGGAC
Source organism: Oryza glaberrima (assembly GCF_000147395.1). NCBI lineage: Eukaryota > Viridiplantae > Streptophyta > Magnoliopsida > Poales > Poaceae > Oryza > Oryza glaberrima. Next base: position 5,792,848 of record NC_068328.1, read on the forward strand.
TGAACTCCTGGATAGATTGATGAATAAGGTGGACATGGATGGACTGAATCTTTACACGATGAAAATGCTCATGTCAAATGGGCCAAATTGAGTGGTTATATGGGCTGTGAAATTCGGATAATCAGCCAAAACGTTTATCGGATAATCCGCTTAAAATAGCGGATAATCCGTATCCGCCGGATATTACCGATACCATATCCGCATCCGGACGGATATCTAAAGACCCTTACCATATCCTCACTTCGGACGGATTCGGAGCGGATCGGATCGGATAATATCCGCTCCTTTTCACCCCTACGTACCTGTTAGAATCCGGTGTTTTTTCTATTTCTTCTTTTTTTTTCATTTCTACGATTTAAAGGGACCATAGTTCTGTAGTTTTTTGGTGTGGTTTTAATAAAGTATATTTAGTTTTACGAAATTCACTCCATAACTAGCGTTACCGCCCTTGCATTTTATTCCGTGAGCATATACATAGGATTGAAGCCAATAATCAAGTGATATTATGGACATTTTGGCATAATAAACATGGTACTATGTATTAAAATGCATGTTTGTACAGTCAGTTCCCAAAAATTATCAACGGCGGTATCATGATTTTTGCTAAATGTGGAGCAAGCACCTTTTGATCAACTGCGAATGCTATATAGAGTTTGATTGTTGCTAGATGCTCCCATGATGAACCCTATGTTAATTTTACCGGGCAGTGGCCAACCTTTGTGTACGAAGCTGGTGATCATTTAAACTGAGAACGGTGGTTGCTTGCTTTACTGATGCAATGCCTGACTCGTAGGCAATTATTCCTCCTCTTGTAACGGTACACACCCTCTTTATTCTGCTCTCTCTCTGCAGTTCCCATCCACCTTCTCAGGCCAGAGTTGCGATCCTCTGCTGTAATACATGTGCAGTAAGTGCCACTGAAATATGGGCCAGAATAGGTGGGACCCACACGTCAGTGAAACGTACTGCAGGTGCAGTACAGCAGTGGATTTGCATCCCTCAGGCCATAGCTCATGAGAGACGGACACTATCCTACTTGGTTCAGGCAACAGCTGCACCTGCACTTCACTGCAACCCTTATCTCTCTCTTTCTTTCTCTCTCTGCTGTGACTGCGACATGGTCGATTAAGGTACTTTGCCTGCAGCCCCCATCAAACCCCACATCCACACGATAAGGTGCTAGCCGTGTGCCCACCTGTCCTAATTATCGGGGTAATTTTTTTCTCTTTTCAAATTCATATATATCTTGGTAGTAGTGGACTAGAATATTTTAGAAAAGGGAAAATTGCTAATACCTCACAAAGTTGAGATGCATACTCAGATAGATTTGCCATAAAGTTAAAGTGTATTTGCAGATTTACCATAAGGTCTAGAGGTGGATACCCCTCTCATTTAACCACATTGTCTCTTGAATTACCAAACTACCCTTTTTCTCTTCCCTGTCTTTTTCCTTCGTCTCCATGGCCTCTCATCTTCAACTTTGATCATCGTCACCACCACAACCAGTTCTATCGCAGCCCTTGTGCACTGGCCTTTGATGCTTACTTGCTCTATAGCTGCTTGCCCATCATCATAATTGCTCACACGTCATCACCGCAGTTCTGTACATAGCTACTCATGTAATGTTGTTGCACTACTCATTGGTGTTCCTCCGCCTCCACTAGCCAGTGTGTGATCATCTTTTATTACCACTATATCTCGTAGCCACTATCCCTCACCAGCGCTCTACTCGCAGTGCATGTTATTTCTTCGTCAGAATAGAGAAGAGGTACGAAAATAAAGAAGAGTGAGGAAGGAGGTGGGGATAAACTTGTCATTTCATGTTAGTGTGGCAAAAGGATACAGTATCCATATATACTTTATGGCAGTTTGGCAAAGCCATTCAACAATATGGAGTGTGCACCCTAACTTTTGTGGCATACTAGTATGATTTAGCATTGAACCTCCATAAAGAAAACGACTCCTAAGTTAAATGGTCTAACACTTTTCTACGATTAATATGTAAGAGATGATAGCATGCACTAATTTAGTTGGATTATAGTAGATCAAATATTACCTCTAGATCGATCCACATCCATTCCTACTGTTTACAGTGTAAGGGTGTAAATGGGTTGGCCCACCAACAAACAAATAGATAATACACGGGTTAACCCACTTAATTAATATATATAAATCAATCCACATGCATGTTGACCCACTAATGTTCCTTGACAGTTGACAGGGCTTGCCCATTTGCATCGTTCTCAGTTGATGTACTCGTACTTGATTTACTAGAGTTAAATCAAACTAGCTACTAGATTGGAGATATCTTGGTTGAGAGTTGAGACATGAGAGTTCCAACTTCCAATTCGCCCGGCTGGCGGCTTGGCCCCCATATTCCACAAGTTGGGAACAAACATAACGACATTAACTATGCAGCTAATGTACGACGCGACGTTGTTGATGCATTAATGCAACCTTGGCCCGACCGTCGTCCATGGATCGATCGAACAATTAATTGATCTATCGTCGTCGACTGTCCAATTAAATCGGCCAAGTACTACGCGTACCCCGTTTAACTATTCAGTTTTCATCATTACGCAGTACGTGTAATTGGCTCCCGTTTCCATAACAATCCGCGTGCTAATCCCACATACTCCACAGTAGTAGCCGCCTAGCGCTAGCTAGCCCTTCCCCTCTCCCTGCAATGCAGCCGCGCGTACGTCACTAATAGAAAAGGCATTTTTCCCGACGTGGGGGGTCTCATTTTCGCAGGCCGATATGACCTTTAGAGCCAAATAACCGCCTACAAAAATATAAATTGGGGTGAAATTTGATGTCCGCCTGCGAAAATCTATTTTCGTAGGCGGACCACCTAAGCGGCGTCTGCGAAAATAATTTTCACAGGCGGAGCACTTAAGGGGCGACAGCGAAAACCATTTTCGCAGGCGCCGCTTAAGTGGTCCGCCTGCGAAAATAGACTTGAATATAAATACACGCAAGCGGCAATTTTTTCTAAGTCCTCAGTCCTCCCCTCCACACCTCTCCTCCTCACCTCTCCTCACCAGCGGCCCCTCCCCTCCCCTCTCCTCCTCCCTCCCTCCCCTCACTTCTACTCTCCCCGGCGGCAGCTCCCGGCGGCGGCGGCGAAGGGCGGCAGCGGCGAGGAGGCGAGGCGGCGCGTCTGAGGAGGGCGACGGAGGAGGGCGGCGGCGGCTCCCCTCCCCCCTCCCTCCCAGATCTGGCCAGAGGAGGGAGGGGGGAGGCCGGCGGCGGCGACGACGGCGCGGGCCGGGCGGCGGAGGCGCGGACCAGGCGGCGACGACAATGGCACGGGCCGGGCAGTAGCGGCGCGGACCGGGCGGCGACGGCAGCTCCCCTCCCCTGCTCCCTCCTAGATCTGACCGGAGGTGGGAGAGAGGAGGCCGGCGGCGGCACCGACGGCGTGGAGCGGCGGCGGCGGCTCCCCTCCCCACTCCCTCCCAGATATGGCCGGAGGAGGGAGGGGGGAGGCCAGCGACGGCGCTGACGGCGTGGAACGGCGGCAGCGGCTCCCGGCGCGGACCGGCGATTTTTTTTTTTGTTCGTTTCTTCTATTTTCGCAGGCGGGCCGTTGCCCCGACTACGAAGATGGATGATTTTCGCAGTCGTTGTGGTGGAGGCGGACCTCTCTCCCGCCTGCGAAAATTAGTTTTGTCCGCTTGCAAAAATGCTTTTTCTAGTAGTGCGTCGTTCTCCCCCTCAAAATGCACGAGAGAACGCACACGCGCACACACGGACATGACATGAGACATCTACCGGAGGTGTCACCTAACTAGATCCAGACGCAAAAAGTTTTGGTGTTTTACATCGGATATACGGACACAGTACACATTTAAAGTATTAAACGTAAACTAATAATAAAACAAATTACGAATTTCGCACGTAAACTGCGAGACGAATTTATTAAGCCTAATTAATTCATCATTAGCAAATATTTATTGTAGCACCACATTATCATATCATGAAACAATTAGGCTTAAAAGATCCGTCTCATAATTTACACGCAATCTGTGTAATTAGTTTTGTTTTATCTATATTTAATACTATATTCATGTATCAAATATTCGATGTGACAGGTGAAAAAATTTTCCAGGCGATCTACCCAGGCCCTAACTGCAGCGACGTGGCTGCAGGCGATCGATACGTGGCCTTCTCGTGGCATGTACGTTGCGGCTGCGCTTGCGCAGCCTCCCCACGTACGCGCGCGCGGCCGCAAACGATCGGGTGATGGATCGATCGATCTCGCGGTTAGCTAGCTGCTAGCTAGCGGTGCGAAATCCGCATGCGATGCATATGCACGCATTGTGTAAGGGGGACCCTATAGCTGCTGGCTGCTGCTGCTGCTGCGTATGACCCCATCCATGCATCGATCCATCAATGCGTGGGCGGGCGCGGGAGTAGTACGCGTCCGAATTGATCCCCCGTCACAGGCTTTGGGCGCTGCGGCCGATGGGCACGGCGTTATAGGCTTGTCGGGGTCGAGATCTCGAAACTTTCTTTCATCTCCTTCACTAGCTACCCCCCTTCCCTCCCTGCAGGACCACACACACCATCTCCTCTACTCCCTCCGTTCAACCGAACCGTGCCCATCGCCGGGTCGTCGTAGCTATTTTCTTCATAAAAAAATCAACACAGAATAATAAAGAATATGAACAGATTTATTATCTTAGAATATATCACGTCTTATTTTAGATTTTTTTTTTAAACGGAGGGAGTAGCATGCAGACCGACCGTGCAGCTGCAGGAGGGGGAGCGTGGCCGTACTATATACCATACCACGGCTTGGCTGCTCCATGCATGCGTATAGTCCGGGCACTGTTCGAGACGACTGTTTGTGGTAGCAGCAGCAGGTGGCCGGCAAAGATCGAGCTGTGTATCTGCTTGCTCGCATGCATGCAACCATGTTATAGCTCGCTCTCTGAGCCTCTGACGAACATGCATGCTCCATATAAATGGAGTGTGTGGTAGTCTGGTAGAGCTATTGCTGCAGACTGCAGAGAGGTTTTTTCCAGCATGTGGGAATACTATACCTAAACTTTGTCGTTTTTCTTAACCTGTCTAACCCAATATAAATAATTTTAGTATATTAATTATCACATTAATCAATTATAATTCAAATTTCTTCCAATCTTATCCCTCGACTATCCATCAACCAACAACTACTCCCTCGACAAATTGTAATCCAAATTCATTATCCTAGATTGAGTTTTTTTTTTTGACGGAGGAAGTAATATTTTCTTCGTCCCAATCATAACATGGGATAAGATTTGATCCATTCTATGATAATAAAACTGGACGGAGCCTAAGATGGGTTAAATCTTATCCTAACTATATTGTGAATATTTTAGGATAAATGTGATAACTAGTATTTAATAGGGACATCCTACCATTTTATCTAATTAAAAATAATTTCTTATATTATGTTATGGAATGAGTTCCATAGAGTAGGTACGAGACGTGGGTCACAACAGGTACAGGTTGTATGTACGTGCGGGGGCGTGTAGATATGTTGCGCGTCGTCATGTTGTCAGGTGGTAACTGCGGTACTGCCGTGTACTACGTGGTAGTGTATAGTGTAAGTAGTACGTATGCTACTGCATATGTACAGTGTGTCACAGTGTGCTTGGTGCTTATACGAGTTCGTTCACACATAATACTCCAAGCTATAGCTAATAGCTAGCTTGCATGTGGCCGGTGTGGCCATTACTCGCTACGGCCGGCTTACCTCTGTATGTGATGTGTAGTACAGTCATGTGTACGTACATTATAGATCGAGCTCGACGTACGTACGCATGTACAATCGAGTCCTCTACTGAATGTACACGTACGTCTTGTCGGTTTTCCCCTCTACACATACGTATACGTACGTACGTACCTGGCCGTCTGTCGAGATCATTAATTAATTAATCGTCACCGTCAGGTAACTGTAGAAAAAGGAGGGAAAAAAGGGGGGGCAAAGGACGCCATCGATTGACACGGCAGTTTTACGGTTTCCCCATCGGCCGATTGGTTAGTTGAGATCGATCGATGGAGAGGGGTGCATGACTGGACAGAACGACGAAAATATACATATATATAGCCAATAATTTGAGCTAGCTAGCGCTACCTAGCCATGTGTATGTGCATATAGTATTTGGCACGGCTGGCTAAGCTCTCTCGGGCCCTCCATGGCTTGATCGATGTACTGGCTGGCTCACTGACGACGATCTCGAAACTGACATGATGTTGTATGTCAAGTACTACTATACCGCGCTACAGTATATAGGTTGTAAAGTTTAGATCCAAACTTCAATCTTTTTTCCATCACATCAACTTGTCATATACACATAACTTTTCAGTCACATTATCTCTAATTTTAACCAAAATTTAAACTTTGTGCTGAAATAAACACAGCCATACTAGAGTAGCTCTCGCTAGCTGGAAAAGCCGGCACGCCGAGCTGTATCTATCCTCTCCGATCCGCGCCAGCGTACGGTCGGTCGGGTCGCCACTCTGTAGTAGTCTCGCCTGCTATACGTGCAGTGCAGAGGACGCTCGATCTCGCTCTCCGCCTGCAGGCATGGCGTCCGACCAGGAATAGACGTGGTCATTTCGTGATCTCATTTTCTTTAAGTATAGTTCTCTCTTCATGAATACTAGTACTCCGTAATTCTCGGTTTTGATAAGGTAGATCGTCTTTTTCTTTATTACACGGAAGACGTACATCGCATTCACGTACACATCTATAAAGTGTATCTTTAACACAAAAAAAGACTCCTTCACATAGACATTACTCTGTAAGCAAGATCAAAACAGATACTACTCCAGATCTTAGTGTAAGTGAGGTTAAATATATTAGAAAATATTGTCGCTCAAGTTTTTCTTTTTCTTAGAATCAAACCTGACATTTACATTTGACGGGGGAGTATACATTACAGTTGAGATTTCGTTATACGAGAGTGAATCAACTCTCACCTGAGGTGCAATCATCTCGATTGTCGACCTATGGGTTTTACCGGTTTACCACCTACTACTCACAAGCTTTATAGTAGTAAATCGTACTACTCCTAGCTGGTACACACGGACACGGACATGGACACGTACGTACCTGACCGGCGGCAAAACCGTAGCTGCGATGGTTGTCAGTATCCCGATTCGTATTGTAGTATCTTACGATACTATGATCATACCAAGCCGAAATGATACCGATCCCACCTAGTATTTTAATTTTCATAGTATCTCGATCCTACTATTCATTACTACACGATCCTACGAAATCTTAGGTGATATCCCGATTCTACGATCCCTACGATACTACAAAATATTATTTTAAATAACATGGTTTGAAAATAATGTAACTAAATATGCTCAAATTTATATAAAAATCAGTTAAATATATCAAAACCAACGTGTTTCTCTTGATAAATGTCTCTATTTGCATAATATATATCATTACTATATTTTTTTATACAGAATGGCTATATATAATTAATATAAATATTAATTAAACTTAAAAAAATCTTATAGTATCCCGATACTACGATACGATATTGCTCGAGCAGAACGATGCTAGTATCATGATCGTAGCAACCTTGGCAGCTGCGCGAGCAGATGGCCGCGCCGCGGCGCTTGGCGTGTCGTTGGTCCACCGCTCGCGGCATCAGCAGATGACCGCGCCGCTTGGCATCGTTGGTCCTCCGCGCGCGGCATCCGTCTGAGCGCGCCGCGGCCGGTCCGGTCCGTTCGTTGGGTGCAAAATTCCGTGGACCATGCAAAAGCATGGCCGCGTCCCGGCCCGACCGAGAGCGAGAGCTCGGGCGATTCGGCGTGGCGGTCGTACGGTGTACGTGTACATGTTGGCGCGCGCGTTGCGCTTAGCTCGTGAGAGATCGCGCGAGTGCGCCTGTTAGTTTTTCAGTTGGCATTTAGCTGTCGCGATAGGGAAAGATGCAGGCCTGGCCGGGGAGCTGTTCATGGAACAGTGCGGTTTCTGCAACGTGATTGTTGATTGGCATATGCACCCGGCCTGTGGCTGTACTGTGTGTGTTCTGGTTCCATTCACCGACCAACAGCAATCACGTTCTATCGTCAGTGCAGTGCATGCGTACCTCCCTTCTTTTTAATTGGACAACACGCATATGCATTTGTAAACGGAGAAAAAGGTTCTACGGAGATTAATTATGACTTTATGACCATGTGACTGGGAACAGGAGTTTTGAGTTAACCATTTTCTTTTTCTCGATCGGCAGAGATCGGTGTATCTTTTTCTATATATACGAGCGTTAGGGAGCGCATTTATATACTCCATTTTTAGAGCGGTAAAATAAAATCTTATACTACATAATTTTTTAAAATATATAATATGAAGTGTTTGTACTTTTGCCCGTGGGCCGTGGCTCGTGGGATTGGAAACCTCAAAGGGATTGATCACGCAACATGGTACTTCACTATCTGAAACTAAATCGTTCCGTCCTCGAAACCAGGTCATATATACGACACGATCGATCCTACTAAAATCCGATCATAGGTGTGTTTAGTTCTAAAGTTTTTTTTCTAAACTTTTAACTTTTCATCACATCAAACCTTTCATACACACACAACTTTTCAGTTACATTGTCTCTAATTTTAACCAAATTTTAAACTTTGGGCCAATCTAAGGTGGTGTTTGGATCCAGGGACTTAACTTTAGTCCCTCTATTTAGACACTAATTTAGAGTATTAAATATAGACTACTTACAAAACTAATTACATAAATGAAAGCTAATTCGCGTGACAAATTTTTTAACCCTAATTAATCCATAATTAGAGAATGTTTACTGTAGCATCACATAGGCTAATCATGTATTAATTAGGCTCAATAGATTCGTATCGCGAATTAGTCCAAGATTATGGATGGGTTTTATTAATAGTCTACGTTTAATATTTATAATTAATTTCCAAACATCCGATGTGATAGGAACTTAAAAAGTTTTTAGTCCATCTAAACACACCCATAGTTGAGCCAGCCCTTGAGCTGACACCTGCACGGGTTTATGCTCTGGTGTCCTCTATTTAATTTAATTTGGTTGCATTGGCTGAGGCGGCTGTGTTCTTTCCTATATGTGCCCAACTCCTCTCTTATTATCCACGTGCACGTTTTTAAAACTGCTAAACGGTACGCGTTTTATAAAAAGTTTATATAAGAAAGTTGCTTTAAAAAATTATATTAATCTCTTTTTATTTTTTTTATAGCTAATACCTAATTAATCACATGATAATCTATCGTTTCGTTTTCCGTGTGGAGGGGAGGGGTTCCCAACCCCTAAAAAAACATAGCCATATGCCCTTTTCCTCAACTACCTTATCTTTTCTTCCCATTGTAAAACACGTGTATTTTGCTAGCTTAAAATATATTAGTAAGCTTCAACGAACGTGTCAAATAGTCATTTTTTGCAATTAATATGTTTATAAGATATATAAAAGTATAACAACATGAAATTGTTTTTGCACGAATTATTATTTTTATATCAAAATTATTCACGATTTTAAGATTTGACTGCTTGTATTAGGTTGGGCCCGGAAGAAATAGGGCCGAGTATAGTTCAAACACGCCTTGCTAAAAAGAACAAGCCTAGCAAATTAAGTCTAAGGTCCCCTTTGAATCCAGGCTGACAACCTCAAGGAATAAGTCTATTTTGCTTTCTCAACTCTTGCTCTTGAGTGAATAGCCTCCCTCAACTGCAAACCGGGTATAACGTCTCCTACATCTTCGAAAACCAAAGCAAATTAAGTCACTCGGTTGTTTAGATAGTGGTTTCGTCCTACATGACGCTCATGGGACGCACAGATGTGCATAGCGGTTATGTCTTCGTTGCTGCAGTAACTAGAGATGGTGAAGCAGGCGGAGGAGCTACGAGTCTAATACGGTGTGCTCTACTTCAACTGGCAACAACAATAGCAGCAAGCAGGCAACAGCGGCGGTGTCGGTGCAGCAACTCCCAATGGCATTGCACGCCTAGGAGGTCGCCAGCCGGCTGTGTATGGGGGAGGAGCTCTCCGGTCGCGGTCTCGAAGTCGAAACTCCCACTGGCCACTGGCTTCCACCGCCCAGTATGCGTGAGAGAGAACGAGAAAAGAGAAAGGTGAGTTAAAAAGAAAAAGAGATTAGGACTAACATGTGGGTTGTTTTTTTTTACTGACATGTCGGTCCCATGAGTACCATGTAGGACAAAAATGCTATCCAAACAGCCGATGGACTCGATCTGCTCCGGTTTTCGAAGATATAGGAGATGTTATATCTGCTACTGTGGTTGTGGGAGGTCATTCAATCAGGGGCAAAAGGTGAGGTACCCAGAGTAGACTTGTTCCAATACTCAAAACTCGCAAGCCATCTCGGCCCACAAACAATAGAGCGGCCCCAGTTCGAGACGCCATCCCAAAACCCCTCCAAAGTCAAAAACCCCCACGGCCAGCCAAACACCGGCGCTCCCCACACCCCCGCCGCCGCCGGCCGCCGCCGCCTATGCCCTTCCGCCCCACGCTCCCCCGCCGGTGCTCCCACGACCCCAAGCTCTCCTCCTTCCTCTCCGCCCTCGCCTCCCTCACCGCCTCCCCCTCTTCCTCCTCCTCCTCCCCTTCGCCGCCCGCCGGCTCGGTGCCCGCCTCCCCCACCCCCGCCGCCTACAACGCCCTCATGTCCGCCTACTCCCGCGCCGGCCGCCACGGCGAGGTCCTCCGCCTCTTCCGCTCCCTGCCCTTCGCCCCCACGGCGCCGCTCTTCACCACGCTCATCTCCTCCCTTGCCGCCTCAGGGCGGCCCCTCGCCGCGCGCGCCGCCTTCGCCTCGCTCCTCAAGTCCGGCGTCCCGCCCACCGCCTCCGCCTTCACCGCGCTGCTCAGGTCGTCGAGCGACGCGCTCGACTTCGTGGACAGCGTGTTCCGCGCCATGGAGGCCCTGGGCTGCTCCCCGGATGCCGCCGTCTACAACTGGGTCATCTCGATGCTCTGCGACTTCCAGCTGGTGCAGGAGGCCCTGGGGTTCCTCGACCACATGCTCGAGAACGGACCGCGACCCACCGCTCGCTCCTTCACAGCGATTCTACGTGCTTACTGCGAGCAGGGAAGGTTCTTCGACGCAGGGAGATTAGTCGATACGATGATCCAGAACGGTTGCCCACCGGATGTAGTATCATACACCGTGCTCATTGAGGGGCTCTGCCGTGTTGGGGAATTCAGCACGGTGGAAATGATCTTAGGTGAAAGTGAGTCGCAAGGGTGGATGCCAACTGCTGTTACATATAATATTTACATGTCTGGCCTGTGCAGGATGGGGTTCTTGGATGAGGCATTTCGTCAAGTAGATATCATGCGCGGCAGAGGGCTGTCCGTGACAGCTGAGACAGTGCATATTCTCTTCGATTGTTTGTGCCGAAATGCAATGTTTTCAGAAGCAGTGTGCTTGCTGGAACATAGTGAAGAGCTGGGCTGGGATGTTGATGTGTTTTGCTATAACACTCTGATGAGTAGGCTTTGTGACGTTGATGATTTTGCCAGGGTCTTGAAGCTGCTGGTTGATCTGTTGAAGAAGGGCATTGGACCAGATAAGTTTAGTTTTACCATTGCAATTCGGAGCCTCTGCCGAGCTGGGAAACTTCGGCTGGCAAAGTGCCTTATAGAAAATAAGGGGATTAAGTATGATGTTGTGGCTTTCAATACCTTGATTCATGGGTTCTGCATAGCTGGGGATTTAGACAGGGTTCAGCAAACTCGTACAGATATGATCAATAGGGATGTTATTCCAAATAATTTTACTGATGCAATGCTGATTGATAGTTTATGTAAAGAGCGAAAGTTTGGCGAGGCAAAAAGATTTGTTCTTGACTCTTTGGTAAATGGTTTGGTGCCTGATCATCTTATTCGTCTGAATAATTGGTTGGTAAAAGCAAAAAAAATGACACTGTTACTGAAGTTACTCTATGAAATACGCTGTAAAGGAATTGTGGTAGATACTTCCATTATCAGTCCATTGGTTAGGGTATTTTGCTGGGAGGGGTACTGTCGGCGTGACAATTTCTATCAAATTTCACCTATACTTGACATTATAGTAACATATGTCGAGCAGTAATGGAGCGCAGAGCAGTGTGATTATGTGAAACTCATTTTGGTTTTATTCTCTGCTAAGCAAACAATGGTTGACAATTGCTACATCAGAGATAATCATCTTTCATCAGGTCAGTTGGTGCCAGAAAATATATTATCTATAATATTAATGTCTTCACAAGATATTAATCTTTGTTAGGTTTTCAGGGGAGGAATAGCTGAGTTTGAACAAATGACACTTAGATTTGAGGAGTCCATTCGAAGCTATCAAGTTTAAATGTGCTTTTAGATAAATAATGGACAGAGAGGTATGCTTTCTTTTTGGGGGGCTTGTTCTGTATTTACTCCCACAAGGGCAATCCCTATGCTGAAATCATTGTATTATACCACCTCTGTTTTTTTGTGAAAGAAAATCATTGTTGTACTAGATATTTTTGGAGATGACATGTCCTTTTGTTGTAATTTTGACTCTTCAATAGAAACTTCAATAAGCCCCATGTTCTTTTTAGAAAAACCGAATCTGACTTTCTTTTGTTTATTAATGGTGACAATCACCTAATGGTCTGAAATGCCCTTCCCTTGAATAGGAGCCAGTGGTGACAAGTCATGGGTATGGCTAATATGCTGGAAGGTGCACTTGTTGACATTATAAGTTCTCAACCAAGGTATTGTTCTCCCGATAGTCAGTTACATCAAATGTAAATTCTTCTGTGACATTATCATCAGTTAAATAGGTAGGAAAATTTGGAATTTGTGTGATATTAGAAGTAGCTATCACACTGAATTTGTTTTAAAGAACACTTAATAAATAAAATATCCAAATGAACATGAAGACGTGTGGTTTCTGGAAAAATGTTCTGCTAATGTTGTACCTCATGATTGTGACTCCCCAACCCAAGGTTGAGGACAAGACTAGTACAGTACATCCAAAGTTTAAACTGTAAACTCAAGTACTATGGAAATACTAGACAACTCTTCACATTTCATCTTTTACTTCAATCAGTAATCAAAAGCAGAAAGTTGGTGCATCACTTCCTCTACCACCTTATCAAATACTTCATATGTGATATTGGAGGGATCTCAATGTCACTTAACTTCAACAAGAGAAAGCTATAATAATGTTGTGTACGTAACTGTTTGAATTGTTGAACATTGCTGATACATTCTTGGATCAAACTATCAAGCTCATCATTGTGGTGCTTCCTATTATAGGTCTCTTCTGCATATACATATGAATGCAACCTTGGAAATGAAGGGTGGTCACGCATTTGTCAAGTGTACTCATCTGATAAAATGTCTGAGAGCATGTTTAGTATGAACACATTTGTTCATTCAACTTTGGATCATCGATGTGAATTTATCATTTTAGCCGAGTAACAGGACCATCTTCGTTTTCATTTGGGGTGTGGAAGGCTGGAAGCTGCTAGGGGCGCATCAACCTACTTAGATTTGCCTACCCATTTGGATGATGATAAATCACATGGGCTACACAATATACATTCGGTGTGCCCTACTTGGAAAGTGATGTGCTATTAGAATGAGAATGGCATAGGCATACTGTAATTAGCATAAGAGTTTGTTGGATGGACCTTGTAACTCCTGTCTCCTAAGTTCCCTGAGATGGCACTGTAATAGTAACTAGCACTTCTGAGTCGTGTGTGGAGCTCTCAGACCTAACTTATTTGCTAGTAGATGAGTAGAGACACTTACAGAACTGCTTAGTACTACTGTTTACTGCCTGAAACACAGTTCATTCTTCTGGTCAATTCAATAGGGAAATGTTGATACTTCACACCAGCAATTTTTTTTGAACGAACATTTTTTTTTTTGAACGAACCACACCAGCAATTCATGTATTTGACTGTTGGACACGGCATCTTCTGCAGCTTGTAACTAAAATCTCCTCTTGAATTGTTTACCTGCAAATGTTTTTCTTTTACACGAGTGTAATTTCGGTCTAGCTATATCAACGACTCAAATTATAAGTTAACAAGGATCTGAATGTTTGGTGGTGATGCAGGGTGTTGCTATACTTCAATCCAGGTACAAGCAGCTTCCTTTTCAATCCTTCTTTCGGCCATCCTCTCCCGGACAGCACACGCATCCTCCCACCTCCCTGCATCGGCGAGCGACTTGGACACGACAGCGTATGTGCCTCCTCCGGCGTCCACTTCTCCATCGAGGAACAACTCCGGCAGCCGCTCGCCGGCGACACCGGCAACGCCGTTCGATACGGCATAGGAGCAGTAAACTCCCAGCGCCTTCTCGGCGTCGTATTCCGCTGGCATCTGCCTGAAGATCTCTCCAGCTCTGTCAAGCTGCCCGGCTCGGCCGCAGGCGTCGAGCACGCACGTGTAGTGCTCTCGCCGCGGCGAGATCCCGTACACCCTCGCCATGGCGCCCAAGAACAGCAGCGCCTGGTCCACCCGCCCGGCGTGGCAGCAGGCGGTGAGCAGCGCCAAGAACACGGCGCCGTCCGGCCGGACCCCGCGCCGGAGCATCAGGGAGAAGAGCTGCAGCGCCTCCCTGCACCGGCCGTGCACGGCCATGGCCCGCGTGATGGTGCCCCAGGAAACCATGTCCGTCTCCGGGAGCTCGACGAACACCTTGAACGCCAGCCAGGCGTCCCCGCACTTGGCGTAGGCGTCGATCAGCGCGTTGCCTACGACCAGCTCGCCTCCGAGACCTTGCTTCACGGCGTACGAGTGCAACAGCTTGCAGCTGATCAGAGAGCCGGAGGTGGCCACGGCGTGCAGAGCGCTGACCACGGTGGCGTCGTTCGGCGCGGCGTCGCCGTCGGAGAGAATCCCCCGGAACATCGCGACGGCGTCCTGAGGGCTGCCGCTCCTCGCGAGGCCCCACACCATCGTGGTCCAGGCGAACACGTCCCTCTCCGGCATTTCGTCGAACAGCCTGCGCGCACTGGCGAGGGCGCCGCACTTGGCGTACACGTCCAGCACGGCGTTGTCCACGATCGGGTTGGCGCCGTGGCCGCCCCCGCGCCTGAGCCAGAGCCCGTGGATCGCCCGGCCCAGGGCGAGGTCCCCCAGCCTTGCGCACGCCGGGAGGACGCTCGCGAGCGTGAGCGCGTTCGGCGCCGCGTCCATCCTGGCGAACGCCGCCACCGCCTCCGCCGCGCGCCCGCTCCTCGCCAGCGCCGAGATGCGCTTCGTCCACTGCACCACGTCTCCCGAGGAACGGATCATTCATGACAGACTAACAGTTTCGCACCGCGTAGCGAGTCGAGTTTGCACTCTAAATAGTTTGTGACAGGATGAGAGATGGACGCGGCTCTCACGAGCAAACTTTTCCTTTTTTTTGTTGGAGGGAACTAATAATGCAAATCTTAATTTATTTGTTGGAATGGGCTAATAATACTTCTTTTTAACTTTGTAAAGCTACAATAAATATAGTGCAATTTTGCAGAGCTTAATAGAGGCCATGGCCCTGCTCAGCCCCAGCAATCAACCATTGTTCATGTACCATGTCATCTGTACACAGCTCCCAAATACTATATGAGTATTTAGATTTAGGAGTGTAAAGTTTTTACGTGTCACATCGAATATTATATAGGGTGTCGCATAGGGTGTGCACTAATAAAAAAACTAATTATACAGAATCAGTCAGTAAACAGCTGGACGAATTTATTAAGCTGAATTAACCCGTCATTAGCAAATGTTTACTGTAGCACTACATTGTTAAATCATAGAGCAATTAGACTTAAAAAATCTCTCTCACAAATTAGTTGCAATATGTGTAATTAGTTATTTTCTTAGCCTATATTTCATACTTCATGCAGATGTTCAAACGTTCGATGTGATATGATGTAAATTCTTTGTGTGGGAACTAAACAGGGTTTATATGGATTGCTAAAAGGCAAGGTATTAAATCTCCCGCTATATTTTTGAAACTAAACTGACAGGAGAGCTGCCAATGATATTTTTAATAAGTAGGAGACGGGTTACAAGAAAAGAAAAAACAACCACCGGCTGGTTGAACAGTTACACAACACACGTCAGAACTCACTAACAGCTAAAACCACCGACGGAGCCCAATGTTGGATGTCGTTACCACTATAGCTATACTCTATACGCCTATGCCACTATCTGGGAATATAATTATTTGTGAAGTGTTTAACTATTTTTTCTCATGTACAATTTGGTCGTTATAGTCTATTTAATCTACTATTAACTATTTGAGAAAGCCATCTGCTAAATGTTTCAGTCAGTGATTTAAAACACCAAAAGTCATTCACTTGTAATTTATGCAATCAGATTATAGGGAAAATTTGCACCAGCCATAATTAACCGTGTACGTTCTGCATAAACACATAGAGGAGGGCATATATATCTATCTATCTTATGGTGGAGCAGGTGTAGCCGCTGGCGTCGATGGCGTTGTTCCGCCGCGGCGTCCTCCTGAGGCGCACGACGCACTGGGCGTCGTGGCGGTAGCTCAGCCTCACCAGGCTCCCCACCATCCAGTACCGAGACCGCGCCCTCACCGTGACGGCGAGCGGCAGCCCGCCGCCGGACTCGAGCAGGTCCTGCATGCCGCGCCCCGCCGCGTACATCGGCTTCCCCTCCGCCGCCACGAACAGCCTCACCGTCCTCTTGCCCCGCGCCCCGACGTCGTAGGAGGACCCCTCCTCCTCCACCCCCTGCGAGGTGGCGAAGGTGAAGCGGCCGAACGACATGTCGAGGCGCGGCGGGCGGACGTGCAGGGTGAACACCCTGGAGTGGTTGTCGACGGCCATGGCGACGGTGAGGTTGCAGCTGAGGAAGCTGGTGATCACGCCCGAGCCGTCCAGGCCTTCGCCGAGGCTGAACTGCTGGATCTTGCCGACCTTGAAGGTGACGCCGGGGTCGCGGGGCTTGGTGGCGACGAAGAAGACGAGCAGCGCGAACGCCACGCTGACGGCCACCCTCCACGCCACCTGGAACACGATGCAGCAGCAGGGGGCGTCCGGGTCCAGCTTCACGTACCTCCACGCCCCGCTCCTCGCACCCTCGCCGTCGTCCTCCTCCTCGTCGTCGACGCCGCCGCCTGACCGCCCCGACAGCACCTGCCGGCCCCGGTGGCCGCCGCCGGCAGGCAGCTTCTTGTCGGCGGCGAGGAAGGAGTTGTTGGAGCCGCGGGAGGAGGAGTAGCGGGACAGGGTGAGGCGGGACGCCTCCTGGTCGACGTCGTGGTCGTGCGCGGTGGCGTCGTCGACTACGCGGGAGTGGCGCGGGGCGGCGAACGCGGCGTCGGGGAACGGAGAGAGGATGATCGCCGTGGACTCCGACGCCGGGTGGCTGAGCGTGTGCGACGCGGCGGAGGGGCTCTGCACGTAGTAGGCGCACGGGGAAGGGTGGAACAGAGGAAGCTCTTGCTCGTCCGCGCCGATGCCCGTGCCGCCTGCCATGTCGCCGTCGCCGATCGAAGCCTGGTGGAAGGCCGGAGCTAGAATTTCGCGTCGCTTTGCACGTCAAAATGTGATCGATCGCTTATATAATAGGACAGTTAAGCTCACGTTTTTAAATGGGGACTACCTATTGATTTTTCAATAGGTTTGGAGCTTCAAATCTTGTAGAATTTTCAACGAATGAATACAATTCATTTAAAATGAAATAAAAAAGGACATATATGTCAACAATCGTAATTAAAAAAACAACAGCTATAAAAATTAATTTTAGTGCATTAACTAATGAGCGTAACTGTATGTTAAATATATAAGAACATAAATCTTGATACAAAATTGAGGAGAAGTCATCAAACATGATGGGTTATTCAGTTTGATGCCAATTTCAACCATACCAATTTTACCAAAGTTGCTAAAAAGTGCATACATTTAGTTTGTTGTCAAACTTTGGTAACAGGGCCCCCAATTTTCAGGGGCCCCTAGGCCCAAAACTTCAACACTAAATATACAACTCAATAAGTAAATTGGTAGCATAACTAGTCCCGAAAATCTGTTATTTTTCTTGTCGTTTGGGCTTCGATTATACCTTTGCCGGTTCGCACAGTTGTGCCGATTCGCAATCTTGAATCGCCTCCCACTGTGGACCTCGCCAATCACAACGAACAAGAGTAGTAAATGACGCCTCACCTGTTTCTCTTGTGCGGTCGTGCCACCTGACGCCTGCCGCGCCCCTGACCTAATTCTTTCTGGTAATTTATAATCCGGTAATCCCTAATATTGGATTATTATTTTAGGCCATTCTAGATTGCTATGAAATATATTACAGAGTATAAATTATTTTCATATTATATCATCAATTAAGTTTTTATCCTTCAACTTTGCACAGGGCTCCCAAATTTAACAGGACAGCCCTGTTGGTAAATACATAAGAAATTCTCTAAAATATTGATAATATTGCTAACTTTTTTAAATTTTGGTAATGTTTATTTTAACTAAAATATGAACAGCCCCTATAAATCTATCACGAGTAAAATAGCATAACCGTTTAAATGTGAATCAGCTGCAATTAAGTGTACGTTAGCGCATGACAGGAAGGAGTTCATTGAGTGGCCCGGTTGGCGTCGTGGCGAGTGTCCATGATGGTTAGCACTTGGCAGTGAAAACGTAGCAAGTGATGAGCACACATGCCGCAATTTTAGCATGGACCTCACCTTTATTAACCTCTTTTTGTGTAGTTTTGCAGAACAATTATCTAGCCATGAGCCGCTCTGTGTGAACATGGAACACCGGTGTGGCCTCTGCTAATCACTACTCGCTACAATTATGGCTGCCAAACTGGAGCATGTATAGCCTTCCACTACGATCAAACCGATTAGTCTCCGCGCAAGCTTAGTGCTAGAACGTAATAATTCGAACAAAGTAATGTAGGATTAATCGATTGCATTGCTACACTTTGAAATTAAAATGGATGAACTTTGGTGGGCTCGCCGTTGTAATAAGCTCCAAAGATATTTGAACTTTTGGTAAGCCGGCCGGGCCATTAACAATGTCACACCCCGTGCGCCGCTCCTCCATTATGCACCATCATGAGAGCACAACTGTGTTACATACTTACATGTGCCCCCGGCTGCTTCGGCAGCGACGAGTGACTTAGATGGCAAGATAGATGCCAGAGTGATCATGTATGTATACACATCGGCCAATGATGATGCATCAGGCCAACAAAGTGGCGTGTCATTGAACACCGTTGAGGCCCCTTTGGCAAACGCATAATTCTAATAGAAATGCAAGTAAATAAATAGAGGATTTTAAAATGCATGAAAAACAGAGAAATAGTTGTTTTATTGGTTTGGAAGAAAAATTGTAGGAATCGGATAAAAGAAATGGATTCAAAGGAAAATTTTGAAGAGGTTAGAACCCTTGATAATTTTTTTTCAAAATTTCTACAGGATTTGACCATTTCATATGAATTTCAAATAATAGGGTAGGATTCAATCTTCTGTTTCAAATGCTTTTATAGAAAATTTTTCGATAGGACTGAAATCCTTTAGACTTTCTTATGTTTTTTCTGCAAATCAAAACGGGCCCGGAATTGTGTTCGCGAGATGTACCGTATGCGCTATGCGATAATAATCCTCATCAGTTTGCATGATGGCATCGTGTTTAGGTCAGTTGGGCCGGCTCGTCTCGGAAGATTTGGAAATTTGGCCCAGATTGGCTCGGTTGTCTCGGCAGATTTGGCTCAATTGGGCCTGCCCAGCGTGGGACGAACTTAGGCTGTGTTCGAGAGGAGAAATTGGACATTCTGCCACTGTCAATAGTGGGTTTCGCCACAATGCCATTCTGCGGAATGACGTCGTTAAAATGCCACTTTCAACCGATGCCAAACATTTATTTTGCCATTTCAGCCATTTCATAAAATTTTCACCATTTTTCACACTTCAACGGACCAAGATACCCCTCTCTCCTACAGTTTCTTTCACCTCCTCCGGCAAACATGTGGGAAGAGACGAGGCTGTGCGAGGAAAAGGGCAAGAGGCGGCGTTGTGCGAGGAGATGTTCTAAACACCGTCGCCAACAAGAGAAGGACGAGCCGGCCGTCCTTGTGAAGCGCGAGCACCCGAGCGGCGCCGTAGCGGTCGACGCGGCAAGGCACGAGCGCTTGGACCGCGCGGCGGCGTCTTGACTCGGCGGCCGCGACCTGTGATTTGTGGTTGGCGTTTGACTCGATGACGCGGCGGAAGGATACTCTTGATGGACTGAAGCTATAATCCGGCGACGAGCACTATTGGGCCGTGAGCTCTTCTTCTTCCTCTTCTCCTCCTCTTGATCCATGTCCATCCTCCATTCTTGTTTCATGCCGTTTCTTGATTTGATTCTGCTCATCGTTCGTGACGACGCATGCGTGCAGTTGGTTGGGTTCACGGCGGCGCCGGTGTTCGTCGCGGCCGGGATCTGGTTCGTCGTGTTCGGCGTCGCTTGCCGCCGCGTACGTAATTTCTCCGGTCACCTCGCCGCCGGTGAGTAAACTAACCACCGCGCCATTGTTGTAGCATGGGGTACATGACGGGCAGGGGCAGCGAGCCAGGTGAGTATCTTGGCGATGGAGCGCTTCTTTCTGTTGTCTCTTCCTCCTCCTCGCTTTTGCTTCAACCAACGTTGGCAGTGGCGAAGCTAGAGCAAAACAGAGGGTGGTGCACCACTATAGTAGCGATATACTACCATGTTCAAAAATGATATACGTACGACCTACCATGTTTTATCAAAGAACATTATGGTAAACAATACTAAAACCATTGATTTCAGTATCTACATTAACATGAACGAGTGATATAAGAACGAAAACTTAGCGGTAAATTATAAAACTACTTGCCAAAATGGGAATTCCCAATGACGATAGTTATCAGCGCAGTGTATTGAAGAAGTTAAGATTAAAATCACAACCAATAGGTTGCCAAAACTGAAGAACTACTCGTCCAACATCAGCATCTCAAGAAAAAAAAAAGACAAAATAGCTTAATTTTTCGTTTGAAATTATCGAAAAAATGGAATGAAACTATGAAAGCAAATTGCAAAACTTTCTTTTGACGTCACCCCTTGCCTGCTACGATTAATAGGTGATAAGACCATAGGCTGCGGCTGGCCACCGAGTGCATTCTGTTTCACCGTGAAGTAGTTAACAACGCTGTTATGCAGGGCAAATTTGTCAACTAAACATGCTGCACCACAAGAAAATCCTCATGGCTGTGTGCTTCTCTGTTGGCCTTGTTACCTTTGCTCGGCCTGATGGTCTGCTTGGGGGTACACATTGTTGGGATGAGGGGGGTGCATATATGTTGGAGATGAGGTAACCATAGCTAAAACTTTTCTCTTACCCGGGTGCCTAGGAACCCCCATAGCTATATGTAGCTTCGCCCCTGAACGTTGGTCATAGCGGCAGCGATGGCGTCGTCGAGGCTTAGCGGTGGTCCTCGCTTGTGACGGTGACGAGGTGGTGGAGGTCGGAGAGAAATACCGGCCGGAAGGGTATTTTGGTCAGCCCGAGTGTGAAATTAGGTGGAAATGGAGAGAATTGGTCCAAATGGCAAAACAAATGTTTGGCATCGGTTGGAAGTGGCATTTTAACGACGCCATTCCGTGGAATGGCATTGTAGTGAAACCCACTCTTGACAGTGGCTCAATGTCCAATTTATCGTTCAAGAGAAGGGGTTGCATGCAAAACGATGTGTGCACTACACATGATTAATGAAGTAATAGTTATTTTTTAAAAAAAATAGATTAATATGATTTTTTTAAACAACTTTCGTATAGAAAATAAATACACTGTTTAATAGTTTGAAAAGCGTGGACGCGGAAAATAAGAGAGATGAGTTGGGAAAGTGAGGTAAAGAACTCAGCCTTTGTGAGTTAACTGCAATCGATATGCCACATCAACAGAAACCACTAGAGAAATCGATTTGCACTGATTTTTAAAGATGACGTCGACCGATTTTTAAATATGAGGAAGACGTCATATCTGGTTTTACGGTTGAAGGAGAGAGAAGAATAGAGTCGAGTCACTCGACCAGTAGCAAGACATGAGGGACACTAAATAGACTTATTTCCTTTTGATAGAGATTCGGCCCGCCGTCAAACACGTGGTCGCGGCCCACTACAAGTCCACCACGGGCGAGGCGAGCCCAGGCGTCCAGCCCCATCACTCCGCCCAGGCTTCCAGGAGGCAGCAGTAGCACGCGATTCCAGTGTGCGCGTGTGCCCAGATCCCACCCGCCCCCACGCCGCCGCGGCCATGGATCCGCCGCCGCGGCCGCGCCCCCACCGCGTCGCCGTCCTCCTCCTCCTCCTCCTCCTCCTCGCCTCCTCCCCGGCCGCCCGCGCCTGGAAGAAGGACGAGTTCCGCAACTGCAACCAGACCCCCTTCTGCAAGCGCGCGCGCACCCGCGCCCCGCACTCGCTCGACGCGCCGCTCTCCCTCGACGCCGCCTCGCTCGCCGTCGCCACCGACGGCTCCCTCACCGCCTCGCTCTCCCACCCGTCCCGCCTCCGCCCGCTCCTGCTCCGCCTCTCCGCGCTGCCCCCGCACGCGCTCCGCCTCCAGATCGACGAGGACTACTCGTCCAACACGCCGCCGCACCGCCGCTTCCAGGTCCCCGACGTGCTCCTCCCGGACGTCGAGGCGCGCACGCTCCACCTCCCGCAGCCCAAGACCTCCGCCGCCGGCGTCTCCACCTTCGCGCTGTCCTCCGACGTCGACGTCGTCGTCAAGCACGATCCGTTCGAGCTGACCGTCCGCCGCGCCGGCTCGGGGGATCCCGTCCTCTCCTTCAACTCCCACGGCCTCTTCGACTTCGAGCCGCTGCAGGAGTCCAAGCAGGAGGGCGAGACCTGGGAGGAGCAATTCCGGAGCCACACCGACACGCGCCCACGCGGCCCGCAGTCCATCACCTTCGACGTCTCCTTCTATGGCGCCGATTTCGTCTACGGCCTCCCCGAGCACGGCTCCACCTCGCTCGCCCTCCGCCCCACCCGCGGCCCCGGGGTCGAGGAGTCCGAGCCCTATCGCCTCTTCAACCTCGACGTGTTTGAGTATCTCCACGAGTCGCCTTTCGGGTTGTATGGGTCAATTCCCTTCATGATCGCGCACGGTGATGGTCCGTCCTCAGGGTTCTTCTGGCTAAACGCCGCGGAGATGCAGATCGATGTGCTTGCACCAGGGTGGGATGGAGCCTCGTCCACAGAGAATGGGCGGATCGACACGCTATGGATGACCGAGGCTGGTGTTGTTGATGCCTTCTTCTTCGTTGGGTCTGAGCCGAAGGATGTGATCAAGCAGTACATCAGTGTCACAGGCACACCCTCGATGCCACAGCAGTTTGCGGTGGCGTATCACCAGTGCCGCTGGAACTACCGTGATGAGGAGGATGTTGCCGGAGTGGATTCTGGGTTTGATGAGCATGATATTCCATATGATGTGCTCTGGCTTGACATTGAACACACAGATGGCAAGCGGTACTTTACATGGGATCATTCAGCATTTCCTAACCCAGAGGTGATGCAAGGGAAGATAGCAGATAAGGGGAGGAAGATGGTCACCATTGTAGACCCACATATCAAGCGAGACAGTTCGTTCCACCTCCACGAGGAAGCTACTGCTAAGGGATACTATGTGAAAGATGCGACTGGGAAAGACTTCGATGGGTGGTGCTGGCCTGGGGCATCGTCATATCCTGACATGTTAAACCCTGAGATACGAGAGTGGTGGGCTGACAAGTTCTCCTATGAAAACTACAAGGGATCAACTCCAACATTGTATATCTGGAATGACATGAATGAACCATCAGTCTTCAATGGCCCTGAGGTATGCAACTGTATTGCACAATCTCATTCATTATGTTGTGACGATAAAGTAATCAACACAATTGAAACATCTTGCATGTGGACCAATCTTATTTAAATATGCTTCTTTGAATAGGTAACCATGCCAAGGGATGCAGTACATTACGGGGATGTTGAGCACAGAGAACTGCACAACGCCTACGGATACTACTTCCATATGGCTACAGCAGATGGACTTCTTAAGAGAGGTGAAGGGAAAGACAGGCCCTTCGTTCTGTCAAGGGCCTTCTTTGCTGGAAGTCAACGGTATGGAGCAATTTGGACGGGCGACAACTCTGCAGATTGGGACCACCTTAAATCTTCTATTCCGATGGTTTTAACTCTTGGTCTTACTGGCATGACTTTCTCTGGTGGGTGGACATTCCTGAAAGCTTCACATCAATAATGTTTATTTCGGATGGCTTTCTAACAGTTGGAGCTTTGACAGGTGCGGACATTGGTGGATTCTTTGGCAACCCAGAACCTGATCTTTTGGTGCGTTGGTACCAAGTAGGAGCATTTTATCCTTTCTTTAGAGGTCATGCTCATCATGACACCAAGAGACGCGAGCCATGGTTATTTGGGTAAGCCTCATAGGCTCATACTAAACTTTGTGGAGTTTGGTTTACACTCCCGTTTTCTAAATTCTAAAAGGTTGATAATTTCCCTAAAAAAATGCTATACTTGAGGAAAATCAATCACCATGATTTGACCTCACTATGATCTAAACTTGCATTTGAGAAATTTAATTTGGGAAGCACAAATGATAATGTAATTATTTCCAAGACTAACATATTCTCCGTACTTGCTACAGAGAGCGAAGAACTGCTCTCATGAGGGAGGCAATTCATATGCGATATTCTTTGCTGCCATACTATTACACACTGTTCAGAGAGGCTAGTGTAACTGGTGTTCCTGTGATGCGTCCTTTATGGTTAGAATTTCCTGATGACAAAGAGACATATAATAATGGTGAGGCTTTTATGGTTGGGCCAAGCCTTTTAGCACAAGGAATTTATGAAGAGGTAAGTCATACCACATATGTTTTTCATTATTAATTTATATTTTGCCAAAACATGTGTTTAATATAGTATGACTTCTTGCAGGGCCAGAAATCAGTGTCAGTGTACCTTCCTGGAGAGGAGTTATGGTATGACTTGAGAAATGGATCTCCATACAAGGGTTGTGTCTCACACAAGCTAGAAGTTTCAGAAGATAGCATTCCCAGTTTCCAAAGGGCAGGCGCAATTGTGCCAAGAAAGGATAGATTCAGGCGCAGTTCTACTCAGATGGTGAATGATCCATATACCCTGGTATGTTTAAACCTGTTCAGTATATGGTTTCTTCTTTGATTTCATTTGGCAACTTATAATTTCATTGATTTGATGTGCAAATAGCCATGAATATGTTAACTATATGCCTGGTGTCTCTTTATTCTCTTACTAAATGAAAGTTATATGTGTACCTTTCTTAGCTACTAGCTACTTCCCACTAGTTTCTGTTATTATGATGCACCCGATGTCATTTTTTGAATGTTTGTTGAAAGTACTACAATTTTGGCCTTTTGGACAAAGGCTGCTGTGATTTCATTGCTTGAGTTGAGCATTATTATATGCAAATGCAAAATCTAGGCATGCATACCTGCTATATGTATGAGTCTACCGATCTGTTTAGAGTTGCTACATTCTTTAAGTATGTCCAGACTCGAGAGAGACTAGCTAACTGTTTTATTTTGCAATGATCAGGTGATAGCGCTCAATAGCTCAAGTGCGGCAGAAGGCGAGCTTTATGTGGATGATGGGAAGAGTTATGATTATCAGCAAGGGGCATTCATCCATCGTCGTTTTGTATTTGCAGACAATAAGCTAACTTCCATGAATATCGCACCCAAAAATCTTGGAAACAAGAAATTTTCGACCGAGTGCGTGATTGAAAGAATTATAATCCTTGGGGTATCATCGGGATCAAAGAAGGCTATTGTTGAACCTGGAAATCATGAAGTGGATATTGAATTGGGGCCTATTAGTCTACGAAGCGGTTCGAGCTCTGTTGCACCAACAGTACGAAAGCCCAATGTTCGAGTTGTAGATGATTGGACTATAAGGATAGCATGAGATATATCCATTCACATCTGAAGCCTGATGCTTATTTTCATCGCTCTCAGGTCATAAAATTAGGCTAGAAGCGTAGTGCTGCCTTGCTCAATGTGGTCTGTGGAAGCGCAAAATTTTATATTTTGATGGCCTCAAAGATTTACCATGTAACTGGTACGCGTGCTGTTTTTACTATCTACTTCAAATTTTGATATAATTTGAGACAGAAATTGCTGATGTACATCTGTAGCTTTGACACTGGTTTGTGTACCACGATGCATGAGATGTGAAATTCTTGAGTATATACTTTTGTCTCTAAATGTTTGTTAGTCTTTCTGGAATGCTTCTAGCCAAACATTCTTAGTTTTGAGCTTTAGTTCAACGAATTAAAATGTATTCAGGTTGCATCAATGTGTTAATATTACTGGATCAATTGGGAAGTTTGGCTTTACGAAATTAGTGGTTAATATAGTACTAGTACTACTACTTCTGTGTCAGTTCCATTGCCCCGAATGTTCGCACAAGGATTTTAAATTTCACGAACGGAGTTTTATTTCGATATATGTGTATACAATTTTTTTTTTTAAAAAAAGCGTGGGCTATATGTGCCCTACCTCTAAACAAGTTCGGAAAGGGTCAAGTTTGTGTTATTTACAAACTGCAACAGCTTGGATGGCTAGATGGTTTGCTCAATAAGCAACTCAATGCAACTGAAGTACTGAACATCCGTGATAGGGATCAGGGCAAGCTAGATAAAATTTCATCAGGATCTTAACAGAAAGTTTAAGCAGATTTCTCATCAGTCTCAGTGTTTGCATCACTAACAACATGGTTCCCAAGCTGGCCGGCCTAATTCTGGCTGACTTTTCGCCCCCTGTCCGTAGCCCTTGATATTACTTGGTAGGATACTTGGTAGCCTCACTCACTCTGCATATGTCACTCTGTTTCGTTTAACAAGGACATATATTGCCACAAAATAAATTATTAGACAGACAACAAACAAGAGACCAGATGATCCAATGTACTACTAATTAATGTATAATACTTCAATATCATATATCACAGAAACAAGTGCCATCGCCGGCACACAACAAACACCAAAGAACGGTGTATCCTCTCCCCCACAATGAGTCAGATACGATCCCGATTCACGAAGCAATAAACTCGACACCACGACATGCGCTAAGAACTGTACTTATTTTTAATTACATGAGAGCTAGTACTAGTATGCATGGCTATCTACCAGCAAAACGCTGAGGATTAATAATAATCGCCATGAGAAGTTGAAAACCCATCACTTCCGGAGGAACACCCATGGCCCCCTTGCTGCCCCCATCCTGCAGATAGAGCAGAAGTAATTAGCAACCTAGTATATGATGAGTCCTAAAGGCTAAGAGCTAAGAGCTACTGAAGAAATGGCTGCAATGAAGAGCGGATAAGGCTGTAGTATATCCTATAGTGATATACCTCCAAGTGCTAGCTATGGTCCTCAGGCTCATGTAGATCGTTAATGCGATCCATATACCGATGAATCCGTTATGAGCAGAAAGGTATACTAGGCAGGGTATGGAGATAGCAGCCACACCAACCTGGAGATTTTCATTAGAGCATTGATTCATTGTTAGGAAGATTTTCAGAGATGAAATGTTTCAGGGAATATTCAGAGCTCATATGTGTGAAGAAAGGGATTTACCATGGAGTAAGCTGAGTATGTGTAGTCTGATGCTCCGAAGTTGATGCCATCGAACACGAAGGCTAGTGAATTTATCGTCTGTGTGCCAGCGACAAACTGAACCCAAAAACAAAGCTATCAGTCAATGTCTGAATCTTGGAAAATAGTTAAACATGTTGCTACTCTCTGAACATCTTGACAGATATTCTTACAGGAATGCCTTTGTGAATGACATCGATCACGTCGATGTCCTTTGTGAAAATTCCAGCCCCAAACTTCATGCCAACCCCAAGCACAACAGTGAGACCCATGCCAAGAACAATGCTCAGCTGCAAGGTGATGAGAACAGTACTGTTAGCATGATCCCTGTTGCTCGCAGTAGAAAGGAGAAGTGACAAGAGCAAGATTCTGAAATATCAAACTGTGACTGACCTGTAGTACACGAGATGTCGCAACAACAACCTTGCCTTTATCATTCTTGGCGAATGCGCTTGCAAGAACTGCCTGCAACCATGAGGAAAATTACAGATCGGTGAACAACCGAACACAACTGAAAGTCTGAAACAGCTGCTCTATGAACACATATATGAGATTAGACATATATGAGATTAGGACATGGTAATCTGACCTGCCCAGCGACGGCAAGTCCATCAGCAAGAAGAGATGTGGCGAGCCAGAGCTGGCAGCAGATCTGGAAGGCCGCCATGATGGTAGGTCCATGGCGAGCGGCTAACGACGACGCCAGCGTGACGCAGAAAGTCACTGCCACAACCCTTGCAAGCAGCAGGAACCCTGAAAAAAAAAAGAGAGACTTCAGTATCATTCTCAAGGTTCAGTTAAGGAGATGTTATCCAGTTTCAGTATCCCAATGGTATCTCACCGCATCCAAGAAACCGCCCAAATTTGAGGGATTTAAGGCTAGGTGGGATAACATCAACTTGCCGGATGAGCCGACACAGCAGTATCATCGTTATCAGGTACCTGCAATAACGAGAAGTGAGAAAAGTTAGGAGAAATTGATCAATGAAATGAAATGCAGGAGCTGTAGATGATGCTGAAACTGGTGGTAATACACTGAAACTTACTGAGAAATGACATGGGCAACTGCTGCGCCAGTGACACCCATGTGACAAACAAACATCAAAATTGGGTCTAGTATGATGTTTGCTGCATCTCCAACCACTGAAAGAAACAAGAAACGTAGCAATGTCAGGCACATTAAACTTCAAATATTCTTCCTGACTGTAATCAAAGTTGATATCCAACCAAAATAAGGACATGATCAGTAGATGTTCTTACCAGTAGCATACAATGATGTCTTTGTGTCTTTGAAACCACGGAAAACACCCTGCATGGCCAGAGACAGTAATACGGCGGGAGCACCAAGTGATCTGATTGTTAGGTAGCGAACTGCAGGCCTTAGCATTGGTGAATCCTGAAAATGTTGTGATGTAAACAAAAAATGAGTTAGGATCAAGGAGTCACACAAAGTACACGAGTAACTGAAGCTTAAAGAATGAGATAAAGGAAATAGTACTTACATTCTTGACACCCATGATATTCAATACAAATTTTGCTGAAAAGACCAGGAAGACAGCCTGAAGTAGCCCAAGAAATGAGCCAACTATTAGTGCTGATGTCACAGAAGGTATGTACTTTCTCTTGCACCCTTGATCGGAGGGATTTGTACACTCGGTGGGAATACATGAATTGACACATTCTACCTTATCAGGACCTGGAAACAAAGTTTGACAAAATAAACAAATAGCGAGTTCAGATTTGTGGTGAATTAAGGCGGTGTTCTTTTCTCCTGCAGATGAAGATTAAGATTAAGTTTTTTATGCAAAACGAGGTGGTATTAACGTATGATTGATTGAGTTTTAATTATTACAAACTTAAAAAATAGATTCGCATGATATTTTAGAGCAACTTCCATATATAAAGTTTTCGCACGAAACGCACCGTTTAGATGTTTGAAAAGTGTGCAACGAAAATCTTAATCTTCATCCAACTCTGGTTGGATAAAAGAACGGGGCCTAAGTTACTGCTATTCAAAATTCTGAAACTCAAAAATGTTCCGACAAATCAGTACCAGATACAGGCAGATTATTGGTTTCTGAATCCACAGGAGAAGCTTTCTCCAGGTCTTGGCTGCTGTTTTCTTCTATACATTTACTGATGATAGCGTCTTCTTCAGCCACAAATGATGTTGTAACGCTAACAAGGGGGTAAATACAGACTTTGGATACTTGGTTAAATATGGCAATTGAAACACCAACAGCAGCTATCTCCACCGAACCTGACCAAATCAATTGTACAAATATTTCACGGCATTAAGTTTCAGATCAACAGCAGCTGCTTGTTTTCTGAAAACAAATTGATCCTCCAAACTATTCCTTTGAAATAACTTCAACACGCAAAAGCAATCTAAATATGCTTATCAGACATACTAAAAGTGAACAACTATATGAATTTTGTGTAAAGAAAAGGGAGCATATTAAAAATAGGAAAGAAGAAAATAGAGATACCATGACATATTTGACGAAAAGGAAACAGATGGACTGTTTGTTGTAAAAGACAAAACAAAAAGGATGAACTCAGCATGTACCTGACTAACCAATTGTAATGAGATAAAAAGGATGAACTCAGCATGCAAATGAAAACTCAGAAACGACATTTTGCAATACTTAAAGAAACAAATAAAAACTAGTATTGTCAACAGAAACCCATCATATGACAAGAAGAATACCGTTACATTAAAAGCTCTTATATAAGAAAAATATATATCTAACTGGACTGGAGGATATAAATAAGAAAATTACAATAAAACCTCCTATATAAATACATATAAAAAAACATATATCTGACTTGATCAAAGGATAGAAAGAACAAAATGGAACATTATGGCATCAGTAACAGCTACATGGAGTCATGCAGGTAAGATCTTATTGACTTGTCAATATTGACAAAAGACAAGAATCGGCTAGGCACCATTAGCAAACATGAATGAATAATTCGAGAGCACATTTGTTGGAAGTATTTGGCGTTCGGCACCCACTTATTCAATTGGCCACCCATATATACAAATGAAAACGACATTGCCGCTCTTAAAAAAATGGAAAGGGACATCCCTGTACTAAGTTGGTTACACTGCCAAACTTACCAAAATGGAAATGAAGTATAAAGTACCAACAAGCTCGATATATTTGTAAAATCAATTGTATGATTTGTCTGATAATTAGCACTGGCATTTGGAAGAAATCCCTCTGTATGACTTATCTATACCGAGCAAATTAAGTATGAACACTGTGTTGATGGAACTTACTAAACAGGTGAACAAGATGCAGCCATGGCAACGTCAGAGAAATCATACATGTCAGGGTGACGCATGCTCACCTAAGCGGCCGATGAACGCTGTGTCTACCAAGGAAGCAAGCGGATCCGCCGCCAGAGCCAGCGACGCCGGCACGGCAATGCGCAACACCTCTGATCCGAGCTCGTCAAGCTTGAACACGCTCCTGTGTGGTGGTGCAACACAAGAATGAGCCATGGTGCAAGAGAGATTATGAGAAATGGAAGCGATTTGTTACTGCCATGGTAATAGCAGAGGACGAACCAACCTGATGTTCATGACGAAGAGGTAGAGCCCCACCCTCCTCGGCCAGCCGGACAATGCGGCTGGCGCCGGCAGATCCTCCGGCGCCGCCGCAGCCGCCGCCGTCTTCTCCTCCGCGCCGGCGGCACCGTTCATCGTCAGCGCCGCGTCGGGGACGACGACGGCGGCCGCACGCTTCTCGGCCGTACTGCTCGCTGCAACAGCAGCAGCAGCTGCTGTGACCTCCTCCATCTTCTTCAGACCAGCCATGCCGGTGCCGGGCGGGGAAACGTACGTGTTCTGCTCTTGTCTGAGGCGGAACTGTACGTGCTCGCGGTGCTCACAGCCAAGCAGAGAGCCAGACGCGCCCGTACTTATACCGGCCTCTCTCAGAGGCAGCGAGGCGCTCGCTCCGCTTATCACGACGTCAGCAGCTGCGACAGGGGCAACACGGCAGAGGACGATCAGCAGACGACGACGTCGGCGAGAGGTGTGCCAGAGGCCACCGGCGGTAACGTGTCTACCGGTGCCAGTCGGTTACAACCAACGAAATCCGTACGCCCCCCCTCTCGCACGCGCGTGAGGATGCAAGCAACGGGCGGAAAACAGAAAGCACGGCGGCGGCGGCGGCAGCGGCACAGGGGGGACGCGTCGCAGCGTAAGCTTAAGCGTAAGCGAGCGCGCCCTGTGCGAGGCAACGAGGCGTGCGCGGGTCGCGCTTAAATAACCGCGCGCGCGTCCTCCGGCCGGCGCCCGTCAAAATCTGCCAAGTTGCACGGTGCGAGGGGCTAATTCTACTGCTAGCACACTAGCTAGGCGGGAACGCGAGTACGCGACCCGAGGCCGCACCGTCGGCCCGGGAAAACGTAAGTAGTAACATTATGGTAGAGGATCCTCATCCGGGGTGCACCAGCGTGCGCGCGCCGCGCAGCCATCCGTTGCGTGCGGACGGAGTTGGGTGGCAGGGGGTGATTCGTATTGTATTGATGGTGGCTGTTACGCCTGCGTGGTCTAAAGGCGCAACGGACGCCGGCGTCAGTGTCGACCGACCCGGTCGGCGCCCGGCAGACGGCAGCCGCTCACCATGCCGCCGTTACAGAGGCTCGAACGAAGCTGTCAGCATGCCTGCCTGCCTGCCTGTCCGTCACCTACTCGATCACTTGTACTGCTGTGGCGATCGGTGATAGCCACAGGTTTGCCGGTGAGCAGCATGGGCTGGGTGACTGGGTCAGCTTAATTTGAGTGATTTAATCAGGACCTTGTTTTGACCAAAGAGGATGAAGAGATTGGTGAGGTTCCATGGACTCTGCTTTTCAGTTACACCTGATTTCTCGTACAGTTTATTATCATCATCATCATCATTATTATTTGGGTAAGAGAAGGTTGGAGGCTTTGGGCACCTAAGAAAAAGTATGGAAATATGAAGATAGCACTATAGCAGGAGAGTGACCGATTGGACAGTTCTTCTCTTTCCAGCCACCTTTCAGGGTAGGTTACAAAGTTACTATCATCATATAATAAGTGGTTTCTAATGTAAGAACGATTTAGTGGTCTGTAATTTTCTAACATGTTAAAATTTGGTAATGCTAAAATTTAATTTAGTTCATACCAAATAGCTCTTATACAAAATCTATATTCTCTATAATATGAGCATTTACTCATATCTTATTATCCCACAGGACTTAAAATTCTGCATCAAACTAAATAACACCTTCTCCATTTCTACCCTACCAAAATTTGGCAGGGTAGAGAACCAAACCTTATAATATATGTTTATATTTTAAAGCATGCATAGTTACATTTGTTACTCTAATGCATATGGCTGAAAACAAAACCGTACTTGTTACACCAATATGATAGTAGCACACTAGCACTATAATATGACCCATAGTCAACTGTATATACATTTTCTATTTTACTCACGTAATTTTCCCATACTTAGAAAAACATGATAAGAAAACATATAAAGAGAAACTTCCACTGTTTTTTAGGAGGGGAAGGGTTGCATTAGATTCAAAACTCTATTGGAACTTTATATATTTGGCAGCATCTAACAATAAACGTTAAATTTGTGATCAAAATAATGATTCTTGGATTATTAGTGCCAAACGAGTTACTGGCCAAACTTTATAGATGCTTTTAACTTCCTCCCTAGTGGGAGATTCGTTATTTTTCTCTATTATTGGTAAGAATAACATTGGGTAGACTTTTTACCTATCTTCTTATCTCCACTATCTTAAAAGCGGAGTTATTCTCCTTTCATCCCCTCCTCTCAATGCACGCGGGACGTCCATATTCAAAAAGTAACCACTGTTCTTCTCTAATTATATGGACCTGGCTCGTAACTTACGAGCTCCCAATCTATCCATAATTATATTGGTTTGACCATTACAACGTACGAGCATGTAACTAATAGCATCATAAAAAGGGAGTTAGGTAACGAAAATGTTAAATAAATTCTTACAATTAATCCTAAAATCAAATTCTAAACTTCAATATCAGCTTCAGCTTGTAGGAAAACGTTATACCGGTTATGCTCTTCAATCTTATCTGAACTTTCTTATTTGCTAAATATATATGGAGAGTTATAGCTTTGCACTATTGACTTCGAATCTCCGCGCTAGTGTCCTTCACATTCTGTTCTTCTGCTGAACTTCAGGAGGAAAATAAACGAGACAACCTACAACTCTTAAGTCTTATCCAATCTTCAAAATGGAAAAAAAAAACTTGTATCCATGTGCTTTTGCCATCGCGGATAGTACGTTGGGATATTTTGCAGAATAAGGGTGATCAACTGATCACTATGTGTTCATAAGTCGAAATGCCGAACAACTTCGTCTTGTTGCTAAAGAAGGTTTTTGCTTGTGGACAATGCTAAGCTCCGGGGTAGGTTCAGAAAGCTGAAGTGAAGTGGACTGATGATGTTTTGGTGGTAGGTTCTGATGCTGATATATACAACTCCATCGCCTTAATTACCGGCTTACCGTATTACAGCTTTCCTTTTCTTGAGTCGCTGTTGATATGGTTCAGGGTCAGAAAGGAACGTAAGAAAAGCTGAATCAGGGATTGTTTCCTGAATCGAATGTGTGTTACGCAGCAAACTCCTGTTTTGGTTGCCCTGTTGGAATGTAACTGAACTTGTGATGCAACAGAATTTAAGCTTAGAATGTTCTCCTAGCTCTAAAAGGGACATTGCTGTGTATATGAAAGGATACGTTTCCTATAATTTTGCAAGAAACCGAATAAATCCTCCAGAAAATTTTCAGTCCAGACAGAGAGACTATACTACTGGAGATTCGATCAACGCGGCAAGGGAGCATGGGAAGAAGGCCAGCACTAAGGGGATTTGGCTCCATTGCTGACTAGGCTTTAGGATGGGTAAGGTCTGGATAAAAATTCAGTATGAAGATTCTCCGAGAAGGTGGCCTCGGATGTTGGGATGACAAATGGAATTCTTCAGATTCATTGAACCTAGTTCCTTTATCTTCCTATAGATGGGTGGATTAATGCGAGGTTTGAATCAATTTCACGCGGCAAGAAATGGACTGATTAACGCGAGTTGATTGATGCATCAGTGTCTTTTTGTAGTATCAGTGACGCATGTGTAGAATCAACCCATTTTGATGCGAGGTCCAACGAAATTTTGCCATAAATCTACAACCGAATGATTTGCAGTAGGGTAGAGGCTCTCTCGAGGTGTGTAGTTGCATCTCGTCTCGTTCCATCTGGCCTTCCATTTCTCTCTTCTTTATCTACTAGTATAGCTTATTAGGATCCTCCCGTTCTTCAAGGTGGGAGGATGAAAAGATATGATCCTCTTGGTTTCCCCCATTGTGGTCTAGTGTTTCCTTCCTCACTCTTTTCAATGACAGTGAAGAAAAGAGAACAGCTACCACCCTATGTCCAAATTCAGATATGAAATATATGTATGCTTGTCTTGCAGCTATGGCTGAAATGTATGGTTTGGATATTTGAAAATAAGAATGTTACCTACAATTTTGCCACCGAAAGATACTTTCACAGCACTACAATTCTGTAACTTTTTTTCGGGTATACAGCCATAAACTTTGAACCGACAAAAGGCAGTCTTCTGTGACTATATGCATCGAGTTAAGCATGAAACATAAACTATGTGTTGGTCACCACCGAGTCTCCTACTAGTGCCAGGATAATGTTACTGGTCAGCCACTAGCAGTTTGTAATAAGCATGGACATAATTTACTCCAATGATACAAGAGTTAGTGGAGTGCTCTTTCTCAATTTGATTGGCGGGAGTAGTACCTTGCTAAGTCTGGCCTTAATTTTGTGGATCGAAGTGGAGTCTCTGTACTATCATACGCTAGCTGCAAAAGATACATGAATGTAAAACTTGGGTTAAACTAGTTTTTGCATGCAGATCTCCTTCCAAGAAAGAGCAAAGTTAACAAAACATTGCCAAGTTAACAAAATATCGCCAAGCATCCTTAAAAATTCTAACAAATGATATCGTATTCTTTTGCATCTTAGTTCCCCATAAAGTTTACACATAAAAGAAAATTCCTCTACTAGGTAGATGATTTAACATTCTTTGTTGAAAGATCAGATGCTTCAATGCTTGTCATCAGAGATTCAGAGTTCCACACGGCATGTAACAGTATGATTTCCACACTTCATTTTAGATTTTTTTTTCTTTTAATTTTGGCAACAGATTAAGTTGCATGGTCGATAATAGAGAGTCCTATTGTGTTGTCAAGTTGTATTCAGCTGGTGAATGAGATAAGATTTCTCTCGTTCTCCGTGCACACGCTTCCCGAACTAGTAAACAGTATGTTTTTTATAAAAATTTCCAATAGAAAAGTTGCTTTAAAAAATCATATTAATCCATTTTTAAAATTTAAAACAGTTAATAATTAATTAATCATGCGCTAATATATCACCTCATTTTGTGTGTTTTCTTAATCTTCTCTTTTTTTCTCCTCTCAAACACACCTGCGAGAGAGCACCAAAATAAAATTGGCAGGAACTAACACATTGACAAAACAATAACTAAACTATCTGAATAGTGAATATGATTAAGGTATCACTTTTTTTTTGTTTACTTTTTTTTGGAAAAGTACATATATCACAATCTGCATATATCTTCAACAAAAGCAATGAAATGCGAGCTGCGTCATGACCATTAATTAAGCGACTTTGGAGGACTAATACCATCTAGATAGATCGTGCCTGCTAACTTTTGAGTGTTTGGTCGAAATGAACGGAGGAAAGGCACTACAATATACAGACCGGCCCATTGACGTGCACCACTTACCAAGATAGTTTTTTCTTTTTTTATAATATATAACACCAACAAGATGAACGTACTTTATATCGGGGGACAAACAACCTTAGAAACTTCTTGCAGTAAGAATTAAATTCTCTCATATTGGTCACTTGATAGGTAATAAATTCCCTCAAAACTAAATCATATGATCAGATACTTAATTAACTTATGATAAATTAATGGGGCACCAAACACCAGTCATACGGTGACAGAGTTGTTTGTGTATAACTCTCTACTCGGTAGGATTCAAATATAACTGGCTTTAAGAGATTTTGTGTTCTTTTAGCTTCTGTTAATGAGTTACTACTCTCTTTGGTAAAAAAAAAACTATCATGTCGTTTTAGATCCGTTTCAAGTGAAATTTTAAAACATTGAGCATTAATATTTTCTTGATATTTAGATGTTTATTGGATGTATGATAACCATATATGTGTGATAAATAAATATTTACGATCCGAAGGAGTAGTAATATATAGTCCAGGAATATGGCTCTGCTACCGCAACCGCTACAATTGCGGTAGTTCAAACCGGCTGCCCGCTGCAGCCATTCACAACTGTTGTAGCCGCAGCTAGCGCAACCGAACGCAGCCTATTCGTATATGTTCTCAGTGGTTGCCATTGGTTGATTACTTGCTCTATTATTATAATGATGTACTATGTCATTACACATTAGAGATCCAGTGATAATGGTATGTGGTTTCAACCTAAGATCACGTGTTCGAACTTCAACATGTCATAATTTCATCTTAAAAAAAATGTTTGGAGGGACTTCTCTCCCTCTAAATCTCGTTTTCTTTAATATCATTACACATTACTTGGATTAGAAAACGACATACGGCTTCATCACCAGTCGGCGGTCACAGTCAGTAGCATTCATGTAGACAGCGCTCGTACGTGACTGGTGATCATCAGTACATACGCGGTGCTTGAGATCGACGTGCATACATGTATGTATGTCACGTATAATCGCTAGGGCACCGCACTAAGTTCGAAGAAGCGCTCGAGTTTAGCAGTCCAGTGCTAATAACCTGACCGGCTATGTGTGCTGGAGTTGGGAGTTTGATCGCAACGGCCGCCAGCAAAAGCAACGGCCAGCTGATCCAAGTATCCAACGCACCCAAAGCAAACCAAGCAGAAGACCATGCAATCGCATGCACGCATAAACGGAGGAAACGAGCGGAGCAGAGCGAAGCAGAGCGAAGCGCGTACCTGAACCAAACCTGGCTCGAAACAGGTAGGTAGCCCGCGCAGCACAAGTGCTCAGCAACCACACGCGCGCTGTACCGCACTGCACTCTCTTGCACTTGCACGGACCTGCACCGATCGACGAGTACGCTGCCGCTTCTGCTGCTGCTGCTTCTCTCGGTTTGCCGATCTCGCGTATAAATAGCCCGTAAAAGCGCTCGCGCCGCGCGCGCTGGCGGCTTAGGGGACCCGACCCGGTGGAATACCCATCCATCTGTTTGGCAAAAACATCACTCGTTATTTACATATCATCACTTAAATAATTATAAAAAATAAAAAATATATTAGTATGTGATATATCACTTCACAAACATCATATTCAAATTCAACTTTTATATATCGTAATAAAAAAAATAAATTAAACCACAACTAGTTACAATAAATTTAGTTTCCTTGTTGTGACAGGTAGAAGTTGAATTATATAAATGTTTATACAGTGATATATCATATGTTAAAATATCTTCTTAATTTTTTTCATAAGATTTAAATGACATGTCAACAATCAAGCGGCATCTCCTCGTGTGTTAAAAATCCACTGCTCTTCTGTTTGTCCGCCTCTGCGTGTTAGCTCCGTCGCTCGGCTAAGGGCGCCGGCCGCCAGTCGGTCTCTCTCGGTTTGGAGTCCAGGCGGGAGTCGCAATAGCGGGGAGGAAATGGTTTGTTTAGTCGCACGCCGCGTGGCCTCCACGAGCCCCGACCGTACGCACTGTACGTCCGACTGTCCGCCGTGTCACCGCGGCATTGGCACGATGCGTGTGCTGCACGCCGCCTGTGCGTGCTACGGCATATGCGCATCGGTACGTACACACCACGCCGGGCTTTTTCACGATATGGTTTTCTTTTACCCTCGGCGATAGAGAGCACTAGGGAGAGGCTGGCAAATGGAAAGCCTGGCCCACTTACGCTTATCCAAGCCCACGTCGCAGTTTACGCGATCCCGACCGGAGTTCATCGTGATGGCGACCGGAGCGGGAGCTTTGCTTAGCTTCTCCAGCTGCATGCGTGCCGCCCATCATTTCCATAATGCTTATGCTTACAAGTTAAAATGTAAATTTTTAATCTTAAATTTGACGTTGATTTTAGGATTTTATATTCATCATAATTTATTTTTCAGCATTTATTTTTTAGATTGCTAAGAACATATATATAAAAGTTTTGTTCACAAATTATTTTTCGTTTGTAAATATGCCAACGATGAAGCAGCTAGTGATCGAGACCCCCTTTGTTTTTCTATGTGCGTCGGGCTGATAATGGAGAGGAGCACTTGTGTGTATAAGGTTTACAAAACCAACGATAACCGGTGGTTTTCGTGAAAACCGACCACACAAAACAGCTTGAAAACACAAACCGATCTATTTTATAGGAAAAGTACTAAGAAAAGACAAAGTATTATTATTATTATTGGTTTAGAGGCAGAACCAGCTCATAGGCAAGGTCTAGAGAAATTTGTGGTGTTAACGGAGTCGCTAACCACCTCAACCAAGAAAAATTCTCGATAAAGATGGGTTTAGATTAAACTGGCTAGTGGAGCTGGCTTAAAGATAAAACCAACCTCTAATCCAATTTAGATTGATATGGGGTAAACACCCATCTCGTGGGCGAATTGGAAGGTTTACGGGCTCTATAAATAGTATTGCACTCTTGCAGTAAAGACGGACGATTTACGACAAAAATCGATAAAAAAAATGTATCTGCCTCTGCCTTGGTTGTAAAATAAAGTAGTCAAAAATTTACAAATGTTTTTCGTGAAGACAAAAAACCGTTGTGGTCTTGTTTTTCTGGATGATTCAGTTCTGTAAGCCCTGCTTTACATTGGCATGAGATTTTTCTTCATTAACATATTTTTTTAAGAAAAAGGATAAGGTGTTTATGCAATTTGATGTAGAAGAAAAGAGTCGATCCATTTTTTTAAAATGGACCGAAAACCTAACAACGACACAAATTGTTGGCATCCATTTTGGCCAATACAAACTTACCTAAAAAATTACGGTGTTAACGGAGTTGCCCAACCACAGAAAAAACTCAAAATCAAACTAGGTTTTAGAGATTAAACCGGCTAGCAGAGCCGATTTAAAGATCAGACCAGCCTCTAGTACGATTTAGATTGATTTGAAGATAACCACACATCTCGTGGATGAATTGAAAGGTTTACTGGACATGTCTACAAAGGATATCGCACTCTCGCAGCGAAAAAGAATAATTTACGTCACAATTTGATCACACTATACAATGGATGTGGATTTTCATCCCTCGAGGGGATATCCCCTCGTTGTTTGCATGTCATCTAAATAGTTATCAAAAAATTGAAAAAAAATGACAACATAGATTAATACAAAATATATCACTCCACAAACATGTAAGATCAAATTCAACTTCTACAAGTTGCAATAAAAATAACAAACTAAACTGAAAATAGTTATCGCACATTCGTAACTATATTTGTTATTTTTGTTACAACTTGTAGAAGTTGAATTTAAACTTGCAAGTTTGTGGAGTGATATATTTCATATTAATCTATATTGCCAATTTTTTTATATTTTTTATAACTATTTAGATGACATGCACGAAACGAGAGTATATCTCCTCGAGGAATGATTTCACTTTCCCACTGTACTATATATATTATCTGTAGAGGCCAAATCTAGTTGTCAACAGAAACCAGCAAAAACGTAACCTTGACACGATCATCATGGATGAACCATATGGATCAAGAGGCGCAAATCCTACGACACCGTCACCGACTCTACTAGAGTTGCATGATATATGCAGAGGAATTGATCGACCATTCTCTAGCTGCATAGCTGATAATGTACTACTTGATTAGTGCAGAGGAGTAGTACATAATGTCATTATTACTTAATTACTTTTTCCATGTCAAAATGAAATCAACTTACTTTTAATGGGAAAGTTAGGTTACGCCGACCGGAGCGTACGGGGAAAAAGCGTCAGTCAGCCGCCGGTGCGTAGGTAGTGAGGCCGGGTGCACGCGCCTTTGCAATTTCTCTTTCGCTGTTTGTTGAGGCATACGTGCACCTAGCTAGGTAGGAGCACGCACTATGGAAGAATTGCCCTTTGATAAGTTGATCTGAGGATTACGGCTGTGTTTAGTTCTTTTTAAAGTTGAAAGTTTGAGTTGAAATTGGTACGATGTAATTGAAAAGTTGTGTGTGTATGACATGTTAATGTGATGGAAAAAGTTGCAAGTTTGGATCTAAACACAGCCTACTTTTGGTCTCAATGCATGGAAGAAAAGAGTCCGGCACTGGCAGTGGTGTGAA
Organism: Oryza glaberrima; assembly: GCF_000147395.1. Taxonomy (NCBI): domain Eukaryota; kingdom Viridiplantae; phylum Streptophyta; class Magnoliopsida; order Poales; family Poaceae; genus Oryza; species Oryza glaberrima. The sequence continues at coordinate 5,833,890 of NC_068328.1, forward strand.
AAAAACAATGGGCGAGTGGCTGCTTGCGCATGAATCCATGGAAGATTGTACTGTCAGTGGTGTGAACGGCACCGTTCGTGCTGCCCAATCTAGCTCGCCACCGACGACGACGACGACGGACACTCGATCGATGTCTCGGACAGTGAAGCACAGTCGTCCAGACTCCAGAAGAAGCTTGTTGATAGTCGCTGTTAATATCCTCATGGAAACGAATTGCGAGAAAGCGCGTAATGCTTTGCTAAAGATGGACTGACAGCTTCGAGTTCGAAAGCTTGATGTTTATTTTGTCGGTAGGTAGGAGGTGTTTCTGTAGTTTGCTTAAATAGTGTGAACATTTCCACTTAGCATGTCCTGATATCTAGTGTTGTACACTGCACTTGTGCAGTTCTGTTGTTACCATGTTATTCAGGGATCTAATCATCTCGTGGGCTCTATACATGGTACACCGCGTGCACTTGGAACAACAAAACGCCAAAAGGAGTAACGAGGTGACATCCACCGCACGCATGAGCGAACAAGGGGGCGGAAGAAAATTGGGCAGAAAAGCAATTTCATTGTCGCGTTATCTCTGTTAAGTAAACCTCTTTTATGTCCACGTCAAGAAAGTAACCTCTTTTTGTATTGGAAGAACCTGTCCTAGCAAGCTGCAATTTGCAACCCACAAAACGTAACCCAACCCCAAAGTACCAAGACCTAATCATCTTCTGGTTTGGACTAAATACAGGATTTGTTTTCTCCGATGATCCGGTCATCTTCTGTATCTGAGAAGATGTGCGCTTCTCTCTATAGGAAGGGAAATTTTAATTTTATCAGTGGCTCTTGCTGCTTGTCTCCATATGTTTTCTCATGTGGACCTGTGTTGTAGGCTTGTACTAGCATGCAGTGCCACTGCCACTATCCTAATAACAAGTCCAAGGGGGGTGTTACAAATGAACACTATGTGTTAATCTACATTATTACTAGTTAGTGTAAGCCCCATTTTTATTTAGAGAAACACTCTGAACCATCCATCAACACTCAGACTAAAAATTTTAAAAGTTGATCTGGTTTTTACAGACTGGTGGTTGCAAGGCCATATAGGTATGATCAATACAACTTATTTTTTCAATGATGGTTTTGCTGACAGTGATCAACCTTAAGATGGTTTTTTTTGGTCATGTGGGCAACTTTTTCATTAATTTTGATTAATGGGAATATAAATAAGATGATCGAGGGCTCGAGGATGAATGGAGAAGAAATAAGAGTGCAGAAAAAAAAAGGAGGGAGAGAAGTATGAAAGAGGCTAACATTTTTTGTGTGAGCATCCTTGATGTATAATCCATAGCTGTCTAGTTTAAGGGAAGGTAATATTGCTTTTCAAATTGTATAGTTTTGAATGGATTGGTATCCTCTGACGTAAAGTTAAAGAGACGTAATTTTCTAAAAAAAAAGTTAAAGAGACGTGTAGTCATTGATATATGGGTCCCACTGTTCATGAGCCTACGTTTCAGTGACCACGTCGGGGGAGTTCACGTTAGAGGATCCCTTTCCATTTTAAACCACCCCCTCCTTTCTTTTGCTATCCAAGCGTTGCTCTATTATGAATCAGTGTACACCTCAAGCTCTTTCAAATTTTCTCTGAATTTAAAGCATATATAGTTAGGATGTGTTCTTCAGCTTCCCAATTCACTCCCGCTCTCGCTTTTTGCGCGCACACTTTCTAAACTGTTAAACCGGTACATTTTTGCAGAAAATTTTCTACACGAAATTTGCTTTAAAAAATCATATTAATCTTTTTTTAAAAAATAGCTAATACTTAATTAATTATGCGCTAATGAGTCGCTCCGTTTTGCGTGCAATGCACAATGGTTCCCAACTAGGAAGAACGAACACGGCCTTAATGGAGTTATTAGAGGAGCAAATAAAGAAACACAAACAAATATAAGCATTTCTAGATTATTTAGCAAAGTTAAAGTTCAAGAACTATAGTATCTCTAGTTAAATGAGCAGTCAGAAGGTGGTTAGGAGTAAAATGGGAAAAAAATAAATAAGAGGCGTTTGATAGAACAATTAGTATTTTAGAAATACTTATATTATTTACAAAATCCTATCTTCCTATATAGTTGATACCCACTAAGAGACATTTACTCCTATAAAGTAAAGCATACAAGAAGCTACATCATCAATAATTTTAAGCCATCGGATCGCATTAGTATAGAGTTATCAATCATTGGATCAAGAAACTACTCATCCATCTAATGTAATCATTGATTATTCATCCAGTCACCTCCCTTTAACTCATAATCATCCGTGCCATTCTGCACAAAATACTATATTTTTTCCTCCCAAGTCCTCAAAGATAATGCAAACTTATCTCATTTTTTCAAATACAACTCAAATTATTACATAAGATGTGAGTTTTGTTTTTTATAAACAATTGGATAACATACAGTAACCCAAACCTATTTTTAAAACAAGCTTGCGATAAAGCAATGAGGTGTAATCTACCTAATTGTGACGATATCCAGATTGTGCATGAAAATAATTTTCATATGTCACAAGAATACACAATGACGTTTAAAAAAACAAAACATGAACTATATTATAATAACAGAGGCTATATATAAAGCCATATTATCATTTATTTTGTATATATATAGAGTTACATATAATCATTTAAAATATTGATTTTATTTGACGATAAAACTAGCAAATCCCACGGCAAGGCGCGGGGTGCCAACTCCGCAATTTTGACAAATTGACCCTTTCAAAAAACTTATTTCAAGCATAAACCGTACCAAAAACTAATTTTAAGAATAGGCCGTGACCTCAGTGCCAATCCTAATAGCGCTAAGATAAAATGTCTCAGCGCCACTTCCATTGGTGCTAACATCTTATCCGACGTGATATGCACTCAGCAACATAGCGTATGGCGCTGACCTCCGTATACTTTAAATTTTGTGGAAGCTCCAAGACTAATGGAACTGTAGAATAGCCCAGTGGTAGTGTCACAGAGTTGTTAGCCAAGGCGCAAGAGTTCGATTCCTGTCTCCCACTCATTTTAATAATTTTTCTTTTGAATGTTGACGTGCTTTTTACAACTCATTTTATTTTTAAACTTGGAATTATAATTTAAGATCTCAAATTTGTTTATTCCAAATTCAACATAAAATAAATTTTATACACAAGTCACATTAATACAACCAGCATTAAGAAGGATAGGTAAGAAAAAACAAGGATTCCTACCACTTAATTTTAATTTATTGTATCTTCCCGGAGTTACCTCTCCGGGAATTCTTTTTTAATTATTCCTGTATATTACTTTTTTATCCTTTTAATTGATAATCTTATTTTATTGGAAATCGTGTAAAGATTATTTGGATTTAATACAGCTACTTGTGCAAGGATAATACTTTATGTATCCGCGTTGCTGCGTTTATCCGACTGATCCATGCCATGGATCGAGTGATCAAATCAGAATTGATTTACCTGAATTCAGTGAGCCTTCGCGGAGAACTCTATCAGTTTCTATTTGGTTACCGAAGCTAAATGGACCCGAGCTGTTGATGACCGAATAGAAAGGTTATTTTCAATGGCAGGAGAACTCTATCAGTTTCTATTTGGTTACCGAAGCTAAATGGACCCGAGCTGTTGATGGCCGAATAGAAAGGTTTATTTTCAATGGCAAGTCCTAGATGATGTAGGCTTTGCTTATCCTGGCCAACCACAAAGTACGCATCTCATGTGCTAAGAAGGATAGGTAAGAAAAAACAAGGAAAAAAAGGGGAATACCACCAGGCTAGGTTCACTTCTTTGTTCAATGGGGCCCATGCACATTTGAGTACTGACATCAGCGCCAATACACATGGCGCTGAGCTTCTGGTACCTAGTGGTTTCGTGAAACAAAGCGCCAACGGTGGTGGCGCTGAGACGTTCTACCTCAGCGCCAATTTTAATGGCGCTGAGGTCACAACCTATTTCTGAAATTAGTTTTTGGCACGGCTTATTCTTGAAATAAGTTTTTTAAAAGGGTCAATTTGTCAAAATTGCGGGTGCCAACTAGTTAAAGTCATATAGTAAATGCTAATGGGGAACAGAGGGAGTACCGAGTACACATTTTTCTTGGCTTTAATTCTGCGTGGTCATTTTTACGAGGATATACCTTGTCACTTTTAACAACAAAACTTATTGGATATGTGTTTGTTGGAGATGATAGATAGGGCTGGACAGGAAGCTCGTGGCTCGTTAGCTCGCTCGGCTCGGCTCGTTTGATTTTCCTAACGAGCCGAGCTGGCATTTCAGCTCGTTAGAGATAACGAGCCAGCTCGAGCTGACTCACGAGCCGCTCGCGAGCCTTAACGAGCCAGGGCACATGAGCTGTGGCCTGTGGGCCTTAAAGAATGGAGACCCAATAGCCCAACTCAGCAGCCAAAAAAACCCTAGTGACCTTGACCTCGATCCCGATCTGGCGCCTGGCATGCGTGGCCGATTCTAATCCATCCCCTTCTTTCGTTCTCATCCTCCCCGCCACTAGCCACCAGTCCACCACCACCATTCGCCAGCCGCCGCCGGCCGCCACCGCCAAGCGTCGTCGCCAAGCACCGCCGCCAGCCGCCACCAGCCAAGCGCCACCAAGCGCCGCCGACGCCAAGCGCCACCAGCCAGCTGCCAGCCGCCGTCGCCACGCCACCGAAGGAGCGGTGCCACCGCCGCATCCAACCACTCCTCAGCCACCATCCACCGAAGGAACTCGATGCCACCCCCCGCCACTCTGCGCCATCGCCGGCACCAGCATCCACGCCGTTGCACGAGGCCAATCTCGTCGGCAGCTACAGGTGCAGGTTTGGCTCGCGAGCCTAACAAGCCAGCTCGAGCTTTCAAACGAGCCGAGCCAAGCTGGGTTTCTAGCTCGTTAGGATAAAGAGCCGGCCCAGCCGGCTCGTTATCCTAACGAGCTAGACCGAGCCGAGCCGAGTTGGCTCGCCATCCACCCCTAATGCTAGAGATGTAAATCATTTTCATTTAAAAAAATAAAACAATATGTTCAAGAAATTAAACATGCTAGATCACCCAAAAGCTGACAGTGCTAGTTATTTGGGCGGCAAATTCCAACATGCCCAGTCAAACAGACCGGAACTATAAGAATCATGTACGGTCAGGAAGGTTACTAACTCTAGAATTTATGATTTCCACTAAACCCAATTAATTATCCCAAGCAGATTCGTCAAAACAAAAACGCCTGCACATATTGATTTCAATTAATCTCACCCTGTTTAGATGGGACTAAAACTTTTAAATCCCTATCACATCGGATGTTTGGACACTAATTATAAATATTAACTGTAGACTATTAATAAAACTCATCCATAATCTTGGACTAATTCGCGAGATGAATCTATTGAGTCTAATTAATCCATGATTAGTTTATGTGATGCTACATTAAACATTCTCTAATTATAGATTAATTAGGTTTAAAAAATTTGTCTCGCAAATTAGCTTTCATTTATGTAATTAGTTTTGTAAGTAGTCTATATTTAATACTCTAAATTAGTGTCTAAATACAGAGACTAAAGTTAAGTCCCTAGATCCAAACACCACCCTTACCAGTATCCCCGTGAGATAGTAAGGGTCTGTTTGGGGGAGCTTTAAATTCTGAGAAACAATTGTTTGATAGCCAGCTTCTGAGAATCTGGAAAAGCTCTGAAACCCAGCTTCTGGCTTCTTAGTTCATTTTTCAGAATCTGTAACTACAGATTCTCAGAAGCTGTGGACTATTTGGAGCAGCTTCTAGCAGAAGCAGTTTTTGAGAAAAGCTGCAGCTGGGAAAAGCTCTCCCAAACAGCGCATAAGACGGACAGGTGACCCCCCACGAGGATAGGAAGAGCAGTGACCAACGCCCTACTAGTGACATAAGATCGGCCCCACCTGTCAGTTGCATGGCAGGCATGCAATGCAAGAGTCATGGACAGATGATCCTCACCAAGAACATGTATGCTAGCTCGTCCCTTCCTCTCCTCCATCATCAGTAAATTACTGGGTTAATCTCTCCTCTCTTAAGTTCTAGCTACTGCTACAATATGGGTCCCAAGAAGCTTCATCTGGCCTCCATTTCTGCCCTATCAATCTTTCTCTACGTGTTTGCTCACACCAATTCAGCACAAGCCTTCCCCGTCGCTGACGGCACGTACCCTCCTGAAGCTGAAGGCCCAGCAGCAGAAAGTTCAGTCATGGACGAGCAGCTGGAGCTCACCCCTGGGCCGCAGCCGAGGGTCGTCGACGTCGACGACTACAGAGCGAGAGCCGACGCCGGCGACCACACGGAGGTGAACGAGACCACCCCAACTGCTCTGCTCTCTCGAATTGCCCGAGATTTCTGCCGCAATGCTGCCCCGTGTGGCAAGAATTCTCTGAACTTCCCTGACGCGGCTGATGCGCGTTACAGGCGTTTCTTCAGGCCTGGAAGGAGGCCTGCAACTCCTCCGATTACCCATCCGTGCTCCTCGTGCCGGAGGGGAAGACCTACCTCCTGATGCCTGTAAGCTTCAATGGCCCCTGCAGAGCCACCACGATCACTGCAACGGTGAGTGCTCCGATTGCTGTTCAACTACTCATCAGGATGAATCCTCCATTGCTGTTCAGATCATGACGTTTCAGAGTTCAGATAAGGGGGACGCTGGAGGCTCCATCGAATCGATCGGTTTGGCTCGATCTCGATCTGCAGGAATGGATCACGTTCGACAACATCGATCACCTCCGTGTCCTCGGCGGCGGGACGCTCAATGGCAATGGACACCAATGGTGGATCAACTCTTGCAAGACCAACAGATCCATGGTACTTGCCCACTGCACTCGCTTACCTCTCATGAACATTTCCTCGACATGATCCTGGCTCACTCACAAAACTCCATTTTTTCTTTTCTTTCAACCACGGATCAGAGATGCGTCACCGGCCCAACGGTACCCTGTTTGATCAGAAAATCTTTGCATACTTGCATTGCATGAGCAATGTGTTTCAGCTGGCGAACTGCAGGCGCTGTACTTCAGGAGGTGCAACCATCTGGTCGTGGAGGGCCTCCAGATCAGGGACAGCATGCAGATGCACGTCGTGATCGCCTACTCCTGGAGAGTGCTGGTCTCGAGGCTGCTCATCACGGCGCCAGGATGGAGCCCCAACACCGACGGCATCCACGTATCCAATAGCAGGGAAGTGTTGATGAGTGGCTGCATCATCAGCACAGGTACCAATGGCTGTTTATGTAGATTTTCAGAATGTATCACAAATGACTTTATTTATCTGCAAATGTTGTTCATCACTCTGTTGTACTTTTATGTTGTGAGTTGGCGTAGGTGATGACTGCATATCAATTGTGACCGGCTCTATGTTTATACGGGCAACCGGGATATTTTGTGGACCAGGCCATGGCATAAGGTACGTTATCTCTAGTAAGACTCTGAACTTGTATCTTTCTCTCTATACTCGCCTATTTCCATACACAATTGGGATTTGTGGTGTATAATGGTCCACGCTGGGATTCAGGGCTACACGTTTCATACTTGTCGTTTCCAGTAATAATCAATTTATTAAAAACATGCAGTAGACTGTAGATAGGGTTTTCTGATGTTTTATTGGCATTGGTCGCTGTTGCAGCATTGGTAGTCTAGGAGCAAACAAATCATGGGCCCATGTTTCCGACGTGCTGGTGGAGAAAGCTACACTGGTGGGCACTACCAACGGTGTGCGGATCAAAACTTGGCAGGTAATGCACGTCCACCTTGCTGGATTGGCTTGGATGGAAAATTGGAGAAATATTCTGAATTTGAAACAGCATTGTTCTCAGAGTCACCCTCTTGAACCTTCTGCTCCCAGAAAAGAGCGATGGCGTTGATTTCCAAATTCAACAACGCCTTGACAGATGAATTTAATTATAACTACATCCAAGAACAGCTAAATATATAATGTAGTACTACGAAATTATACTAGTTATAAGCAGTACTTGTAGTTGTAATATTGTAGTATCTTGCTAATGCATTTCGTACATATAACAGGTAATCTAATATAGATAAATCCACTCTCCTTATATAGTGCTATATACTCCTATATTTCTATAGGTCATATAGAAAAGGTAGTTCCAAAAGCGAAATGTGGTATTGTTGGAAAATAAGAAATGTTGTGCCTAACTGCTGAAATGTTTGTTCCTGCAATTTATGCTTCCCCTCTTATCATCCTTTTGACAGGGAGGAGATGGCCATGCAGAAAGGATTACCTTTCAAGATATAACAATGCACAACGTCACTAACCCGGTGATTATCGATCAGAATTACTGTGACTCCATGACACCATGTCATGAACAGGTACTATCCTACAATAACTCCGTCTCTTCTTCTAGAGACCGATCAGCCAAGCCCCAGTTAACAGTGTTTGGTAAAACATTTTGCAGGGATCAGCTGTCGCCATAAATAACATACGCTACAGGAACATACGTGGAACTAGTTCTTCAAAAGTCGCCATCAACTTCGTCTGCAGCAACTCTGTCCATTGTGATGGCATAGTGATGCAGGATGTTTCTTTGGTTGGAGAAGGATCCTACGTTTCTTGTTCGTACATGAATGCTAGAGTGGTAGAGTTGGGGTATAACTTCCCGTATTGCAGAGCGGAAATGTAGCGTATCTGTAGTACTGCAGAGCGGAAATATTATTCATTCTTTCGATAAATAGTACTCTCTCCATTCTAAAATATAACAATTTTTAGTTCTTAGAATTTATCTTAAAATATAACAACTTCTTCACTAATATTCTCTTCCCAACCAATCATAATCCTCCACCATTCACTTTCCCCACCTATATCCACTACTAATCTAATCACAACCCTCCATCACTCACTTCCATCTACCTTTTTAATGTGTTCAACTCTAAAACTATTTACTATATTATAGGATGGAGGGAGTACTAGTGTACAACCGAGAATGTGTACGCACTGTGACTAGACCTGTAAACAGCTAGTGCTTGTGGTTTTGCACAAATGAGATGAAACTGACACTACTAGGTGATAGTTGCCCTTGCACATATGCATTTCTTGCTTATAAAGGGCTGCTCCTAGTATTAAGATTTCAGTTTTCTAGTAGATACAAGTACCGATAGGTGCTAGTTGAACACATGCATTTCTTGCTTATAAAGTACGCCTACATCTTCCAACACTAGGGCTTACGGTGCGCGACCACTTGCTAAGTTATGATATGATCCCCCTTATCCCAACGCAATCCGCTCTTGGTTTGTCGTACGTGGCACCCGTCGTCGCGTCCCAAAACGACTCTCGATCGAGCGTCGTAGCACTAGCAGCACTTCAAATTCGGTTGGTCTGGAGTAGTGTGTCGCTGTGCGTGCGTATACGTGCTGCGCCTGTGTGTCGCAGGACGTACAATTAGCCGGGACCCCAGCTCGCCGCTGTCATATCCTCGGCCTCCCACTGCCGATTCAAAACCAAACCTGCGCTTCCTGCCCGCAGTGCAGTGCAGCCTGCGTCGTGCTGCTGCTGCTGCTTCGGCTGCTCCACATGCCTCCAACTCCAAGAGGCCAACCGACCCCGTTACACCGCTCGCTCGGGTGCGCCCCCACATGTCACAGACCGCGCGGACGCACGCACGCAGCGACCGTTTTGAACTTGGCCTTGGGGTTGCCGTGGCCCTAGCCCGCGCACCGAGATGGCACGGACCTGTGTCGAAGCGGTATACTCCCTCCGTAATAATTTTCGTATCCAACTTTGACTGTCCGTCTTATATGAAATTTTTTTATAATTTGTATTTTCATTGTTGTTAGATGATCAAACATGATTAATATTTTATGCGTGACTTGTCTTTTTAATTTTTTTTCATAATTTTTTGAAATAAGACGGACGGTCAAACGTTAGGCACAGAAACTAGGGTTTGTTTTTTTTTTTTACGGAGCGAGTAGTGGGCACAGCGACCCGCTGACGCGCGCGGGCCCCGTGTGGCAGACGCGGTGAATGAACGGGCGGCGGAGCCCGAGGCAGTATACGAGACACGGGACGAGGCGGGCGTGGAACGAGGCCAAGCAAAACGGCCGCGTCAACTACGGCCCGGACTCGAACCAGCGGCTCGGATTTAAAATCGGCGCAGGGGGTCCCACGCCCGAGATAACGGCAGCCAGCCAGCCACCCACCCACCTCTGCTCTGCTTCTGCGTACCAGGCGCGCGGGTCGCGGCTGCCGCGCGCCCGCGCCTAACGACTCACGCGGCTCCAAGCGTCGCCGCCGGGAAGTTACTCTGCTGCGAGCGGCCTCGCTTGCTGCCCCCCTGCGTGCGGTGCGTGGCCGCGTGACACGCGGGCAGTTAGTGCTATGCCCGGGCGTCGCGCCGCGATGGCGCGGTCGCGTCGCGCACGGCCGGTAGCTCCTCTCCTAGTAGTAGACCACAATGCCTGACTCGAGCTAGCTCTGTAGTACCGGCCTTGGTGTCGGAGGTTGGTCGCGCCGGCGCGTATTCCTGTTCCATTGCGCGCAGCTATGGCTCCAAGGTGTGGGTTTGAGTTCCAAGGTGTTGGCTGCTTATCAGCGTATGTGGTTGTTGGGGACTTACTCTGTCCCATAAAAAACCAACTTAAACAAATCTAGATATATCTCTATCTAAATTCATTGTAGTAGAATATGTCACATCAATACTAGGTTCGTTTTTTCGGGACGGAGAGAGTAGGTGTTTAGATTCAAAAAAATTTCGTCAAACTTCCAACTTTTCCGTCACATCAAATGTTTAGACACATGCATGAAGCATTAAATGTGGACGAAAAAAACCAATTGCACAGTTTGCATGTAAATTGTGAGACGAATCTTTTGAGCTTAATTATACCATGATTTAACAATGTGATGCTATAGTAAATATTTGCTAATGACGGATTAATTAGGCTTAATAAATTCGTCTCGCAGTTTACATGCGGAATCTATAATTTATTTTATTATTAGTCTACATTTAATACTTTAAATGTGTGTACGTATGCTTTAAAAATTTTTTTGGCATACTATAAACTAAACACAGCCGGTTGCATGACATGAGTCCGGCGAATTAATGTCGGCCTTCGTTGTCGTTGCTCTGAACTTCGTTCCTAGTACCAGTAAATGGCACCGTACTATTTGGGCAGATGAATTGTTATGCCAACGTACAATGACTTCATTGCTATGACTGTCGAGTGCCAAACAAACATTGGTAGTACTAAGTTGCATGAAAAAGGTGATCTTAGGGAGCGTTCGGCAGGAGGAGTTTGTGAGTTAGTTTGTTTCATTTTCCGCGCGCACGCTTCCCGAACTATTAAACGGTGTGTTTTTTGCAAAAAATTTTCTATATGAAAGTTGCTTTAAAAAATCATATTAATCTATTTTTGAAGTTTCAAATAGTTTATACTCAATTAATTATGTACTAATAGCTCACCTCGTTTTGCGTATCTTCCCAATCTTCTCTTTTCCCCTCCTCTCAAACTCACCCTTAGTCCTTAAACACATGTAAGTTAATTACAGTATTCTTGTGTTTACTAGCATCTGTATCAGATCACATGCATATCCAGATGCACTGCACGGCTATAGCATCTGTAATGTGCGACATCACGCCAAAAGAGCAGTAGTAATAGTTGTCGAAAAGCAAACTTAGCAAAGTGCTGTTTTTGAATCAAATGATTGCATTTGGCGCTACTACAGAAAAAAAATCGCGCTTTGAACAGTACGGCAGATTACAGATTTACAGGTGCTGAATGAGCGCAGAGCACAGTAACTAATGGAGGCAAGAACGCATGGTCATGACATTTTTTAGGTGCCTGACTTCACCTTTATTTGCACACTATTTCTTGTGAACTGCGACACAGCCTGCTCTTTTTTTTAGTGTGTCTGTGCGGACTGTGCATATGTTGCAGATAAATACTACTCCTACAGTACTGTACACAGTCATCGACTGGAGTAGGAGTGCTCCGTGCTCGTGTATTGGACAGGCTCGTTTCAAATTGCAAGATGTTAGTACACGTACGGCTGGCTGCTTTCTATTGGCCACTTGGCAGTTTCCCATCCCTATAGTAGGAGTAGCCCGGAAACGCCGAAACTAGCAGCAGTTTTTGCACACGTCCATCAGTCGATCGATCATCCATCACCGGGGTAGTGATTGCGCAATCGTTGGTGGCATCGGCGGCCGTCAGTCCGGAGTCCGGACGGGGGAGGGGGGGCAGTCCGGTCATTTCGGCGCAAAGATCCTTTCAAACCGTGGCCTTTCCACGGAAAACGAGAAACACCGCCTCCCTTTCTTTCTTTCCCTTGTCGCGGCCCGAGCCTTTTTGCCCGCATCGCCATCCACCCACCCTCTCCGACCAACACCTTCCTCACATCAAAAGCACCCGACCGTTGCCACCTAAGCCCGAGGAGAAAAGAGTGCGAGCGCCCACCTCGCCACGCCCACCTCCGCGGCCGCACGGTTTCTCTTCTCTCCTCCGGCGTCGCCGATGTCCGCGCGGCGGGCGGCGGCCAAGTGCCAGCACGAGCCGGCCACGCCGCCGGCGCCGCGGATCCTCAACATGCCGAGGAGGCCGGCGGGTGGCGGGAGGCCGAGCCGGAGCGCCGGGCGCGCGCAGCAGCAGCAGCGGATGGCGGCGCCGGGGGCGGTCAACCTCGGCGCGCTGTTCGAGATGGAGCGGCGGGTGCGTGGGCTGGAGTCCGCGCCGGCGTCGCCGCCGCCCTACTCACGGGCCGCGCGGTCGCAGGAGGACGCCGGGGAGCAGGAGGAGAAGTGGCGGTTCCAGGCCGAGATCCTCCGCGCCGAGTGCAACTTCCTCCGGATGGAGCGCGAGGTCGCGCTGCGCAAGCTCGACCGCCACCGGGGACAGATGGAGGCCGCGCTCAAATCCGCCGTCGAAACGCTCGTCTCGGTATGACACGGACTGCTCCTCCTCCTCGTCCTCTTAAACCTATTGAGATCGCTCCTCTTCGTCTCGGTGTTTCTCGTTCGTGGCAAACTGTTTGCAGCTTGGTAATACTCGATCGTCCGGATGAAACAGGGGAGGAAGAAGATCGATGGGAGGGGCGACGTCGGCGTGGCGGCGGCGTTGGACGAGGGGATCGAGGACCTGGAGGAGATGATGGAGGATCTACGCGCGGAGAAGGAGAGCGGCAGGAGGGCAGTGAGCAGCAGGCGGGAGCTGCAGAGGAGCAACGGCAGGAACTTCGACCGCCAGGCGTCGTCGCTCCGCCGGCGCCTCGAGAAGATGCCACCGGCCGACGCCGAGCCCTGCGTCAAGGACATCCGCGAGATCGCGCTGCCCGTCGCACCGCAGTCGCCGCCGCCACCCGCCGAGCACAGCGACGTCGACGACGACCATTCCAACAGCCCCAACCTCTCTGACGTAAGCCCGATGCTCCCGATGAACACCTACACCGCGCGCGGCGATGCTGCTTCAAATGGCGTTTCTGTGTTGATCAATCAATAGACGTGTAACGTTGCGCCATGTACACGTTTTTCCAGGTGGAGATGCTGAGGATGAAGATGGAGGGCATGTCGAAGGGGATGCGGGAGAGGATGGCGGAGTACAGCCGCCGGCTGGAAGCCGTCGCCGGCGGCGACAACAACAACGCCGCCGACGATTGCCAGTCCAGGAAATGCGGCAGCCGTCACAGCCGAAAGCCGAGCGCGAGCAGCCAGAGGAGCTGGAGCGGCGGCAGCACCAATGCCGGCGCGTCCCGCGACACCGCCGCCTCGCACGGTCGCAGCCGCCACACAGTGGCGCCGGAGAAGCATCATCACCATCACCAGCAGCACAAGGTAAACATGAAAAAAAATAAATTCAAATTCGCTTGCTTACTGTTCCATAACAGTGTTACGTTTAGTACGCTTACTTCTCAAGCTTTCTTAATTGTACAGCAATGCAAAAAAACTGTTGTTAATTTTGTCCTTGCTTTAGTACCAAGTGATGCCGATGCACGCATGGTTTAGCATTGGGCTCACCCGAATGTCGTTGACTTGAGGTGAGCACAACTGGTCAGCGGCTCAATCTTAACAACATTATTAATCCACGATTAGGTCGGTTTTGTCTCATACGGGAGAGATACTACTCCTAGGCAAGTTTTGAAATCGCCTAACAACGCAGTTGTGCTGTGGTGTGGGGATCACTTGCAGTTGCAGATGAGTAAATTGATCTGATCAACCAGGGGGTCCACAGATCTTTAGATTGGCTCGGTGCACTCGACACCTACGTTAATTCGGCTATGTTATTATACCTGCCTTTTTGGATTGATACCACTATGCTAGCGCTGTTAAACACTGTTGCTTTGGTGTGTGGATGGGACCAGCTCGTAAGAAGCATGGCCTTTGAGCCTTTCTAGTTTTTGCCTTCACCTCACTACTAGTCCTAGCTGTTTCAAAAAATGGCTTTACCATATGTTCCCCTGATTTGAAACCCCGTCAATGATTGCGAGTGGGCCCGGGGTGTCAGTGCCGGCGGCCGGCTGCGTCCATTGGCCGTGCTGGCAGGTGGTCCTGCCTGCGGGAGGACTAGCTCCTGGGGTGAGAGTTTATAGTTCTTTTTGTATTGCTCGTGCGACTTGTGAGACGTGGGCCAATGAGAAGCTTTTAAATCCTTTGTTTTCAAACGGTCTGGGCCTGCAAATTGCGTATTTAAAGATCGTTGCTGTACTACTTATCTGCATTTTTATTCAAGAAGTGGATACCAGTCACTTGGGGCTGAAGCATGCATGACAAATTCCATGCTTGATTGTTCTGAATGACGCGAACGATACGGCCATGTTTGAATGCATGCAAGGCATCTTCTATTGGAAGTGCAAGTTTGAAAAGTGGTAAGGAGCTGAACTTAAATTGAAGGCAGCAAAGCACATGCTGGTGCAGGAATAGAAGTTAGTAAGCACTTTAGGCAAAGGGATACTCGTATGAAAAAAGCCTAGCCACAAGCAGGCACATGTGATGCATCTGGGCCAAAGTACGACCATTGAATAAGGAGACGATGCCCCCACAACAAGAAAGCTAAGCCTTTTCCTGGCTAACGTGAAAAGTCTGGGCCAGGCCCAGGGACCAGGGCATGTGCTCATGGCGAGTAGCTTTCGCAATGCGTTATATGGCATCAGCAGCGTTTGCCTTCTGAATGTTTACAGCTGAAGTAGCCTTTGCCTTTGTAGAGTGGAAGTTGGTTGAGGTAGCTGTGAGCCTGTGAATAGTTATACCGTATAGTACATTGGTATGAAATCCTTGTTGTTGAGGAATGAAGAGGAACTACTGCATTCACATATTGAGCCGTTTGTAATTATGAGAAAGCTATGATACTCAGTATCTAGGCTTCAGTGTGGACAAGGAACAATGCCGTCGAATTGGGTCGACCCATACTGGGCAAATGTTAATGGCGTTCTCTCACCAATCCATTCTGCCTTGCATAAATGCTTGGTGTTTCTTGCATAGATTTTGTACTCTGGATAGTTTGTCCTGTTAGGCTAAAATGATGTCATATATGCTGAATTCTATTCAATGCAGCTCAACTTTTTTTTTTATGTTTTGTAACTGCTCTTTGTTTCCCTACAGATTATGTCTGAAGAGTGCAAAATGGTGGGTTCAGGAAGCTGCTGTGACTGCAGGGAAATTGTGGGGAAGATAATGGAGCAAGTAAGAACAGAATCAGAGCAATGGACTGAGATGCAAGACATGTTGGAGCAGGTCAGGTTAGAGATGCAAGAGCTGCAGTCTTCCAGAGATACATGGCAGCGTCGTGCTATTGCCTCTGACATCAGTCTACGCTCCCTAAATTCTCAAGTAAGTATAGCTTAAAAATGATATTGTTGCACTTATCGCATTTTAAGTGCATATTCTTGTATGTGATGGCTTCAGTGCACCAGACTGCTGCACTGAAATTATTTCACTTGCATGAACACAAATTTTGGTATGTTCAGACTGCAACCTTGTTCAGAGATTGTCAAGGCTGTTGTGCTGGCAGCCCTTTCATACTGCCTTTTTTTTTGAAAGATCACTTCAGTAGAATTGTGGGAGTATTTATCATGCCTCTATCTCTGGAACTAGGGTTAAGAAATGTTGGTTTAAACAGAGTATCCTTTCAAGTGAAGTATTTCTCTGTACTAGAAAATTTACTATTGACAATGGTCTCTTACCCTAGATTCAGAAGTAAATCAGTGCAGATATAGAATTCAATGCTGAACTTGTCTTTAAGCTCTAAACTGTACGTGCACTGCTTTGAGAATTTATGAGAAGCTGGCCCTACTCTGGTTCTTTTACTGTCTAGTTTGAACTGATGAATAAATGTTAACCTGGATTCAAGATCTAATTTACTCACTAGTTCCAGATCGAGTTAAACAAACCAGCATTTCTCAAGATGCATCACTAAGCATTGCACATATTCAGGATTCAGCTTTTCAGTCACCATATCCATTTTAGTCCTACTTCTCTGCCCAGTGAGAAGAGTCCAGCCTCTAAACTGTAAGCTTAACATTTGATAGGTGCTGGAGTGGAAACATCGCGCGCAGGTTTCCGAACAGCACGTGGAAGATCTGCAGAAGAAGATCTCGGAGCTGGAGAGCAAGCTGCACACATTCAAGGCCCATTTCCCCAGCCCAGGTCAGCCTAACCAAGAGTGGTCCGAAGCATGCAAGATGGAGAAGCCGATCAGAAGCAACAAGGCTCAGCACCCGCCCCGGCCGTCGCACGAGCCCGGCGGCGGCAGGGAGAAAGAGAAGCACGTCCTCATCTGCCGCGTGAAGCACTCGCCCAGCGTGGCCGCGAAGCGCCAGCCGTTCCAGGAGATCCGCAACATCAGCTTGCCACGGCACGCACCGATGAAGCGCTGAGAGGAGGAGGAGAGAGAGCTCGTTCGCTGGCCGCAGCCAAGGTTCCAGGCAGGAGTCTGAAGAGAGAATTCTGTCAGCTAATCTCGCATCTTCCAAGCTGCTTCGATCAATCAATATCTATATATCTACTAAATAAATAAATTATAACCCACTGATGTGTAATGACGGCTGACTTCTCGTCAGATCTGTAGTGAGTAGCAAGTAGAAGTAGCTGAGGTTTGAGACGGAGTTAAGATCCAGGTACAGTGTTGAGGAATAGGTATGATACGTATGTAGGCGGATGCTTCTTTTTTGCTGATATATGCAGTTTTGTTCCTGCTTCTTCCAATATCTGATCTGATGATGCTGCGTTAACTGCTCTCTTACATGACAAATCAACCACAACAAAATTGCAATACTCGAATTCTGAATCATGTTTAACACCAAACAAGCGTCAGTTTTATTGCCACTACAGAAACTTACAGTATATATGTTCATATATAGGAGTATATGCAACTACTGGAAAGATATACTGTGTCTAGCTAGTGATTGATCATGGAGATCCAGGCGCAATATGTGCACACGATCTTCTGAGAGATGTAGACGTATACGGCGAAGGAGAAGCTCATGAGCGTGACGTCCTTCCAGTCCCCCTTCTGCTTGGGGCTCAGGCTCTCCCGCACCGCCCTCCCGGCCTTCGCCGCGTCGCCGAACACCCTCTCGGCCATGGCGGCGGCCCACCACGCGCTCTTCTTCCCTCCTCCTCCTCCTCCTCCTCCGCCGCCGCCGCCGCCGCCGCCACCGGCCGGCGATCCCGGCGGCTCGCTCGGCGAACTGCTTTGGCAGAGGAAGGACGATGATCTCGGCGGCCTAGACACGGCGTCGGCTCGTCGTCCTCGCGGGTGGCGGTTACCACGCATGGAAGGTACAGCAGCGGCGCCGATGGCGAGGAGGCGCAGGGGAGAAGCAGCCATGCATGGATGATCGGATCTCCAGAGGTGGGTGAGGCGTGTGGGGAAGCTGTGGATATTTTTTTTCCAACAAGATGGAGAATTGGAGGGGATAAGTAGCTCCTGACTATGAGAGGAGAAGGGCAAGACACTGAGACAGTGAGATGTATAATATAAGACGTACACAAATTCTCAGATTTAATTTTAAAAATACTTGACCACCAATTATTATAATATAAGTTAAACTTTATCTGCTAAAATTAATATTATTGGATTGATATTTAAATTTACTTTAAGATGGTTATAATTTTGTTGTAATAAACTTTATAGTACATGAGAAATTATAAGTCAAAGATTAGTTTTGAAGATTGTGCTAAATTTGACTATGCCTTATATTATAGGAGGGAGGGTGTATGTCACTAAGTAGCTCTTAGCTAGAAGAAAATTACCTAGAACGAGAAAAAGGACAATATGCCACTCTATACATATGGTTTCAACAAAATGCTACTCATTAGGATGTATAGGATAAAATATCACTCTATATGTTGCCAACAGGATAGATTGCCACTTTTGAGAGTTTTGCTATTTTATTTTCTTTTCTCCTCATTTTCTTTCATGAAGTGACCAAAATACCCCTTGGGCTCACAATATAGAAAACATATCAGATCGAGCCGCTTCTCACATCGCCGCCTCGCGGTCGCCATCCTCCAGTGCTGCCCTCACTGCGCGCGGCTAGTTCTGCTCCTCTTCCCAACACCGCTCGCCGCTCCTCCAGCTCAGCTCCCCTCGCGCGCGAGTCTCCCTCCCCCACTCTAGTACAACAAAATATGCATATGGATCTGATATATTTTAGGGGATGCACTTTTGTACAGAGAAAGTACAGAATATGCATGTGTGTACAGAATATGCATGTTTGTACAGAGAAAATAAAATAGCTAAAACTCTCAAAAGTGGCAATCTATCCTGAAAGCAACATATAAAGTGGCATTTTATCCTATACATCCTAATGAGTGGCGTTTTTGTTGAAACCACATGTATAGGGTGGCATATTATCCTTTTTCTTAGAATGAGTTCCCACCATTGCAGACCCACAGTCACTGTTTTGGGTGGTTGTTAGGGCGTTCACAACGCGCCATGTTGGCGTTCGGCTCAATCATTCCCCAAGGAATATTCGCTACCACATTCGCAACTCAATGGGGAAGGGACCCTTTGAATCGCAAGAATGAGAAAACGTAGGAATAGGAAAAATATAGGATTTTGATAGGAATGTAAATATAAAATAGAGGATTGCAAAACACAGGAAAAACATAAGAATAGTTGTTTGATTGGAACGTAGGAATTAGAGGAGAGATAAATAATCAAAAGAAAGTTTCCATGAGGTTATACCTCATGTTAGAAATCCTCCAAAACTTACATGGCATTAGGCATTCCATAGGAATTTCATAGGATTCCATAGAATTCCTGTGAATTTTCTTTGTATCAAAGGGGGCCTAAGTGGGGGAGACCACAACAGTAGAGCTTGAGGGAGGTGAGCTCGAGGAAGGAGAAGAGGCAGGAGTTGAGCTTGTGGTGCATAAACTCGTACCGAAGGGTTAGCTGCAGGTACTGCAGGCCGCCGTGGAAGGCGGTATCGGACCAAGAACGGTCATGCGTGGCGAGGCGAAAGGAGCGGATGACCGCAGTGTGGCGGAGGAGCAGCGTGTCCACGTCCAAGGCGCTGATGCCGGGGTTGTTGAGGAGATCGACGGTAGGGAGCGACTCCCGGCGGTGGTGCGATGCTCGGGACAACGCCGAGGTGTGGATCACCTCGTAGATATGGAGGCGGGATATGATGTTGTCAAGGACATCGAGGGGGAGCAACCCTAGCATGTCTGGCGCCGATCCGCCACTACCTGCTCGGTGGTGGCGGTGACTGCACGTCGGCCATTTCCTTGCCCAAAATCCGCTCCCCGCCTGCGCACTCGGAAACCTAACCACCCTCGGTGTAGTTGGTGTCGTGCTTTTGTTGCTTCCGACTTGTGGTGGCTCATAGGCGGTAGGTTTCCAAGCCGCTGACCACCGCCACCAATTCCGCTTCATCCCGGTGCGAGCTCGGCAACTTGCTGCAAGCCACGCTGTTGCTGCCACTATTGCGGAGAAGGGGAACGAAAGGGGAGAGAGAAAAGAGAAGAGAAGAGAAGAGAGAGGATGATATATGGTCTCACACGCCGACTCAACGGTTACACTAGGTTAACAGATCACATGAGCAAAAGTCGCTCTTAAAACTATTAAAGGTGTTATTTTGTATCGGTTTTAATAGTTGAGAGTTCAAATATATCAGGTATTGTAATTGAGGGTTACAAATTAGATTGGACATATATTTGAGGTGGCCAAAGTAGACTTGTTCCAAAAATTTATAGGCTCATAATTTACGCCTGTTTTGGGCCAAATCCAGGCCTTACAAAGCAGGCCCGTAGTCCTACGTTTAGGGTTCGGTCCTGCTAACCGGTGTGTTAGGTTTCCTCCTTGTCTACCTCCGGCTCCTTCCTATCCGTCTCCTTTGGTTAGTGCCATTGGTAGCCCCGCTCGGCGACGCCGACGCGATTTCCTCTCCTCGCGCCTTACTGAATTCGAAACGAAATTGTAGATCATATAGCAGAGAGAGAGAGAGAGAGAGAGAGAGAGAGAGAGAGAGAGGAAGCAGACGCGGACCCCTTGATTTCTCGGCTAGATCTGAGATATCATCGCATCATGGGACTGCTGGGGTTGAATCGGCTCATGTCCATACAGCGGGAGCAGCGCTGTCGCCAAATCGAAGCCAGTAAGCCGCATGTTGGATCTGTGCTACTGCTATCTGCATGTTGTGTTTCCCCCCCCCCCCCCCCCCCCCCTTTTTTTTTATGTGTTATATAACTTCTCCAATACAATTAAAGCTGGTTGCTACGCTTTATATCTTACAGAAAGACAGGACTCAGCCGCCACCAGTCTGTTCTTCCTTACAAAAATCCTCTTCTTGATGTGCTTGCTGTTTTTTCAAGGTTTTTGTGAGCTTCAAAGCTAACCTTGTTACAAGCTTGTTCCTTTTTTTCACGATAGATGTTGTCATAGTTAGAGGAGCTGGGATTATCCACTCAAACACAAAATTTGGCATACTGTATTTTAATAGTGTGCGACTATATGAGGAGGTTGGACACTTGGACATGGAACTCACGGGGGGAGGAGAGCAGTGGTGGCTGAGAAAATAGGAATTCCACTTGCTGTCGGCTGATGAGCTCCACGGTATTAGAGAAAAAGTCACACCGTTTTGCAAAAAAATACCTCTGCTCAATTGGCGGAGTTTTTTTTCCCATTAATATACTGTAGTAACAAGTTGCAGCTTAAAACAGTTACTAAGTAGGATAATGGATCATTGAATCTGTGTGTATTTCAGTGCTTTGATGCCTTCATCTGTTTGTTTTCTTCCAATTATATACACAATGTCATAACCATTGTGTGTTGCAGATCGTCTTCTTGCATCCACTGATAAAAGAAAGGGGTCTCCCTGCAAACAAGATAATTCCCGATGCAGCAAAAGAGAGAGATATTCTCAGCCAGACCTTCCGGAGGTACACCATAAAAACCAAACTGTCACAAAACGTGTCGTTTTGGACATACCTTTTCTCAAGCATTCAAAACTTTGAAAATAAATATCTTTATGATTTTTTGCTTGCATACATGGACTTGAATGTCTAAAAAAGTAATATCATAATCTTATCGTGTAGATATTAAATCTAAAGTAGGTGCTTTCTAAAGTTGACTAATAATAATAATTATCATGCTTGCACAAGACACAACCTAAATGTAGGTAGAATTTCACTTCCAGGTTGTTACATAGTATGCACTATACTAAGCATTATAAGTTTGAAGTTGATAAGCAATCCACATGGTTGAACACATATTAGAAAGTTAGAATCAGCGTCTCTGAAGTTCTGAGATTATTTGTACATTTTAGTACCGAGAAAAATATTACCTGGTTTGGATGGTGCCAGCTTCCTTGTTGGTAGGATCTGCAAGTTCCAAAACTCTCAAATTTTAACAGAGGAGATACTTTTATGGTTTTACCTTTGGGGAGATAATTGCACCTGTTGCGTCTGTACCATCATTTGGGGGTGTTTCTATCATAGGATTCAAAGTATATATTTGGGGGGGAAGTGAAGCCAAAACGTTCAGTATGAAATGGTTAGTATCTAACCTGTGAAAAAGATGATCCCAATACCATTTATTTTGGGACGTATGTTCAGATGTCATCTGCTAAACCAGTGGAATCATAGCTAAAAAACAAAAGGTTGAGTAGATACATTCCAATTTGGTTAAATGGGTATATACAACATTCCAATTTGATTAAATGGGTATATACACAAAAGTTTGGGTGGTTTCTAGAAATTTCGAAAATTATCTTTGGAGGCACAATTGAAATGCTTTCTTAATAGAATTTGTGGGAAGAAAATAAAAAGGACTTGATTTGATGACACATTCAACAACAATAAATTTCTTGTTCTATCAAACAATAGCATTCCTCAACAACTCCTATCCAGTTTTTACCATTCAAGAAGTACTAATGTTCATGATTCATACCCTAGATGCATGGTAGAAAGTTGAATAAAAAATGAAACCACAAATTTTGGAAGGACATTTATTTCATAACTATCACTTCGGGTAAAGACAAATAACGCAAATCAATATTACAGACATTTCAATTCCTGCTTTAAAACTCGTAACATCAAGAAAAAGAAATACCTGATAATACAATATTTGATTGCTTTATTATTTGCTTCATAAGTCATCAGAATTCATTCTTAATCAGTGAATATACTTCACAGCAAACTGGAAGCTAAGTGGGTACTTAGAGTCAAATACATTTGATCTTTAGTAGTCAAATTTCATTTAAGCTTAAGCAAATCACCTTGTAGTTGTAGAATTATCTTTTATAGGTTTCCACTCCCCTGCTTGCTGCAGCTTTGCTCGTTAGACACACATATATAGATACACAAATATAGCAATACACCAGTCATTTATATAATGTTAGGAGCAACCTTTTTTTTTTTCTAAACACATGAATAGCTAGTAGTGTTGGGGATGGGGATGAGGAGGAATAGGGCAGGGGGAGGTGGAAGCGGAGAAAGGGGAGGTATGGATTCCTTTGCTTCCCACCGCAGGCGTCTTCGACCGGCCAGTCCCCGTACATCTATCCTCGTCCTTCTCGATGCCGGTGGCTCTTCTTCTTACCTCTCCCCATTGATGTGGTGGAGATTGGGAGGAGACATGGCGGCTTTGGAGATGGGGGGAGGACGATGCACATCAGCGGGGAGGATGGGAGTGGAGGAAGCGGTGAGGGGATTGGGGAGGAGGAGGCGAGCCGAGTGGCAGCAGCGGAAGTGCGGAGCACACGATCCGGCGCCTCCGCTTCCCGGGAGTGGGCGGCGCAGCGACCAGGGAAAGGGGAGGCGGCCTCCCGAGATGGTGTAGTAGGGGTGAAAATGAATGGTAAGACTAGGGATGTGGAAGGATCTTATTGCGAAAGAATTTTTACGAAGGATCTAGAATAGATTTTTCCAATCAATGAATCCAACAGCTCACATCATCTGTAGGGGCAATCGGGCGGCTTATGTTTTTTTGATGACGTGGCGCAATCTGGTGGTAAAAAACTTTACTTTTTTCACTACTTTAGATAGGGTTTTGAGCTTCTTTTGTTGTGACTTCTGTGACCGAGATCCAAAATCCTGCTGTAAGGCGTATCAAAACCTTCTACAGCTTGTCCTCGCCTCCTCGGCCTCTCACAACTATATGTGTGGTTTATGGGATATTCTCATCCAGCTCATAACCAACTTTGGCAAAGGAGGTCCGGCACACCAATCTTTGAAGAACACTTCCTTGATGATTTTCAGAGCAATAAATATTCCATTCTCACGTGGCAAGTGGCAACTCTTAATACTGTCCATAATTTGGGTGTTTGAATTGACCGATTATATGCCTGTTGATGCTTTCCATACTGCTTCCACTACATAAGTAGTATGGTATACATTGCGATCCTAGGTAAACTGCCAGCATATGATCTCATTTTCTGGGCTATCCATTTTCTCAAACTCAAGAAGATATGCCATTGTGAGTTCACTAGAATATGCAGACAAAACAGTTGTAATATCTGGCAATCACAATCTTTCTTGATTACAAGCAGCCACATGGTGCTTGCTCTTGCAACTGTTTCTAGAATTTTTTCAGTGTTTGGCAAATTACCTTTCTTTCAATCTAGGTTCAGATGATAATGGTAATGATAATGTTCTGAAAATAAGGAACAATTTGGAGACACTGGACAGTTGGATAACATCTATTGTCTAACCATAGCTTGATTATCAAACAAACTTTGATGCTCATGAATTTACCTTTCTAGTACAACTTAAAATGAAAGCACATCATGGTACAATAAACGCATAGTGACCTATGGACTGCTCTTCTCTACGGAACAATTTTGCTTCCAATTCAATATGTACCTCTGCAATGCAGAGCATTTTACACAACCATGTGCCACCTTGCTACAATGCTACGACATATATTGTTTTGCTTTCTCTAATTGAGTTGATTGTTTGCTTCTAAAATTCCAATGTTATACTTTACTCAAATGCTTGTGCATGCAGGACATTTGGCGCCATATACATTCCTTACTGTCACTTCAAGATGCTGCCCGTGCTGCTTGCGTGTCTCGGGCTTTTCTATGTTTATGGAGGTGCCGTCCCCACCTCACCTTCAGTTTGCAAACTCTGGGCTTGAGTGAAATGGCATGTAAAAAGGGTGGAATAGCTAGAGATTACAATAAAAAAGTTGACCGCATACTGAAAAAACACTCAGGCACAGGAATGAAGAAATTTGAGATCGAATTCTATGGTCCTTCAAATGCAAACACCTATTATCATCTCAATAATTGGCTTGAGATTGCTATTACATCTGGAATTGAAGAACTCACCCTTAGGTTGACTCCAGATGTGACAAAGTACAACTTCCCTTGCTCACTTTTATCTGATGGAAGAGGGGACTTGATTCAGTCTCTTCACCTTTCCCACTGTTCCTTCCGTCCAACAGTTGAGGTTGTTAGCTTGAGAAGCCTGACAATTTAGATCTATGTTTGGTGCGTATTACGGATAGAGAGTTAGGAATTCTCCTTTCCAATTCTTTAGTTTTGGAGAAGTTGGGAATCAAATACTGCGACAAGATTAATTGCCTGAAGATACCTTGTGTTCTAGAGAGGCTCAGTTCACTGGAAGTGTTTGAATGTTACAGCCTACAAATGGTAGAGAGCAAAGCTCCAAATTTATGCAGTTTTTGCTTTGGAGGTGAATAGGTACAGTTCTCAATTGGAGAACCGCTGCAAATGAAGAACCTGCAAGTGATCTTCCCCAACAGTATCAGTTTTGGCCGTGCTGAACTTCCATTTAGTATGCCTAATCTTGAAACTCTTAATATCAGTTCACGTTGTGAGGTATGCTCTACACTTATGCTTACAGCAGTCGCCACGCTCTGATATATAATTGTTCTGAGTCATCTTTATGCAGATGTCCCATACACCAACTGCACCTGGCAAATTCCTTCACCTCAGATAATTGAGTATTACTTTTGCGGGATGGAGATTTTCACGTGCCTACGATTATTTTTCTCTTGTTTCTTTTCTTGATGCTTCTCCTTTGTTGGAGACTTTCATCCTATGTGTGAGTTACTATTCATTCTGCAAGGCATATTTAGTAACTGTGCCATTTATAATTTATTGACATATCATCATTGGTTTTCACCTTCAGATTTTACAGAAAGGAAAGCATGACTTAACTTTAAGGGATCCTATATATCCAAGGCAAATGTCTGAACGCCAGCATGACAGCCTAAAGAATGTGAAGATCAATGGTTTCAGTTCCACAAAAAGCTTGGTTGAGCTAACATGCCATATTCTTCAGAACACAACTTCGCTTGAGTGCCTTACATTGGACACTACTCGCATTGAGTTTCGGTGTTCTGATAGTAGTGTTGATGTATGTCTCCCATCGGACAGGGATGCTATCAAGGGAGCGCATAAAGCGCTCTTGGCTATCAGAACATATATTGAGGGTATAGTTCCCGCTAAAGTCAAGTTCAGTGTTCTAGAGCCTTGCCGCCGTTGCTACGCTTGGTAACTATGCCAAATCATTGTAATTAAACAGTATTTAATTGTGTAACTTCAGATGCGTTGTGCTTTCTGTTTTAAAATCAGTGGTGTACTGGTGTCCATAAAAATGCTGAGGTATGTGCTTTGGTTTATTATTAATCTCTTTCTGTAACTTAAGATGTGTCGTGATTTTGTTCCAAGTTATTGGTGGTCTGTTATATTCAGGACTGTGCTTTGGTTAATTTGATACTAATACCAACCAGACCATCTGATATTCATCCATGTGCTTGTACGGTTGTTCTGCTCTGCAATGTCAGTTTGGTACTCATGTTACTGGAAGTTGTTTAAAGCTTTGCTAAAAAAGGCTACTTATTAAAGCGGTACTTCTATAATCCAATGCTTCATTTCTCATTAACGCTTGAGTGTCTGACACGATAGTCGCAGTTATTTATCACCACTGCAAATTCAGCAGCGTCCATCCATATCCCAGCCTGCCAAGTGGCATTCTTCCTTTATCTCAAATTAGTTGTTGTTTTATGTTGTTTAATATAGATTAAAGTTTTTTTAAAAAAATATAGGATACGGTAAAATCTTATAGTAGTCCCATAATATAAAGAATTTTGATATACTACTTATCACATCCATCAACTCTAATTCAAATTTACCAAAATCAATAGGGGTATTGTAGTTTTTTCTTTTCATCATTAATCTTTCCCAAAAGAGAATAATCCCTTATATACTCCATCTACGAATCTATACATACATATGTCCAGATTCATAGTACTCATATGTCACATCTGATACTAGATTCGTTTTTTATGGGACGGAGGGAGTAGGCCGCTAGATAGGGAGGCGTGGCATGCCTGTTATGATAAAAAAAACCCATAATGTAAAGCAGTGAAGCATCTAATCTTTCTCGAGACGGTAATTCGTCATGTTATTAAAATAATATGGACCGTACGATTTCTCCTCCGGATGTTTTGGACCATTAGATCCGCTAATTAATGAAATCTCTTTTCGGCCCTTCAGGAAACTTATATAAGCTTCTGGTCCTTCCACGTCCTTAATTTTTTTTTTCATCTTTTACATTTTCCCCCTTTCTCCCTGTTGTTGCGTCGCCTTCCCTCGCGAGACACCGCTTCGCGCCTCCGCCGCCGTCATCCGCCTCCTCCTCTACCCATCTCCGCCGCTACCGCTGCCGCCTTGCAATCTCTACTCGCCTAGCGGTGGCCCTCCCAGATATAGTCAACACAACAACGAGAACAGATGCATGGGTTCTTGCCGTCCATGGTAAAGAAAGGTTGTGTTTAGATTCAAAGTTTGGATCCAAACTTCAGTCCTTTTCCATCACATCAACCTGTCATACACACACAACTTTTCAGTCACATCATCTTCAATTTCAACCAAAATCCAAACTTTGCGCTGAACTAAACACAGCCTTTGTCTGCAATGTGCAGCAGAGGAGTACTCAGTGCATGGCTCCTCTTTTTCTGTTTATTTCGTCGCCGCTTCCCCCTCATCTAGACTGACCCCGATCCGTCCACCAGTACGCATAGGAGAGATTATGACTCTAGGAGCCGGAAGAAATTTTGTCAAGAACACTTGTCATGATTTTCCAAAAGGATACCAGTTCAGCTTCACCCTTGATGTCATACCGAACCTTCCCAAGTGCTCCTACTGTCAGGTAAGGATGACTCGTCGGCAACGTAGCGTGCTGTTAATGCTATGTTTTGCAGCCAATTAATTTTCTATGAACCAGATGTGACACATTTATCTTATCATCATCTTGTCTCCGGTTGTTTATCAGGTAGAGAAAAATGTCATTGCTGAACATCTGGGTTGGATGGGAAAACTTGGTGCGTAAGTACTATGCTGTGTTTGCAAGTCCTCTATGATGTTGATTGTCCATTCAGAAAATTTTAAGCCACTGATAAATTTTATATAGTTGAATCACATGTTGGTATATTATACTACATTCGTCCCAAAATATAAAAGGAACATATCCAATGCACACCAGCTTTCCATACACACCAATTAGCAAATGTCATGAAAGATTCTATAAAAAAAATGAACATTTACTCCTAATAGCATTTACAAAGTCTCATATTCAAATTCATTATATTTAGCCGTAAAAAAATTAAAAAATCTGACAGTTTTAAGGGTAAAAACCTGTCAGAATTTTGTTTTTTTTTGTTACGGCTAAAATATAATGAATTTAAAGATAAAATTTCACATGTAGGTATTACTATTGGAAATATGTGTCCAACTCTTTTTAGAATTTTCCGTGATATTTGCTAGTTGATGTGCACTAAGTGTGCACGGAAAGCTTGTATGCATAGTTTTAATATCAGACAATGGCATTAAAAATATATACACATAAGATACTCTTGCTTGTTTGGTCTCACATGGACAAAGCCTTAATAGCGATGTACGATTCATCTCAAAAAAAAATTTTGAGACATTTGCAACCAAAAGCAAGCTATTATACGGGTATCTAAAGTTGCACAATGCACAACTAAAATGGCTAGTAATCATTAAACCAGTAAAATAATGCTTTTAATAAGAACATATTAACAATGTGCAAAATAAAAAGAATGAACACAAATAATCAATAAATTATCAATGTATATGCAACGACATTTTTTTTACTAATCATGCACTATAACAGTCGTCATCTTCAAGGCTTAAGAAAAGAGGCAATGGAATTGTCTTCCAACGTGGTAACATCAGTATCACATCTTGTACTTGAACTTTCAAGTTTGAAGTGAAGATTACGAGTGCTCACTGCTCAGTCTTGTAACCTCATCCTATCAGTGATGTCTGTGTGAAGCAACTCCACTTCAAGAAGCAGCCACATGGATAGAGAGAAATTTGCTTCAGTGCATTTTATCACGTATATATCTCCAACATATTAACCAGGCAGTCAACAATATAAGATGTAATAGGTATGAATATTTAAATCTGAAAGTAGCGCTGTGGTGCACTGGTTCCTGAATATAAATTGACAATATAGTATATAATTCTTCATAAAAGGAGAGGAAACAAATTGCATTTGCTGATCTATCCTGCTAAAATGGGAAGTAGTAACAGTGTAAAATCATTGGAACTCTGAAATCACCTGTTAGGTTGGTGAAGCAGCAAGCAACATCCACAGAATTTGGATTGAACTCATTTCAATAACAGAGCAGGACACTGAATTTAACTCAAGGTAAAGGTTGCGATGTTGAAAAGACCCGTCACACCAAGAAAAGCCACTGCACCGCAGCAAGTCAATCAAATAAACAGTTGTAGGACCTGCCCATTGATAGGCCCTGAAGCAGATGGTTGCATAAACACATATGATTCATCAATAGTCAGTCAGTCACGGAGGTAGCTATTTCTTCGAATACTCCTATTTTAGCAATGGTAACAATCTTTCTCCTAATTAAATTAAATTCATAAAATTAGAACATGATGATATCTATATTGACGTATGTTGCTGAGATCAGAGCACATGGTAGTTTCGAACCTTAGAAGTTTGCTCATTGCCGTACCATCAACTTGACAGCATATTTTTTAACATACAAATGCGGTGGCTCTCTAAAGCACTGTGAACTGGAATTGCCCTCGTTGATATTGTCCTACTAAACAATACATCATATAACATAGCGAATAAAATGGAAAGAAAGTTAGCAACCCTAAAAGGTGGTAAATGCAATCTCAAATGCAAAACAAAGCAGGATGGTAGGGTCTGATGGCTGCTTATCTGCTAGTACAATGAAAGGGGAAAAAAAAGTGAACTTAAGGAATGGTTATCATAAAATCTAAAACACATATAGTGCAACTGTCTATGTTGTTCGGTATAAGCATCGTCTTGAAAGCAAGGTGAAAAACAATGAATCGATAATACTATGAGATGACAAGTGAGATGGCACCAAATATCAAGTGCAAAAATGAAATATAAGCTGGCTGATTAGTACTCCTAGATCAATGAAAAAGAGAAGAGGTACATTTCCTTCCTTAAAATAAACCAGCCTTGTCTGCATATATGTATTCGTTGAATCAAATGTACAAACATTATATAGATTAGATAACATGTTGATTCATTTTATTTAATATCATACACTTACCTCATGGATGATATGAAGGGCACAACTCATTTACTTGGCAAAATGGCAGGAATATGTATATAGCAAAGGATATAGCAATTTTTTAGGAGATACCAAAAGATTTAACATACCAGCATGTATGTTGTAAGATTAGTAGTTTACCCATAAAGATTAGTACTCCCTCCGTTTCACAATGTAAGTCATTCTAGCATTTCCCACATTCATATTGATGTTAATGAATCTAGACATATATATTTATCTAGATTCAATAACATCAATATGAATGTGGGAAATGCTAGAATGACTAACATTGTGAAACGGAGGAAGTATATAGTTTACACTTAAAGATTAGTACCTATGTAATTTACCCAAAAAAGGTTAAATTAGTATGCACAGAAAGATCCAGGACATGAATCTGAATCAGCATACCACAAAAACATATGGCATTAAAGTTGCCAAATGTTGCTGGAATACATGATCCGGTACAAATATAACAATAAGTTAGGTAGTGGAGCTATGTGTCACTTGACTAACAATTGTGCAATGCATTTTTAGCTCTAAAGGGAATGAGATAGATGGTATTAGTATTTTACGACCAAATAGTGCTTTTGGTGCAAAAGGAATACTTAGATGAGGCTGGCTACCATGAAGCCTTCATGTGACAAACAGTCATTCGAGGTTTATAGTATGAAGATATCAATAGTTTAGCAATAAAAAATGATCAGGATATGTGCTAGAAGAGACCATGAATATGCAGTATGCTGTTCTTACTGAATTCATGTGTTTCACCTTCGATGGAGTGGCACAGACCGAGGCAGTTTGATCACAGGTGAAATTAATTATTTAAGATGCACAAGGTATGTAGAATAAACCTTCAACTTTAAAACTGGACCACAGAAGCAGTGACAATTAATCCATATATGAATACTCCTATACAGAGAGGTGGGAAACAAGGGAAATTTGAAGTATAAATGTATGCCTACGAAGGAGTGGACAATAACGAAGAAAGATGCACCTATTGAACGGGACACTTGTAGAATTTATATTAGCTTCAGAGAAATCTTGATTGTTTGGTGAGACAGCGACCGGCGGCAAGCAGCGGCAGCGCGGGAAGCGGTGGAGGGAGGTGGGGAGAGGGAGTGGAGGCTCACCGAGCGTGCGGGCCAGTGAGGCGGAGAGGGGGGGGGGGGGGGTGGCCAATGGCGGGGATGAGGCGGTGGCGCTCCTCGGGGAGGCGGCGCGGATGGCGGTCCGACGGCTTCCGGCGAAGGTGTAGGGGCGGCCGAGGAGCAGCGCGACCTGAGAAAGATGATGGGGAAGTTAGGGAGAGAGGAGGATGCGCGGCGAGGAACGTCGGCCGGAGGGAGGGGGAAATGGAGAAGCTCAGCGACGGGCGAGGGAGATGGGGCTCCGGCGGTGTTCTGGCGACGTGGAGCGGCGGCAGGGCTGCGGTGGGGCGGCGACGCTGTTGGAGGCGGCAGCACGGCCGGGCGAGGCTTCTCTCACCGGCGGGGAGCGGCTGGAGGCGGCGGCTCGGGTTGCGTGGCGAAGGCGGCGTTTAGGTGGCGATAGAGGGAAATGGAGTAGGGGCCGGGATAGAGCTCGGCGCGGCGATGCTGACGGTGCAAGCGGAGCGGCTCGGCGGCGGTTAGGGCGGCGGCGGCGCGTGGCCGGAGTGCGGTGGAGAAAGAGAGCACGGTGGGGAGGTGGTTTCTATGCGCGGGAGGTCGGGAGGAGGGGAAAAACGGTGAAGGGAGCATATGGGTAGTATTTTTGTTGGGCCGGGAGGCCGAGATCGAGGCGAGGCGGCGGGCGCGAAGCTCCGGTCTTCGCGGAGGTCGTGGGGGTGGTGCGCCGCCGGATTCCGCGGGTAGAGTGGGGAACGACGTGGAGGAGGTGGAGAGCGCAGATTTGGCCGCGACGTGGGGTGGTGGCCGGCGGTTGAAGACTGAAGAGGGAGCGGACAGCCGGTCCCACCTGTCGGCCAGAGTAAGAGAGAGGAAGCCGGCACGGGGAAGTGAAACAGACCTCGCAGTCGAGCGGCCGGTACGGAGAGGAGCCTAGGGGCCGGCCCGAGAGGGAGGGGAAGGAGGGAAGGCCGAGCGGCCGCGGGGAGCGGAAACGACCTTTGGGCTGGAAGCGGTCCACAGTGAAGGAGGGGATTTTAATTTAAAAAGGGAGTAACTATACATGTTTCGAAAGATTTTTATGATCGTATCACACAGATTTTTAATCTTTAGATTAAAATCTGATAGACACAGTAAAAGGCAAAAAGCAACTAAGAAACACCATAATGGACACTAAATTACCATATCTTCAAGAAAAAAACCAAATCCAATATAAATTTTAAAACTTACATACGAAGATTCAAAAATTACACTGTAACTTACAAAAGTTACAATGTAAGTTTCATAAATTACACTGTAACTTACAAGAAAATGCATTGTAAATTTAAGTGAGAAAATCGAGTGAGAGATAAGAAAAAATCTTTCGAATGAGATATAGCAAAATCGTTAAATAAATTGAATAGATAAACTTTGTGGTTTTAAAATTACTTCTTGAGCTTTGCAAATTTATGGTAATTTTTGAAAATTATTTTAGGGCATTGAGAATATTAAAAAAATATTTCCATCCATGACTTTTATCGGTGATATGGACCCGGGGTAGCATGCTTAAAGGGGAGAGGTCGCCCCTAACGTCCACGTGGCGTTTCCCCCGAGGGGGTCGGGCCCGTGGATGGGTGGCAGCCGCCCCTCTCTAGCCTGAGGGCTCGGGCTGCCCCGACCCATTGGGACGGTCACCACGTGGCCGCCATGCAAGTGAGGTTGGGTGGACGCCAACCAGCGCCCACTTGACCGCATTTAATGAGGCTAGAGCAGGCGCGCCACGCCGCGGCGTGCTAAGCGCCTGACTAGCTCATGACCGGTGCGTGACCGGTCGAATGACAGATGGGACGGCGGAAAGGCAGGCACGCTCTAGCCAGGTGTTAGGCAGCGTGCGGCAAGTATGCCCCGCGCCCATCGCGATGATGAGAGGCGCTGCGCCTCTCAACCGTCTGGAGTCGGCTTGACCGCTCTGGACATGCCCCAGATTGTGTTTTCGGTGCATGCGTGCCCCCAAGTCCGCCTCTATTAAATGATGGATGACGGGGGATCCTCCCCGCGTCGGCCTATGTCAGTCAGCATGATTTGATAGGCCCCGCACAACAATCGATGTACAAACGACTTTCGGGTTGGGGCACCAGGCATACATTTAATGGAGAGTATTTTTCCCTCTTCACTAGTGGCACTCCTAACGCATGTGGAAACCTCTTGTAGTATAAAAGGAGGTCCAGGCCTAGTGAGAAGGGGATCGATCAATCGATAGGTGGAACGCTTAGCCCTAACTTGTGCACCAGAGATTCAGAGACTTTGTAGGCTTAGAAAAATCATCATACACAGGAATAGGGTATTACACTTCTTAGCGGCCCGAACCTGGATAACCTCCAAGCATCTCATCTCCATCGGGGGCCCGACCCCCTCTCTCCCTCTTAATCCTTACAGCTCCTCGATTTTCACTTGTTGCCTCTCGCCAAACTAAAAAAGGAGGGTCTCACGGTCCCCTGCTCGAGGAGATCATCCTCCGACAACTTTTAAAGGAAAATTTTAATTCCCTCGTTAATTCACTTGATTAAATTGCTTTAACTTTTAATATAAATTCTAGAAAAATGATTTATTTAATTATTTTTAATCCCGAGAAAAATCATAGCGTGACAATTCCCATCCCAATCCCCATCCCACCTAAACTCTCACGTCTCATAACAAAACAGAACAAAAACAGAACAGTTAATAGCCTCATCGCTCTAAACTCCCGATATATGTAATAGTATAAGGTGACAATTGTTTTAAAATCAAATTTAAATTTATATAAATATAGCTCTTTTTTGGACGGATGTAGTATCATATACTCCATGTCTTAGGTGTATTTCCCTTATCCTAAGGTCTCATTTAGAAGTCAACTTGGAGTGTTATGCAGACATACCGTTGCCCAGATAAGATGTTATATTTTAGGGAGGTGGAAACAAGTTTGTGCTCTTTCTTTCAGCTTCAAACAACAAATTCCTCCTGTTTTTTTTTTAAAAAAACACGCTTCTCGATCTATTAAATGTGCATTTTGTGTGAAAATTTTTTATATAAAAGTTTATTAAAGATCAAATAAATTCATTTATCAAATTTATAGTTCATACATACATACTTAATCAATTATTAATGACTTGTTTTCAAACGTTTTGGTTTTCAGATAAGTAGAACGGGCCCTAAGTAATAGGGAAGTGGTGATAAGCATTGTACCATTCAAAGATACGGGAAAAGTAAGTGGATATTTTTATTAAAAAATAGCTGTTTGAAATCTAGAAAGTCCTTATCCTTTTATAACAACATAATATTTAAAGTACATTTTACCTCTCGATTACTGTATTTTCAATAATACACCCGTTAATCTATTACATCGAACACCCCTCAACTATATTACCGTTCACTATTAGACAAACAAAATAGTTAAGAGTTTAAACTTACTGCTAAAAAAATATAATGGTCAAAAAAATAGAAATTGATAATGGAAACTCATAAATGATGAAGGAAAAAAAATTAAGGGAGCAAGGGACTTTTACTATTTCCGAATTAAAATAAACATGTGATATACAACGAATGTGAATGCCACATCTAATCATGCGACAAACAAGTACTTTTCTCTGTCTCATTAAAAAAAATTAACCACATTATAATATAATGAATCTGGACATATACATGCTTAGATTCATGGTATTAGGTTGCGTCAATATCAAATAGTAGGTTCAGTTTTTTTTAACGGATGGAGTATGGCATAATTACTGCAGTGAATTAAATTTGGGTCATGGAGGTTGAGAGGCTAAATCCTTACGGAGCTATCGTTTCTCTTATTCGCAAAACGACATATTTACAAACGAAAAATAACTTATGAATAAAACTTTTATATACGTGCTCTTAGCGATCTAAAAGTAAATGCTGAAAAATGAACTTCAATGAAAAAAACCTCAAAATCAACTCCAAATTTAAAATTGAATATTCAAAATTTGGTTGATAAGCATAAGCATAAGTGAAAAAACAAGGCCTTTACTTCATGCAATTCTTAATCGATCCCGGCGAGCAGGTGTTGAGGAAGGGTGAGGCACGATGGTCGTTGTCGGGCCAAAGGCGGTCATCGTAGCTGCTGGGGAGGCTGGGCTCATTGTACTCCGGCTAGAGCGGCTCAGACGAAGACGGCGGCAGGGATGACTCTGACGACCCTCCTGGCCGCCTCCAGCCATCGATCCCGGTGAGCAGGCATCGGGGAAGGGCGGCGGGGCACGGGGGTCGTCGTCAGGCCAAAGGCAGTCGTCGTTGTCACAACTACGGGGGAGGCTGGGCTCGTGGTACTCCGGCAGGAGTGGCTCGGACGAAGACGATGACGGCGATGGTAGGGATGACTCTGACGATTCTCCTGGCCTCCCCGCCCCCCTCGCTAGTCACCTCCCTCTTCTACTCGCTTACTGGCCTCTTGGCCGCCGGTTGGCTTCAACTCACCGACCGCCGCCCTTTCTCTGTCCCCAACTCTCCGCACGCGCTCATCCGTGGACTCGTGGAGCCGGTGATGACGTGCCCAAGCTAGAGATAGAGAGGAGGGTGGGACCCACTGACATGTGGGCCCCCCATTTTGTTTTATTTTTTTGTTTTTATATTTTGTTTTTAGTGTCACATCATCGCCACGTAGGATTACGTGATGATGACCAAGTCAAACCAACCACGTAAACGTCACGTCAGCCAAAACCGTCATCCAAATCGTTGTGGGACCTCATCTGCACAGTTTTGAGACTTGAGGGACCAGTTGTATCTGGTATTGTCGTTCAGGGATGAAAATCGAACTCGTTGTCAAGTTAAGGGACCTTATATAAACTAATCGCTTTTCTTTCCGAATCGAAAGTCAGTCCATTCCCGTGCCTACCGATGACGCAGTCCGCCACTACGGCCGCTTCCTCCCTCCTTTCTTTTCGGTCCACGCGGCCCGCTTCTCTAGTCCAGCTCGCGCGTGGCTGGCACACGCAGCGACGCGTGTCGTTTTGTGAGTGGCAAATACGGGAGGGCCACGGATCGGCAATATTAGCCGTCCGATGGATTCCGATCGAACGGGTAGAACCGTAGGAGTTCTCTCCCGTTCATCACGCGGGCGGCATCGACACGTGTCGTTTTGCGAATGGTCAGCGCGGAAGCGCCACGGATCGCCACGCGGATCGGCAGTATATGCCGTCGGATCGCTTCTGATCGAACGGATAGGAGCGCAAATGTGTTTTCCCTTTTCCTCGCCGGGATCCAGCGGCGCCTCGCCGGCAAATATAAATGTGAGCTCCGACGGCGGCATCTGCCGTACCTCCTCTTCGTTAGGTTTAGCCAGTGAAACACGATGCCCTACGTCACGTCGGAGGCGCAGGCCCGCGCCCTCCTGCAGGTCGGCGGGTGGCCCGTCGGAACTCTGGTCCATGTCGTCATCGTCGACGCCGCCTGCCGTGCCCGCCGTCTCGACCACACGCTGCGGGCGATGGTGGCGCGCAGGGGTGGGTCGTGGTCAACCGCCACGCCGTGCTTCGAGTCATCCGCGTCAGCGACCTGGTCCACAACATCCTCGACATCACCCTCCCCCGCCTCCTCGACGACGCCTACGACGCCACGCAGCTCACTCACTTCCGGAGGCAGGCGGCGGCTCTTCGTACGATGGCGGGTGTGATCGGAGGGAACTTCCGCAACCGCGCCTACGTCGTCGTCCGCAAGATTCGCTTCGTCGCCAGCTGCGCCCGCAACCACTCCATGGCGGCGGCGAGGCTCCAGCAGCGTCTGCTCGACATCAGGC
Organism: Oryza glaberrima; assembly: GCF_000147395.1. Classification (NCBI taxonomy): domain Eukaryota; kingdom Viridiplantae; phylum Streptophyta; class Magnoliopsida; order Poales; family Poaceae; genus Oryza; species Oryza glaberrima. The sequence goes on from NC_068328.1 coordinate 5,870,763, forward strand.
GTCGCCTCAGTGGTCTCGTCGAAGCACCTGTTCACCTTTGAGCGTTTTTAGGGTGAATGTTTTGTCCGGTAGCAGTGTGGTTTCACCTTCGACTCATGTGCAGTAGTTTTGTTTGATGATAGGCCTGAGTTTCATCTAATGGTTGCATAGGCGGAGCACATTCTCACCTTAGGAGGAGTATATAGGTACTATATGAAATACAGATAGAATCCTGCATATATTAGGAGTAAACATAGAGGAGATTCGAATTTCGAAATGCTATATGAATTGTGGAATGGTATATCGGAAAGGATCCCGTAATGTTCAATTGTAATTGCCTTAACAATCATGTAAGGAATGGATATGATTTGAACAGAAATCGAGTTAATATGACACGATGCATTTATTTCTCGTTTGTTTTTGGTCTCTGTTCAGATTTTTGCTGAATGCTGTTTGTACTTTAGGATTTGAACCTATTATCATCCTGTTTTACGATTTCCCTGCTTACTATCCTCCCTGCAATATCCATGTTGAAATTGAGGATCAATGGAAATGAGGATGATGCATAGTGGCACTGTTAGTTGAGAGGAAGATAGAGAAGACAGAAAAACAGGGTTAAGGCCTTAAGAGACAAAATTGGAGTAAGAAGCCAGGTCGTGGATAAAAGATCATTGCATTCTGATAACTAGAAGTGGTCGCTCTGTTTTCAGGATATGAACTTACAAAGGCTTTGTGCAGACTGCTCCTATCTAATAAATCAGGTGACTGCAATACCCTGGAGTGAACTGTTTTTAGTTTTTCTTCTTGTTGCTATAATTATCTAATAATACCACTTTGCAGATTGCTGGTGAATTGTTGGCTCTTCTTGCTGATGCTGCTTTTGAAACAGTTAGTATCCCCTTTCGGTAAGATTAGAAGACCATTTTATTTTGCATGTTGTTCTTCATACATGTTACAGAGATAAGATAGCCAAAAGAAAGATTCTGAGATAACCTGCAATTGTTATAACTTCTATTGATATTCAGCTAGATGCTAGTATATGTCACCTAGTTCTATATTCTGCAACCTGTCTAGGAAGTAGGGTATATAAACCAGACTAATTCGAGGACTCATTTTACTGGTGCAAATCACGTGATAAGATCACTAAACCCTACTAGTTGGCCATATGTCCAAAGGCTATGCCGGTGTGGTCAGCATTTAGAACTGTCTAGGGAGACAACTAGAAATATAGTGAACGCTAAGTTAGTACAACAAGAAGACTATCCATGTTCCAATTAGGAAGTCCAGTGCGAGAGGACTATCTTAAGCCTTACTGGTGCTGTTTATTGTGGCTAACTGGTGATACCATGAAAAGGCACTGCATTGCTATGTTCGTTAAGCACTTTATTTATTTTCTTTGTCAACTATATCTACATTTGCATACAATGAGTTGAAATTATTTTACTCTGGATATTTATTGCACTGTTGTTTGTCTGTCATACACCATGTCTATTTAGTTGAAAACATTTTTCATGATTCTCACTGGTGCTACAAGAGGTATTGTAGAACTACAAGAAAGTAGTTCTGTAGCACACCCGAATTACTAGGGATCTGAAGTGACAAATGCATGTAGTTTTGCTGGATTCAGTCCCACATTGGATTTGCTCAAGTGTAGCCCCTAGGTTGTTGACTAATTTTCACCTAGGCCTAATTTTGTATACCATGGCGGTTTCTTCTTAATATTGTTTGTGAAGCCTTGAAAAAGTTGCAGAGTTATGTGGAATGCCTTCTCCACATGTACATGTGGCTACATGCACTAACATCACTGACAATTGTGCTTTAAGATTACTGTGACTTTTAATATGGAAACCAACCAAATATTCAAACTGACCAGATTCATCATAATCTCTTTGGCACAAATACATAAGCACTTCAGATGGGTACTTGGGTAGGATAATGCATGTACTTGTAAGGCCTGTATATAAATTTGGAGATGCATCTTGTATTTTTCCCTTCCTTTGTGTCTTGGTTTTGGCTGGTGGTTAGTTGGCTGATGTTGTACATTCTTCTGGTCTGGCTTAATTTTAATCTTCGTGGCAATGTTTATCCTGCAGTTCCTTGGCTGTTTGAAAGATGATTTGAATTCTGAGGTGCCTTGGGCACTGTAACAAATGTCACGGAGGCCTGTGTGGCTGTGCTGTTTCGCTATACATATTTATAAGGATGAAGACTAATCCTCTGGTGTATGGGATAGCTTGGGAAGAGGTATCCTTTTCTTCCCTTGTTCACATCTTCGACGACTTGCATAAGCTTATTCTGGAAGTACGTATTTTGTAGTGTGAGTTGACTACTGTGTTGTATGCTAACTTTTTATGCATTAGCAGTTGCGGTAGTGTGACATATTCTGTGTATTACTGATGATCATTTCTATCATGCGACAAGCAAGATAATTGTCTTTGTTATGGTACTTCATTGCACTATTGATACTCATGCTCTGGTTTTTGAATCTAAATTGAATCTTTTTGCAACTCCCAGTTTCATATTTGCCAAGGTTATTGGTGATTGTTCCTTGGTTGCCAAGCAAAGAGCGTTTATTATTCATGCTGCATGTGCGCTAGATAAAGCTATGATGGTGCGGTTATGTGAAAAGAGCGGCAACTTTTATTGCACAGAACTTGGTCGAATTGCAAACCACTTTTACCTTCAGTACTCCAGTGTGGAGACTTACAATGAGATGCTTTGGCATCACATGAATGAGAGTAAGGTGATAATATATATTTTTCTCTTTTTATTTATTTGATGCTTGTAAATTTGCACTAACCTTTCTGGATACTGGGGGTCCCATTCCTCTGGATTCGAAAATAGTGTATTAAGAGAAGAAGAGCAGGATGAATTAGAATGCATGCCCACAAGATATTAAGGGGAAGTTTGGGAGGGGGGACCCACTGACAAACATAGGAAAATTTCAATTCTCATACAGGTATCTATTGGAGAATGCTGTTTATCAATAATTCTTGAGTCTAACAACTTTCTTTAACTGAGCACTTGTATCAACTTTGCAGGTTTACATATCACGTGCTCTACTTGATAACTCCTCTTTGCACTCTAATGCTCAAAGCATTAGTCGAAGCTTGGATCATGTTATGAGGACATTATTTGAGATTTGTCTGTGTCAAAGGTGGTCTGAGATGACATCCTTATTATTAGAGTACTGCAAGGGTGTTGACCACAAAATATGGGCAGTTTGTAATGGACCTTCCTAATGAGGTTTTTCATCAGTTACTGCTTGTCATTTACATTTTTATGTGTTTGCTATTTTTTTATGTGTTCTCTGAATTAGATATGTAAAATAGTAGACTTGAGGATGAAAATGTCTATCTGGATTGTCTTTATGGGATAGAAGAAAATGTCTATCTGGATCGTCTTTATGGGATAGAAGAAAATGATATCGGAGCTCTGATTCACTCTTCTCATCCAGGAAAGGTATGCCCTGACTTAACAAGTGGTACCTGTAACTTTGCAAAGTTCATACGAATACTGCAATTACTGAAAAGTACTGGCTAATGTAATTTACAACAATCTTTTGCTGAAGGTCTTTCCATATGTCAACTTATCTTCTTGTGTGAGCCCAATCACCAGGACTGTTCTTAAAGTAAGGGCTTTTGGAAGCCATCTGCAGCCTTTTTTGCTGAGAAAGGTGAACTCCCAAAGAGATTTGGTTTAGATCAGTTACACTGGGAATCCTCCTGCAGGTGATAAACTGTACCAGTCTTCCTTTTTCTTCTCTAAACTGATATTTCTAAAGAAATGTTTCTTTCAAATAAATGTATGATGCATTAATCCAGAATGTCTTCTGTTGAAACCTCAGGATATTGCACAGCGGTTCCTCTCTTGGTCATACTCCCTGTGCTAGAGAGTTAAGGTACGCAGAAATTCAGCACTGCAGACCTGTATTATTAATTGCACCTAATTCAACATAAGGGCTTGTTAGTGCCTTTGGACATTATTATGCTTATTATTGCAATAACTTCACTTCAACGAGATTGTTTTATTTACAAATGAGGATAGTATCACAAAGGTAGATATGCTAAGCAATTAAGCACACTCATATAGAATCAGTAATAACTTGTTATACTCTCTATGGTCTCCTACTTTCCTAACTACTACTTTCGCAACATATTACCTTAATATTGCTTCATAGTATTAGCTAAACGGAGAAACATGTGTAGGGTGTACTAAATGCTGCTTGTCCACTTGCCACTTGCATTCACAGATCCATCTTAGTGGCATTGATGTGCTTTGTCTTTCAGGCAGTTGCTCTTAGTGGCATTGATGTGCTTTGACTTGTACAAAACATCCTTGGATATTCTTTTAATCCATCTTGAGTTTTCTGTCCATGTGTAGCTTTCTCATCTGAGAGCAGCATAATATTCTTAGAGATTTATTGAACAACTACCGTAATAGGCCCAACAGTGGGGCTAAATCTTCAAGAAAGTGTAATGATAGGACTGTAGCTTTCTCAAGGAGACTTTAGGTTTGTGGTGTTTACATTGGCAAACAATTCAGTGATTATCAATTTTCTCTCTCTTTTCTACTCGATCATATTCTTATTTCTATTTTATTAGCTACCATCGCTGGAATTTTTTTTATCCCTGTAGGAAGTTTCTAGGCAGTGCAGTTTCAAAAAGGTTTTTAAGCAGAAAGTTTTTTGTATTGTTATAGAAAGTTTATGCATAGTAATGTTTATTTCTTGTATAAACTTTTTGACTAGAAGTTTCTGAGCACAAAGATTTGTGTTCTAGAAAATTTATGCATAATAAGCTTCGTATTCCTGTAGAAAGTTTATGTATTCCTGAGCAGACAATTTTTTATCCTGTGGGAAGTTTCTGAGCACAAAGCTTCCTTTGTTTATCAATAGACTTGGCCATAACACATGCATACAAGTTTTAATGACAAGTCTCACGTACTATATGGCTGCACATTGCTATAATGAGAAGCACTACCCTGAAATCAAAGCTATCACAAAGAAATCTAACACTGAATCTGTATAAATATGTGAACCGCACTGTCGGCACATCGCCACCTCTACATTATGTAAATCTGTATTGACAGTTACATGGAAAACCAAACAAATTCTAACCGAGATGAGTGAACTTAAGTGAAAATCAAGCATAAAACACTGTATTTTTTCTATAAAATTTGGTTTTCAAATTAAATCATCACCATTTCACTGCTGTCTTGTATGACCTCTACATTTGACCTATATCAGAAAGAAACAGGTCATATTGTACTGCCAGTATCTTTCTGTTTTTCTCCTGCAGTTCTACCTAACTGAGACACTAACAGTATACAGGATCTGCGTGGGATGACTCAAGCACATATGCCAGGCTGTTGGTTTCTTGGTATGTACCTCAAACTTAAACATGTTTCTTGGTGTGTAGCTCAAACTTAAACAAGTGGATGTTTATTTATATGTAAACAACAAAATTGATGGAATGCTGAATGATTTTTAATTACACATGATCTTTCATAGACAAAATCTTGATGAAAATTGTGGCCATTCTTGGCCTCACGTCAGATAAATTCTTACATGGGTTTTCTGGTTGTATTTTGTGATGTGCTGCAGGTCATTTATAAAACATTCAGGATTTCATACATGGAAACGATAAATGATCTGTTCACAGTAAGTACCTATAAGCTAACTTCGCACCGTCTCGTGCGAGTCGTTCAAAAAAAATGAAATGCTTATACGTACTCAAGGCTAAACCAAACATTAGTGTAAATATTAGACTTTTACAGAGTAGTACACTGGGTGTAAAAGATGATAGGTTTAGTAATTATTGGCAAGTTGTTGGAATTAACAGTGTTCTTAATGCAGACCATTTCAAATTGTATAGTGCTAGAACTGTGCAAGCTGTATGGACATTCAAAGGGAATAGCGCCCTAGCCCAACATAATATCTTCTCTGTTTTTAAAGAAAATAGTGCAGTTTGTGGGTATACATTATTAGTTACTTTTTCAATCTATTGCAAATCCTGATTTTTACTCAACAGCTAGACATTCTGACCAAATGGCTGTTCTTCTATATGATTGTTTGATTCTATTTTCATAGATTTTCATTTTTACAATAAGTGGTTACTGTTTTTAATCATATATCTTTCCTGCTTGCCTTGGTCATAGCACAGGCATATACATGATACATTTGTATGATCATACATTCAAATTTTGTCATGCATAGAGCACATAAGACGGGGAAAGCAACATGTACATTCTTTACAATCCTGCACCAGACAAGTTTGACGATGAAGTTTTTCATTAACTAATCGACATGATATTTTGTAATTCAACATGAATCATCTGTGACTTTATACATGTGTGAAGTGTGCTACCAGTATTTCGACATGGAAGATCATAACCGAAGATTTTACGGGGGGCAGAGGGGACGAGGTGGTGGATGACGATGGCGAGCTCAGAGGCCACGGTGATGGCCAAGGATCGTTTTGCTGTCCGGGGAGTACTAGGCTTAGGAGATTGCAACTATGGTGTCCATGTGGAAGTGCCAGCAACGACGAGGCAGAGCTCGATGATGGCGTTGACGGTAGCGAACTCACCGTGCAGCCCGGCCGTCCACCACCACCGTTGGTTGCTGCTAGCGCTGTGTGTGTTTGTATGTATTCCTCTACGTCGCAATGAAGCCTATGGCGATGGGCGTTGTGGCATACAACGTGTACACAAGGTGTACGGTGCTATGAAGCTATGAAGGTGGCGATCTTGGGCAGGAGGCACAAAGGCAGGAGACGCCACCCAGTAAACATGTGTGGACTTATTAGCTAGCGTACTTCCTCGGAATAAGTCCACTTAACATTCGTCATCTTTACGTGGAATTTAGTTGAAATCCCTAAACCGCAAAACCAAAAATCTTCACCTTTCATCTTAGCAAAACCGTCTTAGTCGGGTCCCATCATAGTATGGATGGTTGTTTTAACTTATGTGCATCCTAGCCAATAGAAAGAAAATAAAGAACATTTGAGATCCATATATGTTAGGAGATCTCTTCTTCCTTTGATCGCCCTCTCTCATCTATTCCCATCTCTCCCACCTCTTCCTTCTTTCCCCATCCCTCTTTAGGGCGACGACCAGCGTTGACATGGGGAGTGGCGGTGGCGGGAGAGAGGAGACAGGACAATGGTGGGGGCTAGACACATGGAGGTCACACCAATGACCTCATCGTGGAGGTCACACCCTAGCATGACACATACAAAAAGGAAATGGAAAGCTAGAAGATTGCTTCGTCACCGTACAAGGGCGGAAGGGATAATCAAAATTGGTCCGTGCTGCCTGTTGTCAGTTGTCACACCATTTATGCCTCTGCGGATCATAACAACCATCTGCTACAACTGTTGTCCGTCATCATCTAAATCCCCTTATGCTGTCGGCCGTATTTTGAACGCTCCTAGTGCACCACGAAGCCACTTTGCAGCGCTACCATTCAAACTCAATCCCCTTATGCTGTCGCCGTATTTTGAACGCTCCCAGTGCACCGCGAAGCCGCTTTGCAGCGCTACCATTGTCTTGCGCAGATCGTCAAACTCGTCGTCGCTCCTAGAGTGTTGCTGCAACTGCCTTTATTGCCATGAGATCGTTGGAGATGCTCCACTGTCATCCACACCTCTTAGCAATCAGATTTGGTGTCGACGCTCGCTTGGCAAGTGATGCCTCTAGGACACTGCCACCAGCCTCATCTGCATTAGGCGAGCTGACAACAATCACACCGTCAGCCGACCCTGTCACCAATGACCACCGTCCCCTGTTCTCGCCTGGCGCCGATGAAGGGGCGGAGCCAGCCAGTGTACCTTGCTCCAATCCTCCAAATCTTAACCAAGCCAGTGGGAGACAGGTAAAATACCACCTGTTTTCAGCTTTCCTACAGTTTCATCAATGAACGTAGGATGGTCTGGTACTGGCATTCTGGTGATGAATTAACCAAGCACATGGCTGAATAGACCACTGATGACTTGGATAAAAGCACGACACACCTCAAGTTACACAAGTCTGTTATTAATAACTCCAAATAAATTAATGGAGGCACAGACCTAAATAATGGACACCACACCACTAATAACTCAAAACGTAAAGCACGACACATCTCAAGTTACACAAGTCTGTTATTAATAAATTAACCAACGCACATACCTAAACAATGGACACAACAAATAACTTAAAACATAAAGGACAACACACCTTAAGTTACAAAATTAAATACTGGGTAATAATGATCCGACATCCAAGTTACCAACCATGGCAACGGCTGCAAGGCTCCCGGACATTGAACTTGACTGTAGAGGGAATTTTCCCCTCGATGTATGTTCGGATAGCCAAGAGCGAATTATGCACTCCCTTGATAACATCCTGATCCAATGGGAGGCAGACATCGATGTTGCCGTCAGAACACCGAAGTTGAGTGCAAAGAGTGTCCAATGTAAGGCACTCAAGGGACGTTGTATTTTCCATAATATGACATATTAGCTCAACCAAGCTTCTTGTGGCACTGAAACCAGTGATCTTCACATTCTTAAGCTTGTCGTGCCGGTGTTCGGGGATTTGCCTTAGACATATGGGATCCTTAAATGTCAAGTCATGCTTCTCTTTCTGTGAAATCTGAAGATGAAAAATCAATGATACTTCAATAAATTATAAATGGTCCACCATAGTTATTAGATAAGCATTGCATAATGAACGGCAACTTACACATAGGATGAAAGTCTCCAAGGAAGGAGAAGCATCAAGAAAAGATGCAAGAGAAAAATAATCATAAGCCCAGGAAAATCTCCATGTTGCAAAAGTAATCATCAAGTATCTAAGGTGGAGGAATTTGCCAGGGCCAGTTGGTGTATCCACCATCTGCAAAAAGAAGGCTCAGACCAATTATATTTCAGAGCATGGTACTACATTGCACGCCAACAATGTATCACCTAAAGTGCGGTGCATACCTCACAAGACAAAATGACATTAAGAGTTTCAATATCTGGCATACTAAACGGAAGCTCAACACGAGCATAACAGACATTGTTGGGGAAAACCACTTCCAGATTCTTCAATCGCACAGGTTCCTCTAGTGAGAATTGCGCTTGTTTACCTTCAAAGTGAAAACTGCATAGATTTGGAGCTTTGCTTTCTAGCATTTGTAGCCCGAAACATCCAAATACCCCCAGGAAGCTAAGCCGCTGTAGCAGACAAGGTATTGTCAGGCGATTAATCTCGCCACAACGCTTGATTTCCAACCTCTCCAAAGCTAAAGCATTGGAAAGAAGATATTCTATGTCGGTATCAATAATACGCACACAAGATATGTAGCGCCCATTCCGTCGTGGCGCCTAGCGGGAAAATGTAATTCCTAAAAACCCTAATTGCGAAAATTGTTTCTTCGCTTGCAGTCAGTCTCCGTGCCATTCCGGATCTCAAATCCCCGATCTATCGTCAAGTTCAATCCCGAATCCAAATCCTTCCCAAATCAAATCCCCCCGCAAAAGTCTATTTTGCCTCCCTCAGGTTCGATGGGCCGAATTCCTCTCGGCCCATCTCTCCCTCCCTCCCCATCTCTCTCTCTCTCTCTCTCTCTCTCTCCCCCTCTCTCCCCCGCTCTGCCCGTGCGCCGCGCGCGCGTGCGCGTGGGCCGCGCCGAACCGAGCGCCCTCCGCCCTCGTTGCCGCTTCCCGCCAACGCCGCCAAATCGTCGCCGCGCGCCGTTGCTTCCCGTGCGTGCGCGCCATGGTGGCCGACCGGCCAGTCGCCGCCGCCGTCAGCCTCTGCCGCGCCTGTCCGCGCCTGCCGCCCGTGTCGCCGCTCCGCTCCACACCGCCCCCGCCGTCATCGCCGTCGTCACAACCCGGCCCCGCCACTCCGCGTGCTAGCCTCCAAGGGACGGAGGCAGAGCTCCTCCTCCTTCTGCCGTGTCGCCCTCTCTCCCTCCTCCTTTTCCCCAAAGTGGCGAGGGGCAAGCCCCCTTTCCCTTCTCCTTTTTCCCTTTTCTCTCCCGCCGGCGTCATCCCTCCCTCCTTGTCGCCGTTTTGGCCGCGACCGCCGAGCGCTAGCCCTCTCCCTTGACCGCCCTAGGTCGGTTCCCAAACCGACATCGCCTCCCATTTAACCAAGGCGCCCTCCCATCATTCCTCCTCCCGTTTCGCTCGCTGCCACCGCGCCATTGCCGTCCCTCTGTCTCACCTCCGCCGTTCATCGCCAAGCACCGGGAGAGCCGGAGCGTGCGAAGGACGCGGAAGGGGACTCCGGGCGCTCGTCTTCCTCCGCTTCCCCGGCCCGAGGCCGGAGAGATCACTCCCGTGCCGTCGGCCTCTCGTCACAGCGCCCCGCCTCGTCTCGGTAGTGCATCTCCCCGTTCTCCCTCCTCGATCCATCTCCTCCCCTTAGACTCGGTTAGTAGCATGTGTAGCACCCCAGTAGCTAGCTGGCGCCGCCCCGATCGCTGCCGTCGCTCGCCGCGTGCCCGCCGTCGTCGCCGCCCAAGCTCGGAAGCGCCTTTCGTCGCCGGCCTCCCTTGGTGCGTTTCCTCCTAATCCGGCGCAAGGGACGGATTCCCGGAGTCGCGTAGATGCTCTAGCTCGCCCAAATCGATCTCCCGTCGCGCCGTCGCCGTTTCCCCCTTCCCTCGCCACCGGTTGCCGCCGCCGCAATCCGCCGCCGTCGAGCTCCCTCCGGCGAATCCAAGCCGTTGGCTCGCTCCCTCTAATTCTCCCTCGTCATTCCGGTGTACACCCCGTCGCCCCTCGTCGTCGCACAGCGTCCCAGAGAAACCGCCGCCGCCCGCCGTCCATTCGCGGCCGGCGCCTTCGTCTTCCTCCAGCCGGCCCGCGTGGCAGCCACGTAGGCGCCACGTCGGTGCCACCTCAGCCGCGACCGGGTCGAGCCGACCTCAGTCGGCCGCTCCCTCCGGCCCTGCTCGTGCGCGCGGTCCACCGCGAGACGTGAGGCTGCGCGTGGGCCCGCCGCACCGTGTCCTCCGCAAACCGCGCGCATGCGCCACGCTTCCCCTCCCCAAACCCTAGCACGCCCCGCGTGCACCTCACTCACGGTGAGCCGAGCCGCCGACAAGCGGGTCCCACCCGGGACCACGCAAGGTGAACCCGGCCCACCGGCTCCCTCTCTCCTCTCCTCCCCGCGAGCCCCTTGGGCCGTCCCTCAGGCCGGCCGGCCCAATGGCAAGGCCGGGCCGCGCCAACCCCTCTCGGGCCGCGCTCAAGCCGCCCGCGAAGTCTAATTCCCGTCCCTCTTTCTTTTCTTTTCTTTTCTTTTTCAAAAAGGATTTAAATAAATCCTTTTCCTTTAGACCAAAAATCCAATAATCTTAGAAACTCAATATCTTCCCAACCGTAAGTCCGTTTGACTCCGTTCAACTTCCAAAATTCCTCAAATCTCGAGATCTATCTAATGGCACGCCTAGAGGTCAATAATAGGGCTTTATTTTCGCCGTTTGTTGAGCTATCCCGTTTCGCGTGTAGTTTCGGAGCCCGAAGACCCGCAGTGCGAGGATTTCGAGGATCAAGCTCAAGATCTCGAGCAAGGCAAGTCACCTTTGAACATCTTGCACCTATAATGTAAATCTAAGTATTTCTTTTTTGCAAATATTGCATGGATAGGATTTACACAAGTAATTCGGCCGCGGCTTGCGAGATAGCCTGCCGGCCCCCCAATCCTAATTGCTGCAATTACCCTCCTTGAATTATTGAACACTTAAACCTCCTTTGTCAACTGTTGTGCTTCGATGCACGGGCCCTCGGGTACGTGTACCGGAACACCCTTCCCCCCCCTCAAAATATAAAATATCCAACGATGGGTAAAACTTGGGTTTTACAAAAGACTTGGAAAACCCGACACCTGGGTCGGTGCTTGCGAACTAAATAAATTTCCAAAATCGCGGACCGGGGAATGTACCGGGTGCACGGTTTCCCGCTCTCGCACTTAAGGACCGTTTCCTTGGAATTTCATCCGAACATAAGACAAGTGCGACCACATGGGTGGAATGGGACACCCCTGGCTGAGTAACTAGCTAATCGGGGGAGCCTTGATGCCGAGAGACATGTGGATTCAGCGGGGTGGTGTCGGGGAGAACCCCCGAGCTTCCTGGCACAGTATGGTCTGGGACCTAACCTGTTGTTGGTCTGGGACCCCTCTCGTCGGCATATGGCAACCCTGTGTCTGCTCTCGAAATGCCTTGTCATGAAAACCTTTAGGTCACCAGACGTGGTCGTTCTGCACGGGCTGGGTGATTCGGGTTAGTAATGTCGTGTGGGTAAAGTGTACCCCCTCTGCAGACGTTATCAAACTGTTCGAACAGCCGTGCCCACGGTCATGGGCGGATGTGAGGTGATTCCTAGCGTAGTTTTGTTTGACTACTGCTTTGTGAAATTGCTGTTGGGGATTGGGTTCGACGTTTGGAAAATCTGCGGCGGCTGATGGGATCAGCCAGGCCGGGTGGCCGTTTGAAAGTTGTTGGCCGGGTGCCAACCTTGAAACCAATTCAAAGACTGATACATTGCACATACTCCGACCGGACGAGACGCACTGCCTCATCCGTGCCGTTTGAGAAGCACTCACTTAGATGTTTCAAAAAGGAGTTTGAATAAAATCATTTGCAAAAACAACAGCCTTCCCGTTGAAGCCTGCATTAAACACTTATTTCCCATGGCTTGCTGAGTACTCCTGTACTCACCCTTGCTCTATATAAATAATCTCCCCCCCCCCCCCAGTTGCTGAAGAAGATGATATGGATCCCGCTGACGAGGAGTTCTTCCAGGAGCAAGTCGGTTACGACGAGTTTTAGGGTTTCGGCCTAGTTCCCAAGTCGCGCCTGTGATGATTGGTCCAAGTCTCGGCTTCCGCTTTCCCTTTTGTAATGCAGTTGTGAGCTCGGGATCTGTCCGCAGCCCAACATGACTGTACTCCTACTCTGTAATAAAGAGACCACTGTTGCTGTGATATTCTGTCTTCCTGTGATACCAGCACTGTTTCCTGGGACTGGTATCGATTAACAGGTTAATTTGGAGCGTCACGGGCTAGTTCCGTTCGGGGCTAGTTCAGGGCGTGACAAGATAGATGCAATCTTGTTAGGCTTCTCAAGCTAACAAGGCCAACTGTTGGACAGAAGGAACAATGAACAAGTCGAAGAGACTGAATAGAGTCGCCACTCCCATTAGATAAAAGTGAGCATGGGAAATTGTACTTTTCCTCATTTGAAGTCAACACGAGAGTGAGTTCTTTAATCCCAGATGTAATAGCAATCTCAAGCCAACTATTGAGATGATAATAGGTGTTGGCATTGGAAAAAGGATGTAATTCAAGGCTAAATGTCTTTATACCTCCTGAGTGATTTTTCATTATGCGGTCAACTTTGTTGTTGTAATCTCTAACTATCCCACCCTTTTTATGTGGCACTTTATTCAAACCCATCGTTTTCCAACTGAAAATGAGGTTGGGATGACACCTCCAGAAACGTAGAAAAGCCTGAGACACGCAAGCAGCACGGGCAGCATCTTGCAGTGGCAACAAGGAATGTATATGGTGCCATATGTCCTGCATCCACAAGCATTTAGAAAAATCTCAATATTGGAATTCAAGAGTAAATAATTAACACAATTAGAGAAAGCAAAAAAAAAAAGAAGATACATATATAGTGGCATTCTATAATGTTGCTCTACACATGGTTGTATAAAATGCATATGGCATTCGAATGGAGTCTGAGCTCATTTTTCAGTTTGTGTTTGTGTATTGTGCACGATGTGATTATTTTTTAAGTTGTAGTAGAACCAGTTTGTTTGACAAACCAAATTTTGGTGCAACCACCCTCACTAGGGAATGGTCCGTTGCCATCCCTATGTAGGACCGTACAAGATTGCAGTATTGCAGGATTTGTTCACAACTCAATATTTTGCTAACGATCAACCCAACGGTTTGTGGTTAGAGCAATAACGGTGACACTAGCTCCCTCTGCTTACAAAAAGTCTTTTGGACATTGATACGGTCTCCAAAACAGAACATTGACTAATAATTTACATTATAATCTATTGTTAGCCTGATAAGATTATGATAATATGAAATTACTTTCTGAGACATCCAAATATATGATTCTGGCATTTACGGCGTACCTCTGGAAGGTCCGGACCTGAATATCTCATTCTCTTCACACATTGAGAATTATCTTGTTGGCAGGGAGATTCCTTTCTTTTAGCACATTGAGCAAGAAATTGATCTGCAACATGTTATGCTCATGATATTACATACAGGAAGAAAACAACAAGACCAAGGTTGATATCAGTCACAATGAAACACGCAGAGAACCAAATTGGATCCATTAGTTACAGACAAGAATTTCAGTAGAGGGAACTTGTTACAGTATATAAAAAAAAACGTCAATTGAGCATTTGAGGTATTATTGAAAAATGATGCAACCGTCCCAAAAGACCATCAGGCAATGAGTTGGAATCTCCAACCTCGTAGTTATAACATCTAACCCTGCTCACTGTTGTGTTTGGCTGAATAATTCTTGCTCCTCTTAACCATGATAGCCTCCACCATGGAAAGGAAGAAGCGTGCTATATATCCAACTAGGTATGTTTTGAAGGTCACATAAAAAATGGACAAACAGCAAAACACATTAAAAAGAGGATTTTTCTTCAACGTTCTGTAACGTATATAAGCTTAGGAATCGGCTTTAACAGTTTAGAAGTGGTATAGCACAGCACGTCATGAATCGAATAAGAAAAAGCATGTCATGCGGATAGCACAATATAGGACTAGATGAATTGTATGGACCTAGGAGCCAAATAGGTGGCTTACAGGTTTCGATTTGGAGATGGCGCTGCTCCCGCCTTAGGGACATTAACCGATTCAGCTCATGTAGTCCCCTGGCGCGATGATATCTCGGATCTAGTCGAGAAATCGGAGGCATCGGGTCGGGGGCACCTCAGACTTGCCTTCTCTCCCGCTTCCTCTACTGATCTAATGTCTTTCTCCTCTCGATTCTCTGATTATTTGAACCCAATGCTGCGCTCGCTTACAATTTCTTTCTGAATCAAACGAGACGCGAGGGGAGGAAATCGAGTCGGCGCCGCCGGGCCGGGCGACCTACCAAGCCTACTCATACTAGTATACTACTACACTGGATGAGGAGGACGACGACGCCGGATGCACACGATAGCAAAGCTGGGCCCTAAAGATGAGACTGGACAGAAACCGTGCAAATTAAGCGCACACACCGGGAACCAAAAAGTCCAATTTAAGTCCCTTAATATAGGTCAGATTTGATCTGTGTCCTCAACCGTAAAACCGGGTATTTGACCCATCCAATTACTGAAAACTTAAAAATTGACTCCTTTTTGTTGTTCCCATGGCAGTTTTAGGAAGATGGATTCTCACCCGTCTATTGCATGCCAACTAAATGTTACGAAAAATTTTAAAAATTAAAAATATATATCAATATGTAATATATCATTCCATAACTATGCAAGTTCAAATTAAAATTCTACAAGTTTAAAAAATAACAAATTTAACTGCAAATAAACGTATAGTAATCTGAGCTTTGTTTGTTATTTTTATTACATTTTATATAAGTTGATTTTTAACTTGCATGGTTGTGGAGTGATATATTACATATTGTTCTATCTTGTCAATTTTACACGGTTTTAATAGTTGAAGGGGTCGATATACCCGGGTTTGTGATTGAGATATACGAATCAGATCTGACCACCACTACCCAACTCTATCCTTATCCACAACCGACCGACACATCCCGTTCTCTCAACGGTGCCTCCTCTTCCACCACCGCACCACTCTTCCTGTTCCGCTATTGTGTCGACGCCGCCCCTCTTCCGCCGCAGTGGCGCTGCTCCCCCTGCTGCCCATCACCGGTACACTTCTCTTCCACCTCCGGTCTTTTCCCCTCGTTTTATCTGCTAGCGGCGATGGTGGAAGGGCCTAGCATCACCTCCCCCCCCTTCCTTCATTGCGAGTGGCGACGGCGGATCCCCACAACGACATCGAATCTGGCCGCTGGCCTCTCCCTTCCCACCCTCTTTTTGTGGTCGAGGGGCTCGCGAGCTTGCCAGATCCGTCAACCTCGTTGGGGAATGGCGATGCGACCACAACAGTGGCGAGCGGTAGATTTGGCTGTGAGTTCGCTGGATCCGACGATTGGCGACCACAACGGCCGCGGTGAGAGCGCGATGATGACCATGGCAAGCCCTCCTCGACCTCTCCTTTTTCCCCAAGCACATCAAGAGGCTCCGGTTCTCCCCAATGCGTGGCTCTAAACAGTGGTTTCACACCTCAAGAGCCGAAGCGTGCCGAGGCAACCATGACCTCTACAGGCACGACAAGGGCTTATGGAACAACGGTTCTAATGGGGAGGATTGAAACCACTATTCACAGTGGTGTATTGTATATGGCCTTATAACTAAAAAAAACTAGAGGATGCCTTGCGCGTTGCTGCGGGATTTAGTTAACATCAATTTGTTAGATAAGAGATATGATCTCAAGAAGAAACAGAATAAACAAATAGCTTTCTTAGAGAAATTCTTTTTAGCAAACCTATCAATAATTTGTAGATAATTTAGGTAGCACATGTCAACTGAAGGAGCGTTCAACCATAAAGATCTTTTATACGGTTAGACGGGTTGGATACATGTGTGTAGAGATTGGCCAATGTGTTCATGTGGGCTACATTTAGCACTGAAGAGGCGAAAAGACTCACCCGATGACTGATGGGTTGGGCTCTATCCTGTATTGCATCAAACGTCTTAGAAGCAATCTAATACATTCATCCAACAGTTCAGAATTTGATGATGACGTGAAAGCACAAGATTTGAGCTTTTGGCCTTAATTTTATAAAAAAAAATGGATTACGATCATTTGTGCTGTGTCCTCTCTATTTTCTCCCTCTCTCACTCTTGCACTATTGGTCCTCCCAGCGTCGGCGAAGCGAGGCGGCGAGCGAAACAATACTCCCACCAAAGCCCCACAATTGTTTTGCCCTTTTTTTATTCTTTTCAGAGCGAAGAAAAAGAAAAGAAAATTATAAATGAGAGAAACACACAGCCCGCTTGGACTTGGAGACGAGACGACGGAAGGCATCCGTGTGGTGGTGTGTGCCTTGTGCTTGTGGGGTCAAAAAAGTCAAAGCGCTGATGCTAACCGCTCGCCTATCTAGGCAAACACCAGTCAAAAAGCTGACCCACCCACGCCACCACCACGCTGCTCCGCTCCGACTCCTCCCACCTCCACCCCCACCACCCGTCATCAAACGAGTAGGAGTATCAAACATTCAAACCCATCACCGCATCCCCAACTCGCCACCAACCACCACCACCGCCGCACGAACCCCCGAGCGCCCGAATCCCACACCGCACCACGCGCCGCGCCGCTGCGGCCCCGTCCCCGCGTCCCCTGTTCCGCCCCCCCGCTCCGGATCCGCTTCACCTTCACGTGGCGCAGGCGTCCCCGGTTTACCCCACCGCCGTCGCCCGGGTCCCGCCGCACGCAGGCGCCCGCGTGTGTGTCCTGCGGCCCCTCTCCCTCTCGTCGTCGTCGGTGAAAAAGGAAAAGAAAAACAGAGAGGAGGAGGCGTTTTTAACCGCGGTGCTCAGCGGGGTGGTGAAAAAATCTCCGACCCGGGTCCAAATCCAGGTGACGGCCGTTGACCGCGACCGTGGGGGCAGTGAAGTGGTGGCCGGGAGCGAGCGGGAGGAGGAAGGAGACATCGAGGGGAGGAGTGACCCGGAAGCAAGCGGAGGGCGAGCAGCCAAGCCAGCAGCGGATGGGGGAGTGGGGGCGGTGGTAGCCATCTCGCGCACGCCTTTCCCCGTACAAGCTGCTCCTCTCTTTCCTTATCTCTCCCCCCCTGATTACTACCCAGCAGCTGCAGCCCCCGCTCTCCTCGGCGGATCGGAGGGGCAGTTGATTTCCGGGCGGCGGCGGCGGCGGCGCCATGAAGCGGCAGAGGTCGTACGGAGATGACATGGACGACGACCGGAGGAGGTTCTACGACCGAGGACCCCCGCCGCCGCGGCGGCGGCCGGGGGACTACGACGGCGATGGGTTCGACCGCCGGAAGGGGTTCGGCGGCGGCGGCGGCGGTGGCGGTGGTTTCTACGACCACCGGTACAGGGAGTCCCCATCTCCGCGAGGGTACGGCGGGGACCGGGCGATGCACCGGTCCGAGAGCTTCTCAGGCTTCCGGCGGGAGTTCCCCAAGGGGTTCCGCTCGGAGCGCGACCGGTCTCGGCGGGACGGTGGCGGCAGCTCGGCGTGGAGGCGGCAGAGCGGCGGGTGGAGGGATTCGGAAGGTTTGGACGGGTACAGGGCGGCGCCCAGGCGGTCCGGGGCGTCGCCGCCGACGCCGCCACTGCGGTTGCCCAGTGAGTCTAGCAGGAGGTTTGATGGTGCGAGGGTGGAGAAGTCCAGGAAGCAGAGCTTTGGCATCAGCGAGATGGAGGAAGGGGAGGTTGCGCCAGATCCCGAGACCAAGGCCCGCGCTGCTGCGGTGGATCACCGGAAGCAGATCGAGTCTTCTGGGCATGCCAAGGAGAAAGGACCGGAGCGCGGTGAGGTGAAAAAAATGGAATCCGGTGTGAGAGGGGATTTAGGAGCTCATGGTAAAGGAGTGGCTGGTTCATCTGCTGCTCGCAATGCAGGGAGGGAAGAAGGGAAGATCAAGGATAGTATGATTGCAGAAGCAGGAACGGTAACTCATACAAGGCATGAAAAATCCACCTCAGATGCCGCAGTATCAACGGGGAGAGGACATGAGGTGCAAGGGCAAGATGAGGCTGCCAATGCTCTCAATCAAGTTGGACAGTGCGTTTCATCCAGTGGAAGTCACAAGGTGCCACAGGAGGAAACGATGATACGGGATGAGGCTGCCAACATTGTTGATGCGATTGGGCAGAGCACTTCGTCTGATATCCAGCAGGAAGCTGTTTGTGAGAAGGCGGCTGTACGAGATGAAACTGCTAATGCTGCTGAGGAAGCTGGGCAGAGAACTTCATCTAGTGTACATGAGGAGGCTATTCATGAACAGGCAACTATACGGAATGAAACTGCTAGTGATGTTGATGAAGCTGGGCAGAGCACTTCATCTAACATCCGGAAGGATGCTATTCAGCAAAAGGCGACTATACGAGATGAAACTACTAATGCTGTTGATGAAGCTGGGAATGGCACTTCATCTAGCAACCAGGAGGCGGCTATTCAGGAAAAGGTGCCTGTACAAGATGAAACAACCAACGCTGTTGATGAATCTGGGCTGGGCACTTCATCCAGCATACATCAAGAAGGACTTCAGGAGGAAGCGATGGCATTAGATGAAGCTGTTGATGCTGCTGATGTGGTTAGGAAGGTCAGTTTGTGCGGTATGCATCAAGAAGCTCTTCTGGGGAAAACGAGAGATCAAACTGCCAATGATGTTGACAGGGTTGAATGTAGTACTTCATCTGGTCTTCTGCAGGTGACACCACAGGAAGGAATGGCATCAATAGATGGAACTGCCAATGCTGTTGAGCCAGAGAAGATTGATTCTGATATGTTGAAGGAAACGATTGAAGGAGAGCTGGTGCTAGATGGAACTGCTGATGTGGTGGGAGAGGGAAATTCACCTAGCACTGTAAAGGAAGCAATGCATGGAAAAATAACTGCAGAAGACGGTTGTCCCAGTAGTGCTCTTGAAATAGCTAAAAAGTGCAAGCAGTCGGCTATTACAGAGGAACTGGTACATGAAAAGGTGGCGACCTCTCCAAGCCAAGGGGCCCCAGAAATGAAAAAAAATGAAAAAGGTACTATATCCAGCAAGAAGATGAGTGAATCATTTGAACCTGATGCGTCTCAACATGTGGAAGAGGCACTCCCGAGGGATGGCCGTGAAAATATAGTTGCATTAAGTGATACTGAAGTCCCAGAACAAGAGGCAGCTGCTGAGAACAAAACTATCGAGAAGGAAGTAAAAGGTTTTTGTTTGGAAGCAAACTCAGTAGGTGCTAATGTGTTCCTTCAACCAAGCAAGGAATGTAATGGGGATAGGAAGGAAGAGGGTACAGCTTTAAATTTAATTATGGGGAAACCTAGTGCTGAAGATAAAGGAAAGGGTATAGCATTTGATGTCCTTAGTAAAGAAGAAGACATAGGGGTAGGAAGTTCAGTAGGAAGATCATTTGACTTAGCACTGCAACCTGACATTGACCGAACAGAGGTGCTAAAATCTAGTGGGACTGTTTCTGTAAAGCAGGAAGATGACACACCTAAGATAGGGAGGCTTGACCTTTCACTTAGCTTATCAGGTTGTTTACAGAATCCTGAATTCAAATGCTCAGTTCCCAGATCTGAATCTCTAGACCTTGCAACATGCTCCCAAATGTTGCCATCATCATCGTTCCGCACAAATTCAGAAGGGTTCACAGGTTCTGTATCATTGACCAATTCTCAAACATTTGTTCACAATCCTAGTTGCTCACTTACCCAACAGTCATTAGACAACTATGAGCATTCAGTCGGCAGTAAACCTTTATTTAAGGGTGTTGATAAGTTGAGCGACAGCGCAAGATGGCAAGCTCAGTTGTCGAATGAATCTACTAAGAAGAGGGAACCTACCGCAGTTCTTCAGAATACAGTAAAATATGGTAATCTGCCGGACAAGACCTTTCTTGGTGTGAATGTGCAGAACAATGGGATTTCCAAGGACATTCACAGGCGCGCAGGGATCTCAGGTGTTTTGTCGCCAACTCATAGTCGGGATTCTCATGATTCAGGATTTGAACAAAGTAGACATAGAAGGCAGCTCACAAGAGAGAGAAGCAGCAGCAGTCTTACAAGGGGTGAGCGGCAGGATGGGCAACAACTTGTCCTTAATGGTGCTGGTGTCATCGAAAGGATTATTTCCAAGATAGTATCAGAACCTTTGCATCATACAGGAAGGATGCTTGACGAGATGACAAGCAATTCTGTAACATACTTGAGGGAGGCCATTTCTGATATCATAGCTGATGCGGATAAAAGAGGGCAGGTGGTAGCATTGCAGGAGGCACTTAAAAAAAGGTCTGACTTGAATAGTGAAATGCTGCAAAGGTGTCCACGCGTATTGCTGGAGATACTCGTTGCTATAAGAACTGGTCTTCCAGATTTTATGAAGAAAAGTAATAGCATTGGTACATGTGATTTGGTTGACATTTTTCTGTATTTGAAATGCCGCAATCTCTCATGCAAGAGCATTCTACCAGTAGATGATTGTGATTGTAAAGTTTGCCAACGGAAGACTGGTTTCTGTAGTTCTTGCATGTGCATTGTCTGCTCAAATTTTGACATGGCATCTAATACATGTAGTTGGGTTGGTTGTGACGTATGTCTTCACTGGTGCCATACTGATTGTGGCCTGCGCCACTCTCTTATTCGGAAGGGGGGAAGTGGCTCGAGGGCATATAGTACTAATGAGCTGCAGTTTCATTGTGCTGCTTGTGGGCATCCATCAGAGATGTTTGGTTTTGTGAAGGAAGTCTTCCGAACATGTGCTATGCAATGGAGGATGGAGACTCTGGTTAGGGAGCTTCAGTACGTAGAAAGAATTTTTTCTTCAAGTGATGATGCAAGGGGAAAGAGAGTCAGGGACTTTGTAAAACAGATGATAATTAAACTGGAAAACAGGGCCTATCATCCTGAAGTAGTGAAATATATCATGGCATTCTTTTCTGGTAAGCTACTAATCATAGTTCATAATAAAAAAAATAATAGTTATCATTTTCATGCTTGATAAAGATGTTTGTTTTTTGTTTTGTTGTCCTGTAAGATATTTTATATTTCTGGAAATAGAAATAAGATTTCTATATTTTACACAATGCTATAGCAGAAGTATCAGCTATATTGGCAAAAAGATTATGTGATCCATGTTCTGATATCATGTTGTTATATTAGAGATGCTAATGGTCTTTTGGCAATAAAACCAGGCTAATGCTCGATTTTCCCTGTTCTAGATGACAATTCTAACGCTGGTAGTGGTACATCAGTACCACTGAAGGGCATTCCATGCAACATTGCTGAAAGAATAGATGGGATTCCTAGTTCAAGTCGAAAGGCACCATCATGGCTACCATCAGTGACCCTGGAGGGAGTTCCATTTTTAGAAAAACAAGGAGTAATTTCAACCACCGGGAGCCCATCAACGCTTAGAAAATTTGGCGGAACTGACTTCCAGACAGTTGATAATAAGCCTACTGTTGATGAACTGGATGCCCTAATCAGGTTAAAGCAGGCTGAAGCAAATATGTACCAGCAACGTGCCAATGATGCACGCAAAGAAGCTGAGACTCTGAAACACGTCACCATGGTTAAACATGCACAAATAGAGGAACATTATGCTACTCAAATAGGTGAACTCCACATAAATGAGTTACAAGAGCAACGCAAAAGAAAGATTGAAGAACTGCAAGTCATTGAAAGGACACACCATCGATTTCTCAGCATGAAAACAAGGATGGAAGGTAGTATTAGGGAATTATTGTTGAAGATGGAAGCAACAAAACAAAATTTTAGCACATGAGCCAAGATAACAGCTCTGGGTTGAAGATACCAGGATTTACTCAACTTGCCTAATGAAGGTTCCATGTGATGTAAGTTCTAAGACTTACTGCACGATTATCCATTTTCTAGTATTTTGATATAGTTTATGTTTCTGTTGTTTTATTTAACAATCTGTTATTGAGTTTTGATGATGTGCAATAAACTTTAGCTGTTACAGTATATACTTCACTTTTATTTACTGATCTGCTGTTATAAGTCTGTGTGGAGTTAACTGTTTTTGTGGCTTTAGACTTAACAGTCAAGACTGAAGACAATGACCTATGACTTATTGTGCGCCAATTTGGCACTGGCTTTGTTCTTTTGCATACTTATCTTTAGGTGCACCGCATCACATCCCTTAATTGAAAATAAGGGGAAATAGTGACGTTTTGGAGTTTATCTTGTTTACAGGAGGGCAGTTCTTATCAGCGTGGCGTGCCTTACTACATATCTGGACAGTTCTTATGGAAGGGTGCTAGACTGCAAATCTGCAACTTTAAGCATCACAATGAAGATGAGCATGAATGTTCTCTTATGAGAACAGGCGAGTGGATCATAATCGTTGCAAAACCTGTTTGGTCAAATACAATTCTGAATCCAGTATGGATTGCTGTTGCAAGGGAGAACACAAACTGAAGCACAGTAATCAGGCCTGCAAGGTCCTCGAAGCAGAATTTCAGAACGTAGCTAGACAGCATCTAAATTATGAATTGATGTTGGCAATAGTATAGGTAGGCATGAATTATTTCTCGTATGTAAATTATGATAAGGTTTATGGTTCTGATCTTCAGTGAGAAGATGCATTACCAGTTTCCTTTTTTTTTTTATCTAAATTATGCAGCGTTTGTACGTCGGCCACGTACGTGCATGGGAATGCGCCGGCATGGAATGAGTGTGAAATGCAATCCGGAAATGTGTCGCCAGCCGCTCCTGCTGGGATCACATTGCTGATATACAGTATTGAACTGTACCCTCACCGTCACCGACTATATGCATAAAACTGTCGAATTTCAGAGCTCCAGAATTAAAATTTGGCAAAAAAAAGGTGCAGATATATGGCATTCTGTTCTGCAAGTTACACTGAGGCGCCAACTCGTGTCAGGCTTGCTCGGAGAAACATAAAAGGATACAACTCATACAACAAACTACAAACTCAAGAAGCACTCCGAATTGAAATACTCGCCATTGCTTGCAGTACGTACAGAGCCGAAATTGCTACACTACCCTTAAGTTTGCATGCCGTCGCTAGCTGCTTATCGATCAATCTCACATGGCCACGCATGAGCTGATACATAGCATCGGTGTAGTTTCTCAACCGTGATTTGATCAGTGAGACAGTGACATATATATAGAACAGTTCAGCGACTAAATTAAACGGTGGCGCCGTTGCTCTTCCCGCCATTGGGGACGACGTGGTGTTTGTCGGCGCCGTCCATGAAGCGCTTCCAGAACCAGTGCTGCTTCCACACCCTCTCGGTCATCTCCTCGATGGGGATGTTCTTGGTCTCGGGCAGGAAGAAGAGCACGAAGAGCGACATGACGACGACCCACGCGGAGAAGAAGGCGAAGATGGCGTACTTGAGGTGGCAGAGCATGGAGAGGAACGCCTGCGCGATGACGAAGGTGAAGAGCAGGTTGACGCACACGGTGACGCTCTGCCCCGCCGACCGCGTCTCCAGCGGGAACGTCTCGCTGGGGATGAGCCACCCGAGCGGGCCCCACGACCACGCGAAGGAGGACACGAACGTGCACACCATCACCACCACCATGATCGCCCACCCGTGGCCGAGGTTGTCCGACCGGTCCGTCACCTTGATCCCCAGCACGACGGCGATGGCCACCTGCGACAGGAACATCTGCACGCCGGCCTCCAGCAGCAGCATCCGCCTCCCCACCCTGTCCACCGAGTAGACGGACACCAGCGTGGACAGCACGTTCACGGCCCCCGTGATCACCGCGGAGTAGAGCGACGCGTCGGTCTTGAACCCGAGCGTGTTGAACAGCACGGGCGCGTAGAACATGATGGCGTTGATGCCCGTGAACTGCTGGAATATCTGCAGCAGCACGGCGATCACCAGCTGCGGCCGGTTCCGGCGCTGGAGCAGGTTGCGGAACGGGTGCTTTACCTCCTGCGCCACGCGGCTCGCCTCCACGATCTCGTTGAACTCCGGCTCCACGTTGTCCGTCCCCCGGATCTTCCTCAGCACCGCCTTCCCTTCCTCCAGCCTCCCGCGCTCGATCAGGCTGTTGGGCGTGTCCACCACGAACAGCGCGCCCAGCGTCAGCAGCGCCGCCGGGATGCCGGCCAGCGACAGCGACAGCCGCCATCCCCACGGGTGGATCCTGCATGCGTACGTAAAATGATGCAGCTCATGTCAGTTCATCATCATACGTACAATGCATTGCATTTGTATCTGAATGTGTGTGTATGATGATGTGTGACGTACTTGGCGGTGCCGTAGTTGACGAGGTTGGCGAAGAGGATGCCGATGGTGACGTTGAGCTGGAAGAGGATGTTGAGCCCGCCGCGGATCCTCGTCGGCGCGATCTCCGACAGGAACAATGGAACGGCCTGCACGTATTCACCTCTGTTATTAAATTCAGATGGGCTTGACGAGGCCCATTAGGCCCAAAGTGACACTTGATTCGCCTTTGTTTAGCGTGCAGATACCTAGCTCATCATTCAGTAGTAATAATAAACTTACAAAGGCACCAACTCTGCCAATAAATTCCCCGTGCGTATTTCTGAGTATAATAACAACCCAAGCTAGGTTAGGCGTTGAACCTAATACCTAATCACATGGCAATACGGCATGACCCTTGAATTATGTAGATAGTTTTGTTATTCAGAGAAGATAGTTTTTGTTATCTTAACCATAATCAAGGGGGCTGATCGGTAGAGGTGGAATTAACAAACCGTAGTAGTTGTACATATGGTAGTATTAGACTACTACTACGAGTACGATAGTGTCTGCTGACTGCTGCTACCACTCTAATGTTTGTTGAACCTAGGCCTCCATCAAAGTCTTGTTAGGTGGTGACTGAATAACTGATCACATGAACTCTGTCCTGTACTAAACCTCTTGCATACTTAGTTTATTGTCTTGGCAGCTTCATAATTGAGTCTAGACGTCCCATATGTTGGCGAGTGTGCGTAATATGTAAACTACTGTTTCATCTATTAGACACGAATAAATTCAGAAGAAGCCAAGCAAATTAAGTACTACTCCTACTCTCCTACCAATCAAGCACACTAGCAGCCAACTGGTACTTTGCAGCCCAAAACTCAGTGAACCAAACCAAAGGTCTACATATTGCGACCCGTGTGGCATATGCGTGGACAGCCATAGCAGCCTCTGCTTAAAAATCAAACCAGAGCAAGCCAAAGCTGCAACAGCATGTGTGTATTCCTAGCTGCATCCATTGAGGAATTGACAGTTGTGGCTGTAACTAGCTAGCAGTTGCTGTAAAGATCAGTCAACAAAGCTGACCAATCTCCAACAAACGTGACAAACACAAGTCTGTTGCTACACTACACAGGTCGATTCCTCCGTTGATAACAACTGCGACGGCCAGATAGCAGGCAGCCACACGCAAAACTACCGGCTGTAAAATCATGCACACCTATCGCCTCTTGGTTGGCTGCAACTTCTTCAGACGTCTCGACTACAAACTTGGACAACAAAAAATGGGTAATTTAGCCAGGTTCAGTAAGGATTAATTAAGAAGCGTGGCTAATCCTAAACTAGGAGAGTCACGAGGACATCGGAATCTTGGAACTTAAAAAGTTTATCACACGCATGCTGCTGCCAATGGAAGATGTCAACGTAGACGAACACAAGTCATGCACGATCAAGACTCTCTCGGCACCGGCCGAGGTGTCCATAAATCCATGTATATATATGCCCATACTTCTACGCGTTTGACCCCAAAATTACGGCAATTACGAAGGGCCCCGTGTTTAAGTACAGTACTAACTACCCCAGTATCCGACGCCATAAGAAATACGTATAAAAATATAATTTTTAGTAATGTATATGCTCGACTCGAGTATAAAAATTCTAATCAGGACGGTGGTTCATATAGGAGTATTAGGCAGGCAGGAACGCACGTCGTTTTCATGGAAGCAGAAAATTCGGCTTGCTTGTGATGCAAATTCTCAAACCAGCCACCGCTTTATATGTTTGACTTAAACTCTGTGCTAAGACTTTTGGACTCAAGTGAGTAGTATCAGTTTATATTAGTACTAGTCAATAATATATGGAATCAAAGAAGATGATGTTGCGAAGAAAGTACAGGACGAAAAAAGGAACATGGAAATATCCGTGCAAATTATGAGTGAAAACAATAGTATAAGGCGTAATGACTTTGTTTAACTCCATAGCTTATTATATGAAATGATATAATGCTGTAAGCCTGTAACGATAAGATTATTGGAAAGTTGCTTGCCTGGTTGGCGAAGCCGACGCCACAGCCGAGCAGGATCCTGCCGACTATGAGCATGGCGAGGTTCTGGGCGGCGCCGTTGAAGATGACGCCGACGATGAAGAAGACGCCGGCGATGAGCATGGTGAGGCGGCGGCCGAGCCGGCGAGTGGTGTAGGAGGCGAAGAAGGTGGCCGTGAGGCCGGCGAGGTACAGCGACGAGGTGAACAGCTGCAGGCCCTGGTTGTCATACTTGCAGTAGTTGCTCTCCTTGTCCTCGTGCTTCTTCTTCAGCACCGTCGGGAAGAACTCGCGCAGGAAGTCATCCATCGATGTCACTCCGCCTAACCAAGAAAAAGAAATTCACAAGATTTTCAACGGATATTATTTAGTTTCATAAGTCGTAAAGTTCGTCATCTATTGTGGCAAAAATGGCATGTATAAGTATGAACTTGGAATGTTTTAAAATGTTGTGTTAGTGCGCCATGGAAAAGGTTGAATCAGAGAGTGAATAAGATTTTTTTTCCGTTTTAATTGGAATTTATTGGCTTAGATGTAAAAAGGGAACATGGCCACACAAAATTAGGAAAGAAAGCTGAGAGAGTTGCAAGAAACGTGATCCGTGGATAAACAAATGCATTGACTTACCAGCCTGTCAAAGCAGGTGGCTAGCTCATAACACTCGATTCCTTCTCTAAAATAACATCTAAAAATTTTAATGCTTTGGGATCCTCAAGAAAATCATACTACTAGCTGGACTGTAGGAGCACTACAAGCCGGAAACTAATGAAAAAGGATAAAATTGCACCAAATGGACTCAATAAAATGGCAAGATCTTTTTTGATCCTCTGTAAATGGTAGGTATTTAATGACAAGGATAAAATCATCCGTTTCGCTTTAATCTTTGCGCTTATATGTGCTTATCCATAGCAAGATAACACAAATATGTAGACAGATCAAACCGATAACACACACGTGCAAGAGGAATCTCACTCAATTTCAAGCAGGAGACACCAATATGAATAATCGAGATGAACCAACTAATCAACAGAAGGACATCAAAGCCGGCCATGGCCATGTTCGGACATCGCCGGCGGCCGGCCGTGCGTAGATATATACCTGAGATACCGACGTCGTAGCCGAACATGAGGCCGCCGGTGGCCGCCATGATGCAGGAGATGATGACGATCGGCGTGATCTTCGCCTCGAACTCCACCCCGGACCCCGACACCGAGAACCCTCCCGCCATCTTGCCCCCTCTCTCTCTCTCTCGTCGTCTCTCTCCTCTCCGGCGATCTCCACTAGCTAGCTACCAAGAGCAAGCAGGAGATGGAGACGATGAACTCACAGGGCTCCAAGCCGCTCGCTATATATAGAGAGGGAGTGGGAGCCCGATCACACGGGGGGAGACATTTCAAACGCATCGGAGAGGCAGGATGCGGCCACGTGGCATAAGTGGGACCCACCGCCGGGTCGCCTCCCGGGCTGGCTAGCCGGCCGGTCAGCGACGGCTTTCCCGGCGGCCCACGGGCCGGAGGCTGGCCGTGCCGCAAGTCTGCGACTGTTGCATAAGCAGCACAAGACTTTCAAATCCCACTTTAATTTTTTTTGCTTATCCAAATTAAAACCTTTTTTTAAAGCTTTTTGAGCTCCTTTTGGAAAAGAGGGAGAGAGCAAGTAGGAGCAGCAGTTTGGAAATTTGGATATATAGTTGGATATATTGAAGTTTGAACGCCGGCCTTTTTGACGCTGGATGTACGGTACTACAGTATTGATTCCTGGCGTTAGGCGGGCCCGCATGTCAGTGCCTTGACGCTGGTTGCTGTCTTGGTACTGTACGGTGATGCTCACTTGAATCTTTGGCGAGCTGATCATGTGAATGGAGGACCTTGACTTGAATATTTGCTAAGGAAAATTAAGCAACATGTGCGATGGACATGGTGGAGTAGTAGTGTAGTACTATTACTTGGGAAATTGTGGTTCTGTGGAAAATGCGAGCTAAAGAAAATGACTTCTAGTTCGGCTAGTCGGCTTACCTAGCTTGTAATATTTTCCTTCTAGTAAACGTGGTACCATAGGGTCTGTTTAGATCACACCCTAAAATTTTACACCATATCACATGAAACGTTGAAACACTTGTATGAAGTACTAAATATAGAAAAAAAATAACTAATTGCATAGATTTCGACTACTTTGCGAGACGGATCTTTTAAACCTAATTGCTTCATGGTTTGACAATATGGTGCTACAGTAAACATGTGCTAATGACTGATCAATTAGGCTTAGTAAATTCGTCTCGCAGTTTACTGACGGATACTGTAATTAGTTTTTTATTAGTGATCGAACACCCCATATAACACCCAATATAATACCCGATACGACACGCTAAAACTTTACACTTCTGCATCTAAACATTCTCATAGTACTATATTAGTAGTAGCTAGTGTAGATTACGGCGTTTAATCAGAACACAAGCAGTGGTGATTAGCCGCCGCTATTCTTGCCCAAGAGCTGCTAGTTTAGTCATCTTTGTATTGTTATTGGATTTGATCTACTCGTGATTCTCATTAAGATATGATTGTATAAGATATACGTACGTAGTACCGGACACAGTTGCTAGTAATAATTAATAGGTATCCGTTAATCAGCCATGTGTAGTTCATGAGAAAGAACAAAAAAAAAAAACCGTGAACACGAATTAACAAACGTGTGGTCTAACGGCCAGTCACTCTCCAAATAACCTCCGTACCTATGTCTACACAAATTTAATTTTGCTTCGTTCTTCTCTGCATATCAACGAATTGAACATCGAAAAATATTCGCACGCTCTCACTCTTGTTGAGTTCATACAACCGTATCATAGTCAAGTGGTCATGTCAGATCGATCAACTAATATTCAAAGCCAAAAATCCGGTAATATCCACGCACACGTGTTGCGCAAACATCACGTCACGTTCGGTAGATGATTTGAATTTTGGCACCGTTTTGCAACTTACAATCTGCACGTACGTACTCTCCGTGCCTATGGGAATTTTCACGTACGCCGATCGAACTGGGTGAACTCCTTGTCGTCGGAATCGTGCTGTGATACGATGTTTGACGCTTACCGGATGGAACTACTCCACTTGATCGACCATGAACTGATTGTGTACACACCGACAAATGTACTCAAGCCTCACGAATTAACATGGTGAAAATTTCCATGGAATTTCTTTCGCTGACGCTTGACGCGTGCACGATTGATCACAGCTCGATCCTTGGGCGCTGCATACACGAGTTGCCACCGTAAGGTACGTGACGATTTCGCGAGAAATCCTTCGCGTGGAGCAGTACTATTCCCCGGACTTGGAACACTCGAATACCAGCCACTCGAATACCAGCCGTATGCAGTCCAAGTCCGCGCGCGCACGTAATCGGTGTCGGTTTCATGCACGTAGATCACGGTGACACCGCCGTTTTTTATCCCGTGGTAAATTTTCCCAACGATCTCTGCATTTGAGATTGTTCGTGTGTTACAATTTCTAAAATAAACACCCGTCGCGATCGGGGCTTGAGCGGCAGATGGCAGGGAGGCAGGCGCGATACGTGCACGTGTCCAGGTTGGGCATGACTCCGATCCCCCGTGCGTGGCAAGTGGTGACGTACACGCGCTTTGCCCCTTGACACGTCCGTTAATTTCATCCTGCTTAGTTGACTTCTAATACTGCTTTGGACTTTTGGTAATTTCGAAGTTGTAACTACTAGTACCATCCACCGCACAGCTGTACGCGCAGGAACTGACCGACTGGTTTTTGTGTGTGTGTGTGTGTGTGTGTTTGGATTTCACCGTACTTGCAGTCAACTGTTGCTGGCATGCAATATATTTTTTTAAGTTGTTGTTTTGTTGCTACAGTGCCATTGCAAGTTTGCATTCTGCTTATAAGAATGACGTGAAGGAGCCATAGGACGTGTCGAGTAGTGTCCGTCTCGTTGTTTCACTTATACTTATATTATTCATGTTCGTACGGTTTACTAATAAAAGATTATGGATAAAAATTTTCACATGTGTGCCCTTATTGATTTGATTGAAAAGCAAATGCAATAAAATAAATTACAAATGGAAACACTATCAAATCAAATATCTCTATTATTATAAAAATTGAAGATGTTTTTTGTCGGTACTTTGGTACGTCATCCGTGTATGGGTCGATTTTTAAGTTTATTCGCTTTTAGAAATACAGATCACATTTGAATCGTGTTTTAAAATTGTTTGATATTAGAAATATATAAGGAGTCGCATAAAAATCTCTTTTAAAAAACTCGCTTTTCTAGAAAAATATATATATCTAAGTGAATTCCCACAATGAATTTTATCTTAACTAAACCGTATAACAATAATAAGATTAAAAATAACCTTCACCCGTTTACAACGCACAAATTTTTTTAGTAAAATTAAAAATTAAAAATTTAAACTTTGATTATAAGTATAAGTGAAAATGACGAGGCTGTGTATTAGGGTTGCATGCACTGGAGCAACACGAAACCGGGGGAGTTGACCCCGGAGACGAGGCAGGCGTAAGCAATGGAACTCTCTGATTGTTTGGCTGCTACGGCGTCTAGTAATGCCTATTGGTCAAAAATATATGCGGCCAACCTGAAGCAGATAATTGTTGATTCACACGGCAACATGTTGGTGCAGAGGGCAAGCAGGAAAAGGGGTCATTAGATTCTCGAAATTAGTTGTGGTGATCGATGCTTGCACCCAGCATACATCGATGCATTAGCCCATGATCTATACGTGCACGTTTTAGCCCGTTCTGTGATGCCAATTCGCCCTCCGGATGTCGCAGCCGTTACATATCACCATCCCACCAGAGCTTCCTTCTCGCATGACCGGTAGAAAGACCTGGACGAATTTGTGCAGGTGCATGATACATCACACCGCCTGTCGTCCTAAGGACGATGTGAGTTGTGACAGAGAGAGACAGTACGCCGGCCCGCCACTGGCCATTACTAAGAGCATGCTTAGGGAGCTTTTAACTACTACAATTTCTCTCAGAATCAGAAACTCCTTTAAACAGTTGAGCTTTTGGTTCAGATTCTGAGAAGTTATAGTTGTAAAATTTAGAAAATAAACTAGAAACTAGACAATCGAGTTTTTCCATATTGTCAAAAACTGACTATCAATCAGTTGTTTCTCAGTTTTTTAAGCTTCTCAAAACAAGCAATGAGGCTAAACAAGCATGTTGATTGGTGAACCGAGAACGATGGGCCGTGTATACAGGACCACGATTTGCACTGGGTTAGTCAGGTAGAAAGACCCTCCTGGGTCTGGTGGTTAGCAGTACAGGTGGTGGACCTATCAAGGAATTTCTGGTTAGATTTGCATGAATATCCTTTATATTTGGAACAAAGGTAGTAATAAAGGGGTGTTAAATTCAGGGCGTAAAGTTTTGATATGTCACATCGGATATTATATACGGTGTCGTATGTGGTGTTCGAGTACTAATAAAAAAACTAATTACAGAATCCGTCAGTAAATCGCGAGATGAATTTATTAAGCCTAATTAATCTGTCATTAATAAATGTTTACTGTAGCAACATATTATCAAATCATGTGGCAATTAGGCTTAAAAAAATTGTCTCGCAAATTAGTTGCAATCTGTGCAATTAGTTATTTTTAGCATATATTTAATACTTCATGTAGTGTTCAAACGTTCGATGTAACAGGATGAAAAATTTTGGAGTGGGATCTAAATAAACCCTAACGCTGAGTTCTTATCTCTATTTATCCAACTCACCTCCCTCGTTTTTCGCGTGCACACTTTTCAAATGGCTAAACAGTGTGTTTTTTGCAAAAACTTTATATACGAAAGTTATTTTTTTAAAAAAAAATCATATTAATCCATTTTTTAAATTTATTTTAGCTAATACTTAATTAATCATGCGCTACACGTTGCTCTGTTTTACGTGTTAGGGAGGGAGGGTTCGTTTTTTGCAAAAACTTTATATATGAAAGTTACTTTGAAAATCATATTAATCCATTTTTAAAATTTATTTTAGCTAATACTCCCCTATCTACTTTTGATAGTCATATTTTATCTTGGCACACAGACCAAGGATAAGTAATTTTACTTATCATCTATTTAAACATGCTATTAGTCATTCATTGTAAATAAGCGATTCATTAATATTTAAATTTCTCGATACCCATATAGTCAATCTTGTGTGGAAGAATGGAGAGTCACACATTAAATCCGAGAAAGTTATTAAGATGATAGGTTGTTGGATTGAAATATACCTATCAAAAATAAATTTTTTAGATTTGAAAATATTCCTATCAAAAGTAGATGGAGGGAGTACTTAATTAATCATGCGCTACATGTTGCTCCGTTTTGCATGCTAGGGAAGTGAGGGTTCCCAAACACAGCCTTAAAGTATCTTTAGAGTTCTTTTTCCTTTCTACTCTTTGCATTTTCTCTCCTAGAGTCTCTTACAAGGGATAACTTATCCTCTCTCTCCTAATTACTTCTTTTCTCCATCTCATCATCTAAGTTTATATACTACTCCCTTCGTCCCATAATATAAGGGATTTTAAATTTTTGCTTGCACTGTTTGACCACTCGTCTTATTCAAAAAAATTTTGGAATTTTTTTGACTTACTTTATTATCCAAAGTACTTTAAGCACAATTTTTCGTTTTTTATATTTGCACAAATTTTTTTTAATAAGACGAGTGATCAAACAGTGCAAGCAAAAGCTAAAAATCTCTTATATTATGGGACGGAGGGAGTACCATTTTAGGATTTGTGCTTAGAAGCTTATGTTATATTAGTACTTTTGTAACAAATATGATGAACACTTACGTTTGTCACTCGCCGTTGCTACTACATCTGAATGTAACAAATATGATGAACAGAGAACTCAGGGAAGGATATACAGGAAAGCGATCAACACTGGGTTTAAGCCAGGTAGAACCTTTTGGAGTTAGGGCCTGTTCATTTTAATACCATTTTCAACCTTACTAAGTTTTGATAAAGTTGCTAAAAGAATAGCTACATTTAGTTTGCTGTCAAAATTTGATAACTATATAAGAAATCTTGCCAAAATTTTGACAAATTACCAAAATTTTAGCAACTATGCCAAAATTTTAGCAATGCTAAAATTTGGTAAGGTTTTTTTTAGCATCAAAGTGAACAGGCCCTTATATTTCACAAGCAACGGATTAGATACCTTTAGTTTTCTACTCTAGTGTTATACAAAGTGGAATACTCGAGTTCCGAACAGCCGGTAACATTGATTTATTCTATACACGCGACACACATTTTTTGTACAGAGATGACATTGGCACTCTTTATGTTTACATGTAAAAAGTCCGGCAAACAAGCTACTGAACCAAGTAACCATCATGACACGGTCGAACCACATATGCACGAACTACGGCACCGGATGATACGAGTCATACAACTACATTTTTTTTAGATAATGGAGTCATACAACTACATGCGACGATATGCAATTTCTCAAGGATGCAGCTTCTTCGGGATAGTAGCCACGTCAAGCGTACTGCCATACATCTTGGCGAGAGCCTGTCCGCACCAGCCATGGCCATCGTCTAGCGTTGGCATCCTCACCTCAATGAACGGTGGAACAGCCTGGCCCTGAGGCTTGACGACGCCGGCGAATACCCTGAGGACATTGCCAGCGTCGATGTCCATGCAGACATTGATTTCGACGGTGCCCTTTGCTGCTGCTGGAATACCGGTGATCTTGAAGTATCCCAATAGATGGTTGTCTTCAGCCTGATTCCCTTCGCCTTCATAGACGGCAATGAGAGCTTCGGTCTGATTGTCGTGGGTTGTGGTAAAGAGCATGTCCCTTCTCGCAGGAACAGCAGTGTTCCTTGGAATGATTGCGGCGAAGTTACCGCCGTCAGCACGAATTCCAAGGTTCATTGGAGTTGCCTGAATTGTCAACAGATCCAGGCTCCCTGAAGGGTCAGATACTCCTGAGGCAATGGCTCCTTCCAAAGCAGCCCCTGAAACTGCAGCTTCAAGTGGGTCTATACCACTGTAAGAGTCGTCCTTCTTGCATAAGCCAAGGACAACGCTTCTGATTTTAGGAATTCTGGAACATCCTCCAACCAATATCACATCATTGATGTCCTCTGGTGTTAACTTTGCATCAGCCAGGCATTGCTTGATGATCCCTTCACATTTCTCAAAAATAGACTGATTCACCTTTTCAAATTCTCCACGGTCCAAGATCTTTGACACTTTGTGGCCACCCCCCAAATCTACATTGATCTCCACATGCTCCTGCGTAGCCAGTTTGTGAATTGCATCCTGAGTTGCCATCCGGAGTAAGCCAATTGACTTGATTCTGTCCATTGTTTGACCAGCATATAGACTATCAAAATCAGGCATGAGATGGCGCATGACATTCTGAAGGATATCCTCTCCACCAACAGTGCTTCCTGAAAGTGCTCTTATCTGAGAAACACCTCCAGCAGTGGCAGCCACAGCAGCATCACAGTAGCCAGCACCCATGTTAAATATCAGAGCAATTTTCTCAATGCCACTTCCCATATTGTCATGTAGCAATTGCTGCTGCTGTTGGGCATACAAAAGTGCGATAGCGGTTGGCTCTGGCATGAGCCGTAACACATGCAGCCCAGCCATCGCACATGCTCTCTCAATCCTGGTCTGTTGAAACCGACTGAATGCAACTGGAATGGTAAGAACAGCATTCCTCACCGGATGTTTGAGATGCATCTCTACCAAGGCCTTCAATTCAAGGAGAAAGATGGCAAGAACTTCTTCAGGAGTGGTAGACCGCCACATATTGTTCACCAGTGCTGCAATGAATGGTCTCACCCCAATACCCAATGTCTGCACAAGAAAAGGAAGGCTCTTGCTAGCTTGAACCACTTCATCTGTGTCCATTCTCCCAATCAAACGTTTCATGTTAAATATGGCACTTCCTGACAAAATATCTCTTTCCTCATGTCCATGTTCCCGGGTTGCTCCTCCTGTAACTCCTGCTGAAAGGCTGTCATCTTTGAACATCACATATGACCTCATCCCTTTCTGGTTGCGAGTGTTTTTGAGGAGATCAACCTGATGGCCAGTCCAAACGGCAACACTACAATTTGAGGTCCCAATGTCGATTCCAATAGCAACATCAGGAAACGACATCTGCGACTTATCTTCCCCAGTGGTTTCACTGTCAGATGCCACAGTGTATAATTGTTCAGTCATCCTGCAAACAATGCAGCGTCAGTATTGTGTACCTAACATTCTTCTTGTTCTAAAAAGGGAAAAAGATATGGTTAATCCAAACTATGCCCACCATTTGAATTAGTAGTTTTAAGGCCAAGGGTTTATGATAGTACTATTTTATTGCATTTGCAAAATGTAACATAAAAGTGTAAGCCAATACATAAGGCAAAAAAACAAGCAAGAAAACAGAATTCCAATGACACTCGATGAAACGGTGTGAAATCCTAGCAAACCAAACATGTCCATGACTCAGAAATGACCTATTCGAGCCATTTAAAGGAGCTACCCATGAAACTATTTCAAAATAAGCAATCCATTCAAGTGATATTTTCTGAATCCTAACAGTATTTCCTTTTCTTTTTTCAGGAGTCCTGACAGTACTTGTACATTTCACATACAGATAAAAAGAAATTCCTTTTTTTTTTCTGGCTCTGTCCTCATCCATGCATATCGGACTCACTTGATGCACCCGCGAAGGCAGCTTGAATTATAGATAACCAATTCGCGTATTTGAAACAAGTAACTTGTCTTGCAGTACAGTTGTATATAGTGGTCTCAACTCATGTAACTAGATGACACTATCCTGGATCGACCAAGGAATAAGATTGCTAAAAACCAATGAACCAAGTAATGAGTTGAGTTCTCTGCGACAAGACAAACTTAGGACTTAGTAGGTCACGTACTTCGATTCCACTGATTATGCCAATTTCATGCCTTGCCGGGGTTCAGGAATTTCTCCAACCTCTAGCACTGACAACAACACATCCAACATCAACGGGATAGGATTAAATGTCGGGATTTTCCAGTAGTAACACCTAGCTACTAGCTAGCAGACAATCGCATCGCATCGCATTAGGCTTCCATCAAGAGAAAGTATTCAGCGATCACAACAGGTTCACAGATCCGGGCTTACAGTTACAGCACTACGACGGGGAACAAACCGAAGCAGGTAAAGAAAACAAGGCAAGCGCAGGGTGTGCGGAGATACCTCGCCACTCGATCGTGCGACGCAGATGGCCACGAAATCCGGGACTCTCCGGGGCGGCGGTTGCTGGGAGGGAGTGCGGGCGAAGACGAAGCTTGGGGAGGCGAAGGGTGGTGGGAGCGAGCAGCTGGACTGGAGCCTTGAAGAAGGCGGAGGAAGAAAGAAAGCCGCGCCGGAGTTTTCCGGAGAGGACGGGAGGCGGCACGCGGCGCGCACGCCGACAGTGCGGAGCCGGGCTCCCGAAGCGTCGGGAAGCGGCGAGACGCCGCTGGAGAAGAAGCGTGGCTTCCGTGGGCCTGGAAATGCAGCGGAGATCTAGGCCCAGTGCACACGGCCCGGATACTAGACCAAATTTCGTATAGAAATAGGCCCATATGTTTTGGGAGGTACTTGGGGTTGGGCCGAACCCACGAACGCTCCGGGCTGTAAAAGTCCGACTAGTTCAGATAGCGTGCTGGGCTGTAAAAGTACTCCATCTGTCATCGTGCCGTGCAGATGCACGTTCGAAAGTGATGCTCCTGAGCTATTCGATGGCAGGGAAACTAATCTCGAGCGATTAACGCAATGATGATTAATTAAATATTAGTACATATAATATGTAATATGCTCGGACTTTGGCACATCTGAAAGGAAAGAATGGCTTAATATTTTAGAACGTTCAACCTTCCTTTCAAACATGGAGATTTTTTTTTTTCAAAGAAGTTCTTCTGCATATGTGCAGAATGAAAGATCCTTTAAAACAAACTGTTTTTAATTGGTTACAAACCTTATAGTCTTCCTATGTGACCCTCATGTAACTCTGTAATCTTGTAAATATTTTCTTTCTTTATAAAATTATACTGCTAGACAAAACCCTGGCAGTATTTCTGATAAAAAAAATATGCTCGGACTTGGATTTAACGTCGTTTTCTGTAATATGGCATGTTCTGTAGTTTGTGTTACTCTCTTTGTCCCCTAATATAAGGGATTTTGACAATTTTTCTCGCGCTGTTTTATCATTCGTCTTATTTAAAAAAATTAAAATTATTATTTATTTTTTTTACTTACTTTATTATCCAAAGTACTTTAAGCACAACTTTTTGTTTTTTATATTTGCATAAATTTTTTGAATAGGACGAGTGGTCAAACAATGCAATCAAAATATTAAAATCCCTTATATTATGGGACGGAGACAGTAGATACTATTATGTAATATTATATAATAGTTTAGAAATTTGTTACGTATTTGACTAGGTCTTCCTTGTAACTAACCCTGCCTTCCAACCTATATAAGGATATAATCATAACTCGATTGTATACATACCTAGCGGATTCAATCACCGAAACAGGACTAGAGTATTATTTCTTATCAAGAATGGTTGAATGTATTTAAACCTTGTCCCTTTTACTCATCCTCCTTAGATCTCGTACTATACGCTTTTTTTTATCGTTGATCTAGAAAACCGACAACGGGTTTATTTGAGTCTTTTTAATAAAATCCTACCGTCCTACATAGAACTTTACTTCAAACACACACCTTTTATAAGTTTAAAAAAGTGTGCTGATGATAATCAAGGGATTAGCTCATCCTAACAGAAAAAAAATAACGGGGCCTAACCTAACGCTTACACTAACAGCATCTGGGACACATTAAGCTCGTGAGAATTCTTAAGGATGTTTTAGTTTAGTGTTGTTTTGGTTTGATGTCAAATTTTGCTCCACTAAACTATTGGTATTTTAAATAGTGATTTAGAAAGGTTTGGACTGCTGCCAAAAGTTACCAATACATATATAAATTGTAAAAAACTTATCCGAGTTTTAGCACTATAATATATTAAGTACTTTGAATAGTAATACGGTAATATTTGGTTAGCTGTCAAAATATGCCAATCAGCCATATAATATGCTAAAATATTGGTTTTGGTATTATTAATATTTTGATACGATAGTAAACCAAAACAATCCTACATCATATAGTACAACGGACACCTTGTCAAAATAATCTAGCCTAAGTTGTTAGCCCACAAAATGATGACCACATCTTAGGCAAAATTTTACTGGCAAATTTTAGTAAAATTGTGAGCAAATATATCGCTAGTGGGTCTAAGAGTGAAAAATCCGTGGCACATTACAATTGTGGGAACAAACAAGCGTTTCATAAAATGTGACAAAGTTTCATAAACTGTCATAGGCTATCAAACAACCCAGTTGGACATAATTAGGAGGGAGATGGAGATGTGCCCCATAATCACTTTTTTTTTTTGAACGACTCGCACGAGACGGTGCGAAGTTCTATTGATAGAGCAGGAAAAAATTATAAGATTAAAACCCTGTAGGGTCGTAACCAGGAAAAAGGAAAAATATACCACCACCCACACACCGACATCGCCAACACACAAGCCAAGGAGAAGACTAGCACCGGACCGGCCGCCGCTAAGCGTGACCGACCGCCACTAGACCAACAAAGAGACCCAGACAAGATCGCCCCCTAGGGGATGCCAAAACGACGTCTTCAAGAAGAGAAGCGAGGGAAAAGCCGCCGCCGTCCGTCCGTCGGGACTCAAAAGAGCCAAGACTGGGTTTTCGCCGGACAAACACCCTTGAGGGGTGAGACAGCACGACAACGCCCTTAGGAGGGGGAATGAACCATCGTTGTCGGTCCGGCCAAGGCCGGACTGAGTTTTCAGCCGCCGCTCACCACCTGCAAATCCACGACTGACGCACCGATGCCCTATGTCACGCCTAGAAATTCATGAACCAGAATTTCTAAGCTGAATGTGTATTAAACTCCTGTCCAGGACCAGCCAGGGTACACAAACGACAATTGTTGACATACGGATCCACGTCTTACAAAAATATAAAAGATTACAAATGCAGCGAAAAAGGTAAAAGCGAGCTAAGCCTGAAGACTTGACTCCTGCAGCGGGCGATTCCATTCCACAGGCAACCCTTGACGGCAGCGACGAAACCAACCTCTTCAAGACATCTCCAACTGAGAAGAACTTCAACTCTGATGTGGGGGAAAAGAGCAAGACTGAGTACTACCCACTGTACTCAGCAAGCCATACCGGAAGAGGAGGTATGATGCAGGATATAACCAAAGGAGGCTACGAGGTTCATTTGCATAAAGCAGGCATTTAAAACCAGTAGTTGAAAACAGTAAAAACAGTTGTAGTAATTAAGCAATATCAACCAGTCACTGTCCAACGCTACACCACGTTG
Organism: Oryza glaberrima; assembly: GCF_000147395.1. Taxonomy (NCBI): domain Eukaryota; kingdom Viridiplantae; phylum Streptophyta; class Magnoliopsida; order Poales; family Poaceae; genus Oryza; species Oryza glaberrima. The sequence goes on from NC_068328.1 coordinate 5,911,196, forward strand.
CAACAGGCCCAACCAACCACCTGAACTACACCAGTTCATTAAGCTAAACTAGGGGTGAGACTAATCACGGTGAATCTGGTCGACCGCCCATAACCGCGGGCACGGCTATTCGAATAGTTTTACTCTGATCAGAGGTGTACAACTGAACCCACAAGACACAGCCCCACGACACGTTCCCGTGCGCCGACATGCCACCACGACATACCGGAAAGAGGCCATGACAGGACCCTTCGCATAACCCTCTCTAACCGATCGCACCACACCTTAGGGTTCGCCCCCGTCCCCAGCAGGCAACGGGCAGCCCCCCTTTCGTGCCGCGGTGAATCCGGAAGCCAATCAACCGGACACCCCGGCCGACCCAACTCCATCACGCCCACCCTCGCCTGGGTACGTCGGCTAGAGAAAAGCTACACTACAAGCCCAGCCGTTGCCCACGCTGGCTTGTGGTAAGTACGATAAGTTCTTTCAGGGCATCCCGCGAACCGGTCCTTAATCGCCATGGGCACGACTAGCAAAACCATGCACCCACAGCCCACCATGTAGTGTATTTTAATTAACCAACACCATTGCGGTGGCACTAATCCAAAGCTATTGCCGATAATCAAAGTCTATGCTTTAATGTGATCCCCTTTTGTGCACTAGTTGAACTAAGCATGGCTAAGCATCTCCTAAACCAACATCTAGTCATTTTAATACCCAAGTTATCAATGGCGTAAGGGAAACAACATATAGCTGAGTAATAGGACCCATCCCACATGATATTGTAAAACAATGCAATATTTAATAGAAATGCGGGACATTTGTAAATTGGGTACAATATGATCAATTGTAATGTATGACTTGCCTTGCTCTCGCACTGATGGAACCACAGCAACGTCTTCGAGAAACCGCGAATCGACGAAATGGGCGAAATCTACACGACAAACAAAGCACACAAGCAAAACATGATATAAGACTACTGAAACAGGAAACAAAACCATTTTTAATGGATTCTATACATTTTTATGAATTTACTGAGACTTGAATGGACTTAATCGGAGCTCGGATGAATTAGTTATGATTTTTAGAAGATTATCTGTGTTTTTACTAATAAAGAAAAATCCTTAATGTATTTATTGCGCAATAATTCATCCCAGGGCTGACGTCAGCAAGGGGTGGGGCGGCGCTGACATGCGGGCCCCACTGGTCAGCGGCTCAAGGGGGAGGGAGGGGTACTGGCAGGCGGGGCCCACTGGGCGGCGGCTCATGGGGGAAGGAGGAAGGCGGCCTGGCTCGGCTCGGCTTCAAGCCGGCCGGCCGGTTAAGGCGAGGACGGCGGCGGCCGGCGACGCGGGCGACGGTGCATCGCGGCGACGCGCATGCGAGGAGCGGCGGCGCACGCGGGAGGAAGAGAGAGGGAGTTCTCACCGGGGTTCGGCCGGCGCGGGAGGAGACGATGGCAAACGGCGACGGTGAGCGACCGGAGGGCGACGGCGAACGGCGGCCGAGCTCCGGGACACCCTAAGAGAGGAAGTGTGAGAGGTTAGAGGGAGAGAGGGTGTCCACGACGAGCGAGAGCCATGGCCGACGGCGGCGGCTATGGTGGTACTCACCGGCGCGCGGGGAGAAGCGGGCCCCGACGGCGGGATTGGATGGGGATGCGGCGGCCGGGGTAGCTTTGGCGGCGGCGGATTGGCTCGGCGGTGGCTCCAGCGGCGGCGAGCGGCGGCCGGAGGAGTGGAAAAGGCGGCGGCGGCGGGTGTAGCGGCGCGGGAGTGATAGAGGGCACATGAGGGAGCGGTGGAAAGAGGAAAAGGTGGAGGGGAGTGGAGGGATGGTTTATATGGGGTCGGGAGGGGCGGACGAGGCCGGGAGGCGGCCGGATTTCTCGCCGACGTGGGGAATGAAGAGAGAGAGAGAGAGAGATATTCAAATTCGAATCCCTCCGTTGCAGGGTGCACGCGCGAGTGGGAGGAGTGGGGATGGTGGGCGGCGACGTGGGCGCGAGGCGCGGAGTGGGGCGCGGAAGGCGGGGGAGGCGGGCGGCGTGGGCGGCTCGGCGGTTGCCGGCTTGGGGAGCGGCGGCGGGAGGTGGAAGAAGGGGCCGACAGGTGGGCCCCACCTGTCGGTGACCCGGAGGGGTTAGGGAGGAGGGAGGAGCTGGCTTGGGCCGGCCCAGCCGAGGGAAGGCCGGCGCGGGAGGCGAATGGACTGGGCCGACGGCCCAAGAAGAGAGGAAAAAGGAGGAAAAAGAAAAAGAAAAAGAAGAAAGGATTTTTCTAGGGATTTAATATTGCCCTTTGCTCATTTTAATTGGTTAAAATTATTTCCAAGGCTCTGAAAATTCTACTAAAAATCCTGTTAGCATATTTTGACATGTAGAATCCAAGAAAAAATCCACATGTCGATTCCGATTATTATTTGCATTTATTAATTACGGATTCATCTCTAAGTTAAATTAAACAATTTCTTCGGACGATTTATTTTATGAATTTAGAGCAAGGGAGGGGAACTTCAGGGCGTGACACCCTACCACCACACAAGCTCTGCCGACCTGTGGAACCCCTGCACCGCCGTCCCCCGCTGGCCAGCCTTCGAGCGCCGAAGATCGCGCCACACCCACCGGCAGCTCCTCCTCACACCTAGGTCGCCTCCTCCATCGCCGGCCGCGCCTCTCGCGCCAAGCCGGCCTTCTCCACCGGACGTGCCTCTCGCGCCAATCCGGCCTCCCTCCATCTGCCGCGCCTCTTGGCCAAGCCGGCCTCCATCTCCGCCGCCCGCGCCTCTCGCGCCGAGCCGACCTCCGCTGCCATCGGCTACGCCTCTCTGCGCCAAGCCGGTCTCCGACCCTCCACCAAACGATGCCATGCCGGCCAAATGTAGCCGTTTCCCACTCCCTCGGCTAGCCATCTGAGGCCGTCATGCCTCCGGTGACCGCAATTACGGCCACCACCACCACAGTCGCTGCTGTTGAACGCCTAGCCACCTCGCCGTCGCCATCCTCACCGCGCACCTCCACTTGCTGCCACCAGCGACCCGCATCCGCCGACATCGCCAGCGCCTCCACAGTCACAGCCGCCGCAAATCGGCCGCTGTCACCGCTGCCACTGACGCCAGCCACTGACGCCAGCCACTGCAAGCGGCCGCTTCGCTGTCACCGTCCGCCACGTCGCCGCCAAGTCCTCCATAGGCGTCGTCAGCCGACGCCGTCGCCGCCAACTGCCGCGACCACCACTGTCGCTGCCGTCGCCAGCCGTTGCAAGTCAGCCGCCGTCGCCGATGACCACCGCCGGCCACCCTCCAGATCCGGCCAAGAGGCGTAGATCTGAGGGAGACCGCCGCCGAGCACCGCGCCGCCGCTGCGTAGGGACCACCGCAGCCGCCTTCGCGCCCACCGCCATCGCCATCCCCGCCGCCTGCAAGCACCAACGACCGACGCCTACGAGCACCATCGGCCGGCGCCGCACGCGCCTGCCCCATAATAACATTAGTTATTTATCTTTTCTTGACTCATTAACCGTTTGATTGTTGGCAGAGACCGAAACTTTAAACCATTTCTATGACCCCAAGAGGGATGTTGGTAACCAAACAACCTCTAAACATTTTGCCGATGTTTGATGGGCAGCAATGTTTTTTTCCTTCCTTTTTTTTTCGGTGATCGATAGTAGTAGTAGTACGTAGTTACCTTTCACCGGCAGAGAATCCCCAATACGAACGACGATGACTCGAACAAGATCTAATGATAAGCTCCCTTAGCTCGCGACTGGTGCTCTGAACAATCATCATTCGCAGCTCAAGCTTTTCCACACCAAGAAAATTCAAACACGCCTGCTCACAGCTCATACAGAAGACGACCCGGACCGAAAATCGTATCAGCTAATCAATCATACTTCCCGGATACCCAAATGACACCACCCACTGCACCCCTCCTTTCCCTTTCAACGCCAAGCTGCGCCAACAATAATTACCACGCCGCGAAAAAAAAAATATCACCGGACGACCGACCGGGATACCAGACACCGCACGTACGCGCGCGGTACGATCTCCACTCAGTACAACACATCCAGTAGGAAGTACTCCCTCCGTCACATAAGGGATTTTAAGTTTTTAATCACTCATCCTATTCAAAAATTTTTAAATTATTATTTATTTTATTTGTGACTTACTTTATTATCTATGGTACTTTAAACACAATTTTTCGTTTTTTATATTTGCAAAAATAATTTGAATAAGATGAGTGGTCAAACATTATAATCAAAAACTCAAAATTCCTTATATTGTGAGATGGAGGGAGTAGCAGTGGTACTGTACCACTGGTAGCATCACCCAGAAAACACAAAAGCTAGCTAGCATCATTGTACCGGCTCGAGCACGGACACGGCCCCATCTTTTCCGCGCTTATGCCGCGCTGTGCCGACTGCCGCGGCTCCCTGCGACGCGCCGTGGCATCCGTCGTCGTCTATCGGCCTCGCCATGCACGCGCGCGCGCGGAGCGCCGGGCCAGTATCAGCGAGAGGGAAGAAACGCCCCCTGGCCACGCGCGTGAAACTCGCAGAGACGATGGGTAAAAGGAAAACGCTGTATCAGCGCGCAGCAGCAGCCAAGTTGCCAATGCCGTCGTCTGCATGGTAGCCGCAGCCGCGGCAGCGACGCGAGACGTGGAGGATGCCAGCGAGCGTCCGCGCTTGCGATCGTTGCAGCTTGTTCGGAACCCCCTCTTCCTCGTTTTTCACGCGTACGTTTTTTAAATTATTAAATGGTATATTTTTAAAAAATATATATATATGAAAGTTATTTAAAATAATCATATTGATCTTTTTTTAAAAAATAATAGCAAACACTTAATTAATCACGTGCTAATGAACCATTCCGTTTTCTGTGTCAGAGGGTAGCGTTCCCAACCAGGGACAACAAACGCAGCCTAAGGCAGTTCCCACGTAAAAACTTTTCACCCTGTCACATCGAATGTTTGGACACATACATAGAGTATTAAATATTAAAAAAACTAATTACACAGATTACGTGTAAATTGCGAGACGAATCTTTTAAACCTAATTGGTTCACGATTTGACAATGTAGTGCTACAGTAAACATTTGCTAATGACGGATTAATTAGACTTAATAAATTCGTCTCGTGGTTTACAGACGAAATTTGTAATTTGTTTTATTATTAGTCTATGTTTAATACTTTAAATGTGTGTCCGTATATCTGATGTGATACGCCAAAATTTTTCAGCCTAGATGCATAAGATTGGTGGCATGATGTCTCGTTCGTTGGACACACGCAGCAGCAGCCATCATGCTGTTGGGTGCAGCAAGAATGCACAAATTTGCACGAGAAACAGTGAACGGATAAAGATTTTATTGAATGCTTACTTCGAATTCGAAAGATATATATATACAGAGGAAGAAATTCCACGCAAAAGGTTGGAAAAAGGGGGGGGCGACAAGATTCTCGCTTGCTGCCGTGGACTTTTTACGGGCCATGCATGGAGGACGTAAGGTGGCAAGTACGTTTTTTATAAGAATCAAATTTAGAACAGTTATACGTTTCAAAAATTTGAAACCGAGCCCCCAGGATTTATCGTGGGGGGCCGGAATCGCGAGTCACGACTGCTGCCTAGCTTACGATCGACCAATGGATGGCCCAGGAGTAAAAAGGGTGAGAGCCGAGGCTGCCAGACGCACACATGTATTCCGTTACTTGCGTTGTCCCTGCCTGCAGACATTGTCACGGCCAAACAAGTGTCCATTGCATGGGGCCGGCCATGAAATGGCCAAGATCGATCGATTTGGTAAATTAACCGAAGACACACAAGCGCGGCACATGGCGCAATGGTCAAAGATGCCCGAATCCATGCGCGACATGCGGCAAGCAGTGCGCCGTGTCCCGGGATTCAATCATTCAAACATGGTTGACAAAACGTTTTCGAACTATAGTTGTTAATGACTACTAGCAGTATTATCATCAGACATTCGAGTAGTATATATAAGAACATGTCCATGATAATAATAGAGTAATAGTGGTGCATGGTCTGAACTGGTTTTGCTCACTCAGCTATAGTAATCAGCAGTAGTGTAGAGCAAGGTTGTCAGGATCGGGATATTAGGCAGTATCGTTTTTCTCAAAGTAATATCGTATCGTAGAATCGTATCGTAGTATCGGGATACTATAAGATTTCTTTTTTTTAAGTTTAATTAATATTTATATTAATTATATATAGCCATTATATATTAAAAAATGTAGTAATGATATATGTCATGCAAATAGAGACATTTATAAAGAGAAACCACGTTGGTTTGATATATTTAACTAATTTTTATATAAATTTGAGCATATTTATTTACATTATTTTCAAACCATGTTATTTTAAATAATATTTTGTAGTATCGTAGGGATCGTAGAATCGGGATACCACCTAAGATTTCGTAGGATCGTGTAGTAATAAATAGTAGGATCGAGATACTATGAAAATTAGGATACTAGGTAGGATCGGTATCATTTCGGCTTGGTAGGATCGTAGTATCATAAGATACTAGAATACGAATCGAGATACTGACAACCTTGGTGCGGAGTGTACCTGAGCTGCTCAGGTAAGTGCCCCACGAATACTGGAGTACTTTGTACGTAGGAGTAGTTCACTACACTACTACAGTGCCGCTGCTGCCAGCTTAGAGGAGGTGGATTGGTGTGGAAGCAGTAGTAGGTGAAGCAAAACGCAGACATGTGGACCCACATCCGACATTCCGCGTGATCTCCGGATGGTCCACCCGTAAGCTTCTGTCCCCTTCTGGCAATGTAGCTAACCTTTTACCTCTCTCTTTGACATAGCACCCATTGATCAGGCACCTATTTTTCTCACTGACTCGAGGGGACCACTGTCTCCGAAGGTCGTGGGCACACCTCTGATAAGCAGTAGCAACAGCAGGTTTATCGAAAGAAACTTCAGCGGGAACCCTTTTCGATCGATCGCTAGCCTTTGAGAAAACACCAAAGAATTGGATGAGATACAGATACTCCTAGTAACGAGCAGTAGGTACTCGATCTCTTCTATACTAACCATTGTTTGATCTTACCTAAAATGCATTCGACAAAGAAGGAGGAGGATGAATCGACTGTACATCGTATTTCAAATTAAACTTGCGTCTTGCTTGAATGGTGGCTGAATAGGCAGTGGATGCTGCTGTTCGCTACTTGGTCGGTAGCTTTTGACTGCGGTAGTTCCAGCCTTCCAGGCTTACCTAACCTGAAGTCACACCTCACATGCATGCATGCTCATCTCCGATTTACCCCTTTTCTCCCCTGGTTAACTAGTGGAGCTAGCTAGCGCAGAGTGCCATTTTGGACAGACTGAAAATGGCTAATTATTCTTCCATCATCTTTAGACAAAGAGGACTGCTTCAGTTTTATGCATGCATGCACGCTCATTTGGACCGGTACGTAAGCTGGAAATTGCGGTCAATCTACATGACGCCCATGTGACTAGCAGTACGAAAACTGGGGAACTATTCTAATCCCTCGAGGGGATGTTCCCTCGTTTGCTCAAAACCATCTAAACGGTTATGAAAAATTCTGGAAAAATTTGACAACATTCATACAACACATATATACAACTCTACAAAATCTTAAATCCAAACTCAACTCACACGTCGAGATGTAAAAAAGACAAATTCAGCGTATGAATAGTAGCGTACTGTTTATATCTAAATTTGTCTTTTTTGTTTCTCGATGTGTAGATCAAATTTGAACATGAATTTTGGTGGACTGGTAGGTATCATTATACTCTACATTGTCAATTTTTTTCAGAATTTTTTACAACTATTTGCATCGAATTTGAAAGAAAAGATTATACGAGGGGATATCCCCTCGAGGGATTAGAATCCACGCTCCAAAAACTGATACACCGTACTAGCTGGTGATCGACATTGTTGAATAATCTCGAGATGGGAACTAACCGTACAAATATCGATCTGAACCCATCTTGGTGCAGGGCTGCAGAGTGCAGAGTAGGATTGACTAGTGCCGTCAGTTTTCTCATCCCCATGACGGTCCGATGGGAACAAAGCAGCACTATGACATGCATTCCTCGTATCTCCCTTAAATAAACATCACTATTGCGTCCATCACTATGCTTTTAAGGTCCGCATCATTTCATTTATTCGGGAAATAAGCCAAACAATATATTTTTAAATGGAAAATAATTTATAAATAAAAATTTTATATACATGTTCTTATAACGATATAAAAGTAAAGGCTGAAAAATAAATTTTGAGGAAAAAAACTCTAAAATCAACTCTAAATTTAAAGTTAAAAATTTAAATTTTATAAGTATAAGCGAAAATACGGTGCCGTAATTATATATATCTTGTTTATTTCTAGGACACTCAACGAGGTAGTAGAAGAATGGTTGCCTCTGCTGTGCAAACCGGCTGAAACAGAGCGGAAATGTCAAAAGGACTTTTATCCTACCTGACCTTTTGTAGCGCAATTGAATTGAAACAAACTCAGCAGAGCAAGCTAGTCGTGCAGCATCATGTAGTACTACACTAAAAAACAAACTAATCACAGGCTTAGAAAAGAATGTACTACAAGTAGTAATCATGAGATCGAACTACACCTCACGATTTCACAGTTTCTTTTTTAGGTCTTGAATCTTGATTCACAGAAATGGCACAAAGTTAAGCATAAGCTGCTCTTTTCTTACTTTGCCAGCTGGAGAAGAAGTCCTACTCCATATCATGTGTACACGTCTCTATTCTCTTTGAACCGGAAGTCCGAAACAGTGGAAACCAATCAACCCAGCCAGTCGGGAAACAAGAGAGAACAAGGCGAACACACATCGATTCCATCCGTCACCGTCGATCAATCTACGTACAGGGCCTCGCGCGCGCTTCCACCGCCGCGCGCGACATGACCGACGGCGACGTACGTGGACGGCAGCTAGCTAGCCGGCCCACTACTACTCGATCGATCGGCTTCCCGAAACGCTCGAGCGCGCGAGACGTACTACGTACGGGGCAGGCGGCACTCGCCAACCAGTCTCATCGCGCATTCGCGCGGTGAGTGACGCGGCCTCTCTCTCGCTGTCCCTCTCCGGGATTCCACCGAGCGCAACGCGACGCCGCGCTCGCCTCCAACCCGCGCCTTGCTTCCCCATTTAGTCAACCCAACCCACCACCCGCCCATGCATGCATGCACGCACGCACGGTGGCGCTGGCTGACTGGCTGGCTCGCTAGCTTTTTCTCTCCCCCTTCCCCACCACGGCTGCCTCGGCCCTCGGGAACCGGAAATAACAACGGGTGCATGGCGGAGTACACGCTGCCGCGGCCGGGGTGTGTGTAAGCCAAGCCTGCCTTGCTCGCTCAGACACGCACCGTACGTGGCCGACCGGCCGTGGGCAGGGGTCGCATGCATGGCATGGAGGTCGTGCGCACTCATCTCGTGCTACGTACGGTGCTACCCATGTTGCGGGGCTCTGGCACGGCGAGTGTGGTTTGTGGGTGGTAGGAAGAAGGGGACGAGAGTTGCCGATTTTGTTTCTTCCTCAAGTTTTCGATGTTTTCCTGGGGATGGCTCATGGCCGGGCTTCGCGTCGATTGCGCGGCCGGCGAGCTTGTTGGCTTTCCGTGCGGCCGCTTTTACGTACGTACGTGGTCGTCAGCGAGGTGGTAGCATAGTAGTACGTAGTAGTAGGTAAAATTGCAGCCTTGCAGGGGGCTCATAGCCGGATCGATACGGTCGTTTTGTTGCATGGGCCGGACCGCCGGAGTAGTAGTTTAGCACGCTAGATGTATGGCAATTCTCCGGTTACTTTGCACTAAACTAATGACGGACGGAGTCTGGATTAACGGCTAGGAGTACTTTTTTCACCGAAAAAGAACTGCTACTTTTGTTTTGTTGGAGGCAGCCAGCATACCGAAGTGCTTAGATCATTGCTATTCCACCTGCGTTTCATACGGTAAGTCATTTGTTTTTTTAGTAAAATCTAATTAAGATCGACCAAATTTATAGTAAAATTTAGTAACATCTAAAATACCAAACTAGTTTTATTAAATTAAAGTTTAATATATTTTGATAATATTTTTATTTTGTATTGAAAATACTAATATATTTTTTAATAAACACATTTAAACTTGAACAAGTTTGACTAGAAAAAAATCAAACAACTTATAATATAAAACGGATAGGGTACTTAATTGTAAAGTGTGTTTAGGGGGAGGAAGGGATTTTAAATGTGAAGCGTTAAGATCCACACGACAAACAAAATGCTGGGGTGGCCATCACCACGTACGCCGGGGCCCCTGTAAGCATGCAAAGGAGACTCACAAGGCCGTGGACTCTTGCTAATGACATCGATGGAACTGACATTTCATATCAGTATATTACCAACTACTCCCTCCGTTAAAAAAAAAAGACAAACCCTGGTTTACACATAAAGCATTAATCATGTTTTATTATCTAACAATAATGAAAATACTAATTATAAAAAAAATTCATATAAGACGGACAGTCAAACGTTGGCACGAAAATTCAGGGTTTGACTTTTTTTTTTTTTTTGGAACGGAGGGAGTAGCTAGCGCCACCATCTGAAAAACAGTCACTTCGTTTTTATTTTCCAAAATAAAATACTAGGAGAAAGACGTTCTACTAGTACTAGCGTACAAAACACCGCAAAGTATATCTTGGAGCTTTCCATTGCCAAATACAAACAGCAATCATATACTAGGAGTACAACGAGACAATATAAGTTCGATCACAAATTCACAGTCATGAATTAATCGTAGTACTCGCTCCGTCCAAAAAAAAACTTAACTTATAAAGTTTAAATTTTGCCTAAAAAATCAACTTCTACCATCCTACCAAATCCCTGCACATAAAACGAGAAGTTCTATTTCTTAAATACTTTTTACCTACCTATCAACATTCCTACGTTTTCCAATACGGAAATGCTAAATACCGGGATACCGTTGCTAGCCTTCAATACGAGATCCTTATCCTCTCCTAGCCTCACGTGGCTACGGATAAGAATGGCGCGGAGACAACCAAGTTTCACGACGGCGTTGCAGCTGAGATAACCTATTTCGTGCGAGGTTGCGCCGTGGCATCCGTCACCATTGCGCTACGCAGCTACTCGCACCAGCTAACGACAGCGGCGGCGCGCGGGGCTTGGCCGTCATTGCTGAATCGAAGAGAGGTGCCACGTTGAGGAGCAGTGCGAGCTTGGAGTCGGAGCTGATGGACGTGGGTTGTCGCGATGGCCGGGGATGGAGCTATCGTCGGAGTTGATAGACGCAGAGAAAGGAGGACACGGCCACCGGCGACGAGCTCCGACGTGGTGTGGACAATGGAGGATGCGGCCGTCGCTGATGAGCTCCGGCGTGGGGCATGGATGACGGAGGACGCGGCCGCCGGCGACGAGCTCTGACGTGGCATGTACGGCGGAGGATGCGGCCATCGGCAACTAGCTCCAACGTGAGACGTGGATGACGGAGGACGCAACCGCCGGTGACGAGCTCCGACGTGACGTGGACTATGGAGGATGCAACAGTCGTCGCCGCCGAGCTCCGACGTGGCGTGGACGGTGGAGGATGCAGCCGCCTCCGACAAGCTCCAGCGTGAGACGTGGACGGTGGGACCACCAGCGACAATGCTTTGGTGCCCGACTCCTGATACCTCGGAAGTATCACCTAATACGTGGTAGGAATCATCTGATACCTAATAAGTATCACATGATACTTTGCAAGTATCACCTGATACGTGGTAGGAATCGCCTGATACCTTATAGGTATCACTAGATACCTCATAAGTATCGCCTGATACCGGTTAGGTATCAGGATCCCGTCCCAACAGGATTTCGTTGTATAGCAGCTCTCTTTTCAATAATGAGAGGCATTTTGGTCATTTTTACTCTTCACTAATCTCTCCTTAGATGCTAGGAATGGACTTTTTGTGGGATGGAGGGAGTACATGTGATCATTGCCGTGTTCAAGATTCTATTGGCATGCTAAGGCCTTGTTTAGTTGGGAAAAGTTTTTGGGTTTGGTTGTCACATCAAATATATGGACACACATTTGAAGTATTAAATGTAGTCTAATAACAAAACAAATTACATATTCCGCTAGGAAACTGCGAGACAAATTTATTAAGCCTAATTAATTTGTCATTAGCAAATGTTTGCTATAACACCACATTGTCAAATCATGGCGCAATTAGGTTTAAAAGATTTATCTCACAATTTACACGCAATCTGTGTAATTGGTTTTTTTTCTTATATTTAATACTTCATGTATGTATATAAACATTTGACGTAACAGCGTGAAATTTTTTGTTTAAGTAACTAACCATGACCTAAGTTTCGACCAAAGCAACAATCAGCAACAATGATTGGGCAACATTAATTAATTAGTTTTAGGTTCGAACATACCTATCTGTAGGTAGTAATTTATTTACAAATACTCCGATAGGGAACTCCATCAAACTGACGGGATCAAGTCTTGTCCAAATTGCCCGGCCTGTTTTCAAAAAACAAACAAACAAACAACCTTGTCCAAACTTCCGATAAGATATTTTTCTGTATGCAATCTGAAACGTAGAAGCGATTCCATTCACGTAGGCACCAAAACAGAAAAACTGTGGGACACATTGTCACGTCAATTTCATGGCCAGAACGCGCACACGGGCACCCACTAGTTACAGACTAAACTCAGACGATCGAGCTGAAGGTGAACTCTGATAAATTAAGACAGTGTGATCAATCATTGCAAATTCAGAGTAGGTGTGAAAACCATAATGGTCACTGTTTCTGTTTTTTACGGACTGCATTGGTATCATAATTCTTCAGCGGAAATGCTAAAGGGCAATCGCTCGCCTGGAGATGGGAGTAGAGATCAATTCGCCCCACCCTGCCTCCCCCTTCCTCTCTCTCTACCTGGTTTCCTATTTTGGCACCGTATTACTTTCTTATTTTAGTAAATTTATGCACCTAAAGTTTATATATCTCAAGTTTACACATCTAAAGTTTAGAGACCAAAAGTTTATAAGTCAAAAGTTTATATATCCGATTCAAATTTGAATTTGAATTCAAATATTTTTTTATATATAGTATTTCTATACATCTAAAGTTTATACACCTAAAATTTATAGACCTAAAGTTTATATATCCGATTCAAATTTGAATTTGAATTATATCTGATTCAAATTTGAATTTGAATTCAAATATCCGATTCAAATTTGAATTTGAATTCAAATATTTTTCATATATAGTATTTCTATACATCTAAAGTTTATACACCTAAATTTTATAGACCTAAAGTTTATATACCCGATTCAAATTTGAATTTAAATTATATTCGATTCAAATTTGAATTTGAATTCAAATATTTTCTATATATAGTATTTCTATACATTTGTGCAAATATGAAAATATTTATATCATGCTTAAAGAACATTTGATGATGAATCAAATCATAATAAAATAAATGATAATTACATAAATTTTTTGAATAAAACGAATGGTTAAACATTAAAAAAAAGTCAACGGTGTCATACATTAAAATATGGAGGGAGTAAGACCTACCCGTTTTCTAGGTAAAAAACACTAGGAATCTACCGAGAGACCAAGTAGGTTATATTCCTAGTTGGCTAGTACTCCTAGTTCGGTTCCACTCAACCGGGAGCATGCAGGTTGAGCTTATTAGCTGGTGGAAGGTGGTGACCTACAAGCTACAGCTCGACTCTACGACGTCCGGATGAGACCAACACGAAGAGAAAAAGGCATATTAGGTGGCTATACATGTCGCTGTGTGTGGCGCTGCTGGCGCAGCCTGCAGGCCAAGCTGCCAAAACCGCAGGACACGATGTGTGGGATCGTAATGGGAAAGGCAGCGCATCACTCTGATAATGACCGAGATCACAGGAATGATTGCCATCCCCAACAGAGCGTCTCCCGTCTTTGTCAATGTTCTCGATGTCATGCATATGCCCCCCCCCCCCCCCCCCCCTCTCGAGCGATCACAATTCACAAGCTGTGAACTGAAGCTAGCTGATCGATCGCGAGACGACGGCCGACCGGCCGTGTTGTTGGCAATGGCATGCATGAGCGCGAAGGCATGCATATACGATCGCATGCATGCGCTGCCTCACGTACGTCTAAGCGCTAGCTAGCTTCATATGCGCAAGCTCTGCAGCGAGAGCTACTAATCCGGCACGACAAAGCGCTAATGGACACACCCTGATCACAGGTTACCTGTTCCATGGCGTGGTGGTTAGCGCACTAGCTAGGCGAGAGTGCGGTGACGCATCCTGCATCCCCCTCTCCCACACGTGCGAACAGAAGCCGCATGCATCGTCGTCTCTCCCCTGCTGCCGCCGCTGCCCCGTGATGAGCTCAAGTTAAGCGACGAATGCGACAGCCGAACCGCAGAATTACTAGCTAGGCTGCTGCTGCCACATATATGCGCTCATGGCGCAGTGCTGATATATAGATAGATGCAGGCGATATTGCTGAATGCACCCCGGTAACAGCACTGGAGTATCAGAGAACATGCATCTGGTTGTGAGATGGTTAAGAAAAAGATAACTGTAGTAAGTGCTCCTGGCTGTAGCTACTCATCAGACAGCCTCTGAAGCCGCCTGAACCTGCGTGCCATTAGACGACTGTTCTCTTTCAGAAAATTTGTGCATAGATAGGATGTGCATGCTTGGGTTAGAGCCCGGAGGTGTCAAAACGGTACTATCTCTGTTCATGTCGTGGATATTAGAGCAAATTTAATAGTATAGTCAACTATTAGTTTTAAATCATGTAAATTAGTTTAATAGTTAATTCATAACCTATAAACATATTCTACACTATTAATATCTGGTTCCACCCGTCATACGCATATTGTATCTTAGAGTCCGTGCTGCAGCGCTAGCTATAGAGATATGTGGTCCGCTGCTCCTCTCTCTTCTCTTTTATCTCTTCAAAATATGTTTATAGTTGGCTTATACCTACTCTTAATGTCGCATCTACCTAATATAAGAATTTAATTAACTACTACTCCCTCCGTTTCAGGTTATACCTACTCTTAATGTCTAGATTCATTAACATATACTCTCTCCGTACTCGTAAAAGAAGTTGTTTAGGATAATGTTTAAGTCAAACCTTAGGAATATAAATCATGAATAACTCTCAAGTTGTTGAGTTTGAAAATGTAAAAATTATATGAATAGATTTGTCTTGAAAAATACTTTCATAAAGTGTACATATATCACTTTTCAATAAATATTTTAATAGAAACAAGAAATCAAAGTTGTGTTTTAAAGATCGTGTCGCTGTTCTAAACGATTTTCTTTACGAGTATGGAGAGAGTATATAAATGTGGGCAATGCTAAAAAGTCTTATAATATGAAGTGAAGAGAGTACTAGAAAGGCGATTTGCACACGTACACGGTGACACGCTAACTATACACATGTTGTCAACTTGTCATTTCACTCATAGCCTTCATTTAGACCAGGTAGAAGCAGGGATTCTTTGCATTGTATTTTTTTTTTCAAAACTGATATCTTCACGCAAATTCGCGTAAAAACAGTATACTTTCGATTTTTTTGGGGATCCATGAAAATGTAGTTCGAAGATGCAGCATGTGACACTCTTAATTGCAGTGCGACATGCCAACCAAACCTCCGGATCTTTGGCACTTTGTACCCATAAATTGTACTCCATCCCTGGACATGATTTCGCCATCAAAGAACAACAAATATATAAATGGTTCAGACTTCAGACGGCTGTTTGGTGATTCAGAAGACAGAGCACTGATGTCTGATGGTCTCTTGATATAGTTACCAGATGTCTGATGGTCATGATAAGGTGCAATGGGCCATTGAAAAATCTTCTGTATTCGCTATTCAGTGAGGTCACTCCACCATTTGATATAGCATATAGAGGGTTGGTGAATCTCAGAATATGGAAATTGTGTGGGGGTTCAGAGTCCCCGTGGAAATTAAGTTTTCCTTTGGCAAATGTACCATGAAAAAATTTACCTTCGTAGGAAATAGACTACCTCTAGTGTTAACAAAACCAATTGGTTTTAACGAAAACCGTTGGATTAACGTAAGGAGTTAGATCAAATGTCATTGTTTTTACCGGCTTTCGCTTGGTTTCCAGCAAGCCAATGGAGGGTGGTTTTTACTTCTAAAACAGAAAGAAAGTTGGACTGAAGAGATATGGATTATACTTCTCCTGTCACTTGACGGTTTATATATATTGGTATGATTTCTTCCCTATTTAGTTTCCCTGTCTTGTTCAGTTAGATAGATTTGTAATAAGATAGCAATAATTGAGATGATTCTAAATCTTTTAAAATTTCTACTTTTCAGAATATATCCTGGAGCACTCTACTTTGACCAGAGGATAAAACTAAGGTTGATCGTTTGGCATGAAAACCATCTATTGACCCTCATATGCTAATATAAGTGGGATACCCCTACTTCAAATAAAAGAGAGAGAGAGAGAGAGAGAGAGAAATAAAAGAAACCATTGTTCTTTGACTGCAAATTTCTTTAACAAGTCATATGAACGTGCAATATATCGACATATAGAACAATAATATTACCACAACCATTCATATATAATCTAAAAGCATTTCTAATAGAGGCATCGATCCATACAAGGAAATAAGGAAGCCACTCTAGCATTGCAGGAAACAACTTACATATATGCGCGATCAACTCTAAGAGAAAGCCATACAAAAAGATTGATATAGACCACTTTTTTGCTATTCATGATTTAAGCAATTCAATTATATTGGTCACAACCAATTTGAACGGCTAAATAAGTCAACACTTACACAATGCATTATGTGGACCCCACTTAACTAAGACGTCAGATATGCCATAAATAATAAATATACAATAGCTAACGGCTATAAAATTTTCAATTGTAAAGGCGCGTCAATCATATTTGGCACACTTAACTTTTTAAAAGCTAGCGTTACAAGTTAGGTTTTGACCATGCCGTCGTATAGTAGTATTTATACGCTTTGTTCAAAACACAACGGTAATATGCATTATTAGCTACTACCTTACAAACATAAATATAGTCTCAACTATCCTTATATGACATAAATACCAACGTTTTTTTTTCATAAATTTTTCAACGACTTACAATACTGGAAGTGTTATACTCCACTACTCAATGGACACCATAGGCCGCCGCAGCAACCTAGGTCATTTTCTAGCTCCCTGGGACTGTATACATGTATGTAGGACCCATGAATTGGTGAAAATAAGGATACGAATCATATGAGAGCCCTGAAAACATGAACCCAAACAAGGGAATAACTATATATGATGATGATGATGATCAAATAAAAGCACAAAAGGGTTGTGGTTCTTTAAATAAAACCGAACGCACCAACACGGGCCGTTATTCGGTAGGGAACGAATCGCTAGTCGCCGAGGCGAGGCGGAAGGATACGAGCAAAAGTCGACGACCAAACCATGGGGGCCAGCGCGCGCCCAAACGTCCGTTTCCCGTTTCGCCGTCAGCGCGACTCGGCGAGCGAGAGAGCGAGCGAGCGCCTGTGCGCCTGTGTGGCTTGAACGGCACACCCCCGCCCGCCCACGCTTATAATACTGTCGCTTACGCCTTTATTTTTTCTTCTCTCCTTCATCTGTTCGTCCTCTCCTCTCTCCTCTCTCTCGCCCTCTCCACACTGGCACACTCTCTGTGAATCTCCTTCTGTTCCTGGTTAATTCGCTCTTCTTCCTCTCGTATCTCCGCCGCGATCGATGGCCATGGAGAAGGTGGACGCCAAGGAGAGGGAGAAGATCGAGGCCGTCCGCAAGACCCTCCGCAAGCAGGCTCCGCTCACCGCCAAGCAGGTTCGCCCTCCATGGCTCGTTTTCATGCATGGCGCTCGCTCGCTCGCGGCGCTGCGTTTTCAATCGGTTTTGGTTAACCTTGGTGGTGCGTGCGTGCGTGGATGGCGTGGGCGAGCAGGCGATGTACTGCAACGACGCGTGCGTGGAGCGGTTCCTCCGGGCGAGAGGGGAGAGCGTGAAGAAGGCGGCGAAACACCTGAGAACCGTCCTGTCCTGGAGGGACACCATCGGAGCCGGTACGTTCAACAATCCCAGCTTCCATTTTTCTCCATTATTTCCATCCATCCCCACATCGCTCCTCATTTACTCCACTCCCCTCTTTTCCATGTTTCTGCCAACAAATCTGAGTTTCATCAAGCGTGTGTGTCTGCATCCCTGCGATTTTCCGGCAGCAGCCGGGGGCCCTGATTTTTTTTGAAATCCGTGGGGGGTTTGCCACATTAATGGTGGTGCATGCCCCTGCTCTGTTTCGCTTCTGTTCTCTTCGCGATACCTACGGCACAGTGTATTTTAGTCAAGCTACTGTGCGCCTGAATTTATTGTGCCGTGTGATTTGTTTCCTTGCAATATTATGCAAGCAAAGTACAGTCTGCAACAGTGTACACTCTTGTTGGTATTCTGTTCTTCGTCGGGTTGGGGGCTAAATTGGTTGATTTTGTGCCCTTTGTTTTGTGTTGAGCAGATCACATCATCGCCGACGAGTTCTCCGCCGAGCTGGCTGACGGCGTCGCCTACGTCGCCGGCCACGACGACGAGGCCCGACCTGTCGTGGTACGTTTCCATGGCCTCCGTGCCGGGTGCAAATTGACACTCACACGCTAGATGGAGAATATGTTGTGATTTGACAGGGAGGTCTTTTTTTACAGGTCTTTCGAATCAAGCAGGACTACCCAAAGTTCCACTCCCAGAAATCGTAAGAACGAACAGATGAACACTTGCCTAATTTAATCATTAACCCGGTCTTAACAATTGATTGACTCTTGCTTCTTGCTGGATTTAATTAGGTTCGTGCGGTTACTGGTGTTCACGCTGGAGGTGGCCGTGTCATGCATGTCCCGCTTCGTCGACCAGTTCGTCCTCCTCTTCGATGCAAGTAAGCAGCCATTTCTTCACCATTTCCAACTATTCCCGTAGCTGTAGTAGTGGTACTAGTTACATCTGTGCGTGTCCTTTCTTTCTCCAAAGAAGAAAGACAGCGACAGTGAGAAAATAGCGGTCGCGTTTCTCATTGCCTCGCACGGGCAAGGCAGAATGGGCAGTAGTGGCATGTGTAGGTCAGAGCTGTGCGCACTGCACATTCGTGGGGATGGCTCGGCGAGACCTTCGTCGCGCGCGGCGCGGCGCGCCCACCTCGCTCGCACGGACGAACGGGGCCGCATGGCCGTGTCGTGTCGTGTCGTCGTGTGCGGTTGCCGGCGACGGCTTCGCAGCGGTCCCGCGGCATCGCGCACAGTTACCGCTACAGTGGCAGGCACGGCTGCCGCTTTTGGGGGCGGAGACCCCGGCTTCCCGCCGGTGCGGTTTGAATCGTGGCGAGAATGATTGGATCGGTGATGATGCGTGGAAAGCGAGAGCCGTAGAATCTGCAGGAAAGTGAGAGGGGTTGACGAGACGAATCGAATCTTTTTTTAAATTTTTTTTTCATGTGCAGGCTTTTTCCGGTCGGCGTCGGCTTTCCTCAACCTGCTCATGGGCACGCTCAAGATCGTCGCCGACTACTACCCCGGCCGCCTCCACCGCGCCTTCGTCATCGACCCGCCGTCCCTCTTCTCCGTCCTCTGGAAGGTATACGTCACGTTTGATTTCGTGTTCATCGCGATGGCGATGGCGAGTGGGAGATGAACTGAAAAAACGGGTGCGGTGTTGTCCAGGGAGTGAGGCCGTTCGTGGAGCTGGCGCCGGCGACGGCGGTGGTGTGCTCGCTGGACTTCGAGGACTCGCTGGAGGACGCGTCGTTCACGGCGTACCCGCGGACGGCGTCGCTGCGGTTCGAGCCGGCGGCGGCCCTGCTGGCGACCGGGACGAAGGGCATCGGCGTCGGCTCCGCCTCGTCGCGGTTCTCCGTCACCGTGTCGCACGACAACACCCTCAAGCCGTGGTACCTGTCCACCACCACGCCGTCGTCGGTGGGGCCTCGCTCCGTGGTGCCGACCTCCAGCCCGTCCCTCATCGGCGCGTCGCCGCTCTCGGCGCGCTCCTTCTCCTTCGCCTCCCCCGCCGCGCGCTCCACCACGACGCCGCCCGTCCACCGCGGCGCACCGCTGACGCCGTTCTCGACCAAGGGCGGGCAGAAGGCGCCGGCGCCAGCGCAGCAGTTCCCGCGGACGCCGCGGCCGTCGTTCCTGCAGTCGCCGTCGATGCTGTTCGCGTTCAAGAAGGACGGCCAGGCCAGCCGCGGCGAGCGGGAGCGCGAGTCCTTCCTGCCGTTCCTCCGCTTCTACCGCCGCCCCTACGACGAGATATCGTATCGCGCCAAGATGCGGCCGCCGCTGGGCGGGCTCATCGCCATCGTCGACGAGAAGTCGAAGCAGCACAAGACGGTGCAGCCGCCGCTGCGACGGCACGCCGGGCTCCACCACCAGCAGCTGTTCCAGCTCCACCACCACCAGAGGATCTGATCTGAACTCCAGATGATCTCCCGTTGCTGAAGCATGAATCCAACCGATGAAGCTAGCGTTCTTCTCCATACATTTTACAGCATAATCCAATGCTATAATTATGCTAAGTTGATCTTTTGTCGACATTTTCCCCCCAGTATTTACCTCCTAGGATATTCTTCAACCCGTGTAAAATAACAGCCCTAAAATGTGAGTAAAATCGACCCCTTTTGCAGCCTCTCGCCGTGACTGACTGCATGCATGTTCATCTCTGATTGTTCATGGCTTTAAAAAATGCCCTGCAAAATGCCATGATTTTCAAAATATTTTCATATTGTACGCCTACAGTAGACACATGCTATTTCTTCATTTCAAACATAAAAATAATAGAGTAAATTGCGTTGGTGGTACAAGAACTTGACAGGTGTGTGCGATTAGGTGTAAAAACTTGAAAATCAAGCATAGCGGTACAATAACTTGGCTAGGTGGGTGCGCTCATGGTGCAAAAGTAGCCATGTAAAAAAAATTGCCACATTGCTATTCCACCTTAGCAAAATTGCCACATCAGCTTTGATATGAAAGACCTATCTCATTTTATAGAAAACCCCAAATAGCTTTTTTTTTCCAATCACATTTCCTTTTTAACTCGACAAACAGAACAAACGTATGAATATCTCCTTCCATCTTTCTTGACATGTTCCTAATTGAGAGGCGGTTGCGGTGGTGGCGATGGCGGCGCAGCGACGGTGGCGGCGGCAGTGACGACGGCAACGAGGGAAACCGTTACATCGCGGCGGCGGCGAGGGCTTCGTGTGCCACATTAGTTCAAGCCCTAAACCAGAAACCAAACCAATTCAAGCCGACAATTTGCTACTGTCGACGTGATCACTGTAAGCTTTGGGATGGCTCTGAATCGACGAGTTTTTGGAGCATCTACTCCTAGCTTATTATGGTAAATCACTTGCTGATGGTTGTAGATTTCTATTTTTCGTTCATTTGATGGATGATTTCGAAGTTAAGGTTTCATTGATTTGTACAATGGCTGCATTTTTTTTTGGGTTTTCACTTGAATATCATGTTATTTGTTATTACAATTCAATGAAGTGATCTAATGGTACTAGCCACTAGATTGGTTTTACTGTAATTATTGGTGTTTCCTGTAACTATATATAATATAAGAGAAACATTGGCAATGAGAAATTCTTGCTAGATGTGTTGTACCCTTGTCAGCAGATATAATTAGTTGAATAATTTGCAAATAATCTTAGTGTATTATTTTCCTTATACGGTATAACACATCAACCAATTATTTTGTATTGCAGGTCATGAGGAAGAAGAATTCACAATTGAACTGTATCGTGGTGGATTTTTTTTTTTTTGAGTTGGCAGTAGCAGAATTTATTTGGATGAGAAGATGGACTGGTTTGATCATTGTGATACAGGAGGAAAACGGATATATCTGAAGAAGTAATTGGAATATAAAAGTTATTAGGGACTTTTCTGTAAAATGAGATGGTCAATGCATGCTCATGTGGCACTTTCGCTGAGGTGGAACAATAGCGTGGCAACTTTTGCACCAGGAGCGCACCCACCTAGCCAAGTTATTGTACTGCTATACTCGGTTTTTAAGTTTTTGCACCTAATCGCATCCACCTGTCAAGTTCTTGTACCGCTATGCTCGGTTTTCAATTTTTGCACCTAATCGCATCCAACTTCCAAGTTCTTGTACTGCCAATGCAATTTACTTAAAATAATATTAAAAAATCTTGCACGCGACAGTGTCACGTTGGTCATGCGACATATCGAGCCAACACAGTTGGAGGGAGAACACAACAGGCCAGACACGGTCCGTTGAAAATTTTGAAACGTTGAGACGAAAAAGAGAGATGACATGGAGAGTCCCGACGGTTTTTTCCTTTTCGATCTTTTACAGTAACCCTGTCGGCCACTTCGTAAAACACACAAAAGCTAGCGTCACCGATTAAGCAGAGTCCAGTATACTAGTACTAGTATAAACAGAAGTCTACATGTACGCATGTACACCTTTTGATTTTCTGCTAATTTTTTGCCGCTCTCCCTCTCTCTCTCTTCTGTGTAAGTTGGTTTTACTTTGAGATGATGATCAGGTTTGACGCTTTTAAGCTTTGTCACAAGTGCTTACAAAAAGCAAAGCTGATGACTGAATTGAACATCAATTTCTTGTGGACCAAATCGAAGTTTAAAGTCTATACTACTATGAGACCACTAGTGTGAACAGCCTCTTTTTTTTTTCTCGAGTTCTGGGTAAAGCCAAGCTAGCACAGTGGACATGCAAATCTTTCCTGGCGAGCTACTGCTAAAACAAATTGAAATGATCTCCTGCAACAACAATGATCCGGTTCGCTTTCATTGATCCAGATGCAGCGTGATCTGCTTCGTGTGGACCTAGATCGCTTTGGTTTTGTCCCAGAAGGGACCAAAGCTGGAGCTCCATTTTGCTTAGGCGTTAATTAACTCGATGTGCTTACGGCAGCGACTAATCCCATCTTTCCACATTAATCACTTCCCCTTTTGAGCCCAGCCTGCTGGGATGTTGTTGTGTATCGAGAGGTTTGTAGTGTAGCTGAGAGTGTGACGTGCAATATCCACATGGACCAGTGTGTAGAACCCATCTTTCCATACAGGGAGCTCTTACGTGCATTCCGTCTGTTTGAATAGGCTCTGTGATCTGTGAACGTGTTCATGATTACTCATCGATACGTTTACTTGATTGCCTACTAAGGCTATCAAAAGAAGAAAAAGATAACTGAACTAAATTATGATTGGATTCATCTTGAATCCAAACTCGGTAACTACAGAAATACTCTTAAAGAAGGGGATGGATTCAAACTGAGCCACATTTTCAGCCTATGCGTTCATTTGCAGTTTGTGTTTTCTGTGTCTCGTTTGAGGTTATTAACTGCACATGTACTTCTGTAGTTTTGTCACACTCAGTTGGACCGACCAAGTGGTTATTGTCACAAACCACGGATCTAATCACAGACGACGCTACTTCACTATTACGACCGATCGTACAGAAAAACAACGGACTTAATGACAGCAGCAGGAACGGTCGCTCGGTGGTGCATCGGAGGAATCACGCTGTGTCAAGGCGAAACGACGGTGTCGCCACGGCACACGCGCACGCACACGCAGGCGAGGCGAGCGGAGCCGAGGCGCAGGGACGAGACGACACGGCCCGCACGCGCCACGATGGATCATCCCCCCCCCCCCCCCCCCCCCCCCCCCCCCCCCCCCCCCCCGCGCCCGCGCCCCGCGTATGCTGCCGCGCGCGCGCCGTCGCCCCCACGCAGACGACCGCACGGGCGCGCGTTGCCTTCCCCTTCCTACACACACACACACACCGCCACGTTCTACGTGCGTGCTCGTTTATTTTACTCGCCCCAAACCGACCCAGGGTACGTACGCGCTACGTGCGTGCGTGACGCCGTTATGTCTAGGCCGCCGAGACCGGACGCCTCCGGAAAGTCCACGAACCGCTTCTCCGTGGCGGCATCGCGCGGGGAGGCGCGCGCGCGCGCGGGGTGTGGTGGACGGTGGTGTCCGTAGCAGCCGTCGCGGCTCGCGGCCGCCGGTATCCGCTCCGCTCCGCCCGCCCGGCTAGGCTACCGCCCGGAGCCAAGGGGGAAGCTCCAGGGTCGCGCGCGCCGCGAGACCGAATCGGGCGCGCACGGCTCGCTCGCCCTTTTGGCGCGTTCCGGTGTGTCCGGTTCCCGTCGAGGCATTCTTACCCCCCCCAGGGCCCAGGGCTGACCTTGGTATCAGCATCAACCGGAGGCTAAGCGTGATTTACTTAACCTGCAAACTGCAAGTCCTATTAATGTAGCATGAACTCTTGCTCTTGTTTGCATCTTGGAGACGGAAGATTGTAGTGTTTGGACGGAGTGTCTTGGGACTGTCACAGCCTTTGATGGTCACTCACGGATCATGGCCGGCTGGTGCTCACGACGTCATACGCTGTCAGGATACTTTGATCCTTGAGCATTTCCAGTTTTTTCAATACGGTAGGGAGTAGAATCTGACACAAGTTTGAAGTTGACAAATTGGAATGGTTGGTTAAACAGAGGGTAGGCGAGCACTTCCAGTTCTTTGATCCAATAGGGAGTAGAATCTGACACAGGTTTGAAGTTGACAAATTGTGTTTCAGTATGTTTGAAGCAAAGATAAAACACACACCATGACAAACCCGTTTCCAGATTTGCCAGCGTTTGCTTGGTTGCCAGGCAACAGGAGTGCCTTAAGGTCGTAGTATAACAGTATTACGAGCATATATATTCACAAAAAGCTGCTATGTATTCATTTAATAGTACCATAAAGGACATTGGCTTATGTCCAAATTCAAAGCAGCATCGCTTGTAAGCTGAAGATTGAGAAATAGTAACACATTATTGTGAGTTTGCACAGCTTCAGTTCAAGGTACAGTATAAGTATGAGGAAACTTTTCCTTTATTTATAGAATATACTCCGTATGTTCGTTCAAAAAAAGAATATACTCCGTAACAAAGTACGTATACATAACTGAAGGCAGTGATAACACGTCAAAAGCCATTCTTGAAACAGTCTGGAATGAGGAGCGCCAATGATTTCCATATCTCTGAACAGCATACCACCACCACCTCAAGCTTCATGACTATAGATTGTTAAACTGCAGATCGAAGTCCAATGATACCTACAAGTTATTAGCAGACATATTAGCTTGTCATTCCACTGGAAGGATCGGTCTTGCAGAGAAAAAAAAAGTTTCTTTTTATTTTGTACAATATTTGTCCTATGTGTTCCTGAGTACTAGTATGTCCGAATGGTTCTTTCCTCCTCTCAGTTTCAGAAACTACAAAAAGATTCTCACTTACCGCATCCAATTCTTGCTCCTGCATTTCCTGTTGTTTTACTGAGTTCATGACCACCTTCAAAATATCAAAGTAGTACAATGAGCAGCAGCATAAAAAGTGAATGCTTCACCATGTGATACTAAATGGCAAAACATAATTGTGCATGAAACCTATTCTAACATTAGGCTCGCAATCCGTAATTTGACTCAACGGATGGATACTTGAGCATGTATTTTGGAACCTACCACTAGTCAAAGTTAGCCAATTGTTAACAAATGGAACATAGAGTTTGAACAGGAGAGAAAAATATTATACCAAAATATTTCATACTTAAATAATTGGACACAAACAGATGTTGTTCAGAATTGAGTATGACGCAGTTATTGATGGTAATGGCAAGAGCTTTATCATCCCAACTCCTAGGACATGTCTTGCACAAATAATGTATAAAAAGGCCTCTGGAGGCACTGAAAATAATTGGCAAAACAATGCAGCATAGATAGTGCCAGAATCCTAGATCTAGATTGCTAGAAATGTATTTCTTAAGGCACCACAGTAACATTTGTCTGCTACCACAAACCTAGCATAAATGCAGCAGAGGAACAGAGACTGGCAATTAGATTTTTGACCTGTAGCATTGTACAGCCCATGGGCAGTTAGATTTTGAACTGCAGCATGGTACAGCCCATGCAAATCCTGTTATCTGGACCTGTTTTGGGCCCTTGCCTACTGGATTATGATTTATACCCTACTGTATGTTAACATAGTACCACAGTCCACAATAATTTCATGACAGCTATCAGCAATTCAGCATATCCCAGGTTAGTTGGGCTTGGGAGGGATTACCTGTCTTATGAATATGATTTTTACTAGTAGTTACACTCAAGGTTGAAGAGCCAAATCTCAGGCAGCTTTGGAACACCGAATAATCCCATATCAACCATAGCTAACAAGGGAACTTCTACGTTAAATAGTTATATGAATATTCAAATGCATGATAGCACGCCATTCAGCAGGTAATAAGCTCTAAATTACCCTCTAAATAGTGAATTCAATATTTTCTAAAATAAGAGGACATATATAATGTAGGAAGGGAGACTTCTCTTCAATTCTGAATGACCAATAACAATCTTGCAAGAGTAATGACATAATGCTTACCCCTTCCTAGGTCATCAGAATCAGCATGAACAACAACTGCCCTTCCCAATATGGAATGAGGCCCGCTTAGTGAAATCTTCACAAAGCAATGAATATGAATTACCAATGCATTAGCATAAACAATAAGATGAACAAACTGATATTTTACATATTTCAAGACAATGGAACCTGTAGGTCCTTTATGAAGATATCTGCAACACCTGGAACAAAAAGGTGATGTATTATTGGTAGACACACATGAATTAATTTACAAAGTTTCTTTGCGTTAGTTGCCTCAAAGGTCTTAATGTAGACGGCCTGACAGAGTGCTAACCATCTTTGTTGGCTACTATGTTTCCCAGGTCGCCCACATGTCTTTCATCATCAGATGGTGCCCCATGGGACTTATTGTGAGGATTAAAATGGGGCCCTGGGACAAGTAATTTAATCAGAACAAATGAAAATTAACAATTGCAAGATGGCATGAGAGAACACTTCAGCTGCTCCATGGAGCACCCCCAACTTGGGTTATGAAAATTCTCAAATAAATCTAGTAACATAGAGTTTGATGTTATCCATCTCTCCATAACATTTCAAATATAGACCCCGTACACGTGAAGAAGAAAAAAGTCAAATTTTCATGAAAAACAAACCCTAAATAAAAGAAATGAAAACCATTCACTTAAAAATGCAGTAGCAAGATTTGAACAGGACAATTAGAATGGAAGGGTGAGCAGATGATTCTGTATTGGAAACATTTTTTGCAGCATACATTGAGCTTATGCAGTTCCCCAAAACTTTCACCTGAGTACACTCACTACCCATTCCATGATCCATCATTCATTGGGCAAAGGCTAATAGTAGTGTTTCCATAGGCTTGCCGAAGGCATTGTAACTCATAAAAACTCTGCAGGAGGCGTGACAATCTCTTTTTGTAGTGCACACATAAATACAACCAACAGTTTTGTCCAGTGCTTGAGTTTGCTTGAGACCGGCGCGACATCCTTCATGTCGTTGTAATTAAAACTTTATTTCCCCCAATCTTAATGAAATTGGCCGGCCTATCTTTGGCCGTCCGACAAAAAAAAAAGTTTTGTCCAGTGCACTTTTTAACAAATAAATCGGTCATTTGATAATTCTTCACAGCACAACTCAATTGGTAAACGAAGTTCCTACCTCAGTGACGTTTTCGTCCTATCCATGTTTTGATCAGCAGTCAACTCAAATTAGATGCCTATCTTCTCTTATGGTAGTTAGCGTTGTAAATTCTACTTGTACATAATATAGGAGTATGCGAGTTCACAATTGCAATACACGATCTTATCGAGCAGTGCTCCAAATGGCCAAATCCCCCATCAATTTCACAACCTAAGTCACAAAACCAAGCAAGGGAAACGGAAGGCAACGAACCGGTAGAGTTGCAGCCGTTGGTGGTGTCGCCAAAGGAGTGGATGTGGAAGCCATGGAGGCCCGGAGCGAGGCCGGTGACCCTCCCCCTCACCTCGGTATACCCTAAAAAACCACGCAGAGATCGAGTAGTCCACCAAAATCACATCAGCGAGAAGAGGTCAATTCACTTACGAGACGAGCTGCTGTGCGCGCAGGCGAACAGCACGGAGCTACAGGGAGGAGACGCGTACCGGTGGAGGGGTCCTGGAAGAAGTGGAGGGCGCCGGCGACCGCGCTGTTGCCGCCGGCGCCGCCGATGAGGGCGACGCCCTTGAGGCCGCCGGCTTTCCCTGCCATTCTCTGCCGCTTCGCTCCTAGGCCTTTCACTTTTTTCGGCTCTTTTATTTATTTATTTTTTTCGGTTCGCCCAAAACCACTGGTTCGTCGTCTGCCCGTCCGGCGCCCACGGGAAACAGCAGCCCGCTTTTGGGCCAGGGACGGAATTTGTCTTGTGGGCCTAGAATTGAATTGCTTCATGTGGATTTCTATGTCTCAAATGGGGCTTAAATAATTGGGCCGCGAATAAATTATCGATATATGATTTTTTTTTTTGAAACGATCGATATGACAATTTTTGTTGGGAGAAAGTTATCGATATGCGGTTTTTCATTTGCTTTCACATTTTGGTTTCTGTGAAACCGTTTTTATGTCTTCTATGACATTTGTCTTTTCTTTTTGGATTATTTCATGTGGATTTCTATGTTCCAAATGGGGCACAAATAATTGTGCCGCGAATAATTTATCGACATACATACTCACTGTGATTTGCTTTTGATTCACATTTTGATTTCTGACGAATTCTTTTATTTTTTGTGATGCAAGTACAACAAAACCCACTCTCACACCACAAAGTCACAAGAGTCCATGTAAACCGAGAGACCCCCTTCCACCGACCTTACAAACTTGCGGTTTATTTACCGTGCTAGATTCACCTAGCAGGCTAGCCCGATCAGTACTCGCCCTGTTCCTCGTCGTCGTCCTCGACTTCGGCGCCGACCTCCTCGTAGTCCTTCTCCAGCGCGGCGAGGTCCTCCCTGGCCTCGGAGAACTCCCCTTCCTCCATCCCTTCGCCCACGTACCAGTGCACGAACGCGCGCTTGGCGTACATGAGGTCGAACTTGCGGTCGATCCGCGAGAACACCTCCGCCACCGCCGTGTTGTTGCTGATCATGCACACCGCCCTCCTCACCTTCGCCAGGTCCCCTCCCGGCACCGCCGTCGGCGGCTGGTAGTTTATCCCGCACTTGAACCCTGTCGGACACCTGAAACACAAGATCACCGTCTTCGTCATCATCATCGTCATCATCTCCGGCTAAAATCTCTGGAATTCAGCGAGATGATGGAGTTAACGTACCAGTCGACGAACTGCACAGTCCTCCTGGTCTTGATGGAGTGGACGGCGGCGTTGACGTCCTTGGGGACGACGTCGCCGCGGTACATCAGGCAGCAGGCCATGTACTTGCCGTGCCTGGGGTCGCACTTGGCCATGACGCTGGCGGGCTCGAAGACGGAGTTGGTGATCTCCGGGACGGAGTGCTGCTCGTGGAACGCCTTCTCGACGGAGATGATGGGGGCGTAGGAGGACAGCATGAAGTGGATCCTCGGGTACGGCACCAGGTTGGTCTGGAACTCGGTGATGTCGACGTTTATGGCGCCGTCGAACCGCAGCGACGTGGTCAGCGACGAGATCACCTGGGAGATGAGCCTGTTCAGGTTGGTGTACGTCGGCCGCTCGATGTCCAGCGACCTCTTGCAGATGTCGTAGATGGCCTCGTTGTCCAGGAGGACGACGACGTCGGTGTGCTCGATCAGGGAGTGGGTCGAGAGCACGCTGTTGTAAGGCTCCACCACGGCCGTTGAGATCTGCAACACACAGGGAGTGGTTTTCAGTACAGAGCTTGTATGTTAACATCGACAAATTTAGCTTCTCTAGTCCATTCGGAGGGTACATGTTTACCTTGCATTGAGATATCTGAGTATCTGACATGATGTGCATGCATGATGATGACATAAAAAAATACTAGTACGATTATTAATAGTCTTACATAGTTAAATTAAAGTATGGTTCACAGCCTTCTGAAAAAAGAAAACTAAAAATAACTTTTTTTTCACTCGCTCTCGATTATGTAGATGATGTATTGTCCTATATCTGACTCTTATAGACCTATACTGACCTCTGTAAAAATTATCAAGGAGATAGTTCATACTCCCTCCGTTTCACAATATAAGTCATTCTAGCATTTTCCACATTTACATTGATATTAATGAATCTAGACATATATATCTATCTAGATTCATTAACATCAATATGAATGTGGAAAATGCTAGAATGACTTACATTGTAAAACGGAGGAAGTAGTATAAAAAGAAAAACAGTTGTTTCCATCAATAACAGGTTGATGTTGCTCCCACAAAAAGTGTGAAGGTACACCTGCCTACATTCTACGCCTTTGGATAAGAACATATGAACAGTTGGTGATTACGTAATTTTGCACAGCTCTTCCATAAAGATTTTTTTAGATTAAGTCTTCCATAAAGATTAGATTGTTTGGAAGGGTCTTTCTATTCAAAATAGGGTCCGGCAGACATGTGTAGATTTTTTTTAATCATAAGAATCAGATGTTTACAGTAGTTACTGTGGTCATTTTCAGATACTTATGGAATGGCCTTTCGAAAAAAAAGAGATAATGATGGAATGAAAAATATGCTGAAAATTGGACATGTGTTTAGGATCATGGGAGAATCAGTTTTATAAGAAATTGCATTTGCTGATGAACATAATTTACTTCGGTTTTCCCTGAGAATTTTATCCATGCACTTGTCAAATAAATGATTCAACATCACAGAAGACATTCTTTTGCTGGAGTATTCTATTTTTTTTCCATGGCACTACAATACGCTGTAATGAACACAAACATGGTAACAAATCATGAATACTTTTCTTGATTACCTGTGGTGAAGGATATATTGTGAACCCGAGCTTCGACTTCCTACCGTAATCTACTGATAGGCGCTCCAAAAGTAATGAACCAAGTCCAGAGCCGGTTCCTCCACCAACAGCATTGAAAACCAGAAAACCTTGGAGACCAGTGCAGTTATCTGCCAGTTTTCTTAGTCGATCAAGGCAAAGATCTACCACCTCTCTTCCAACTGCAGCAGAAAAAAAAAGGATTTGAATCATTACTAAAAAAATATTTTCATTATAAAGGAATATGACAGTTTCTCTAGTATGACAATTTATTTATGGAGGAAGCTAAATTTATGGCGTCATATTTTTCACCAAAAAAAAGTCGGCATGTTGTAAGTTCCTAAATTATTATTACAAGTCACCCCAAGGATATAAGTTATAAACAATTAATGTTATTCCTTATGTGAGCAATAATCCTTATGGATCCCAAGGATATGTAAGCAATATCATGGATTCAGACTCCTCTAAATCCACCCAAACCATATCTTTGTGGATCAATCATACCTGTAGAATGTTTCTTGTGAATACTATTCTAGTTGGAGTATATCAATATGTTGGTTTAGACATTTTCATAGACACATTTTATATCTGCAAAATGGCTCAGTTTCAGGGTAAGCATCACACCTGTGTAGTGCCCACGAGCAAAGTTGTTAGCAGCGTCTTCCTTGTAGGAGATGAGCTGCTCTGGGTGGAAGAGCTGGCGGTATGGCCCGGTCTTCACCTCATCAATCACCGTGGGCTCCAGGTCGACGAACAACGCCCTTGGGACGTGCTTGCCTGAACTCGTCTCGCTGAAGAACGTGTTGAATGCATCCCTTGCAATTCCAGGAGTTGTGTCGCTGCAAGCAAGCGTCAGATATGACCAAGGATTAGGATATCGTAAACTAGGAGCCACTAGGCACCGCAGCAAGTCACAGAC
The DNA here is from genome assembly GCF_000147395.1 of Oryza glaberrima. Taxonomy (NCBI): domain Eukaryota; kingdom Viridiplantae; phylum Streptophyta; class Magnoliopsida; order Poales; family Poaceae; genus Oryza; species Oryza glaberrima. Next base: position 5,942,978 of record NC_068328.1, read on the forward strand.
TAGTATTCTTCTTGAAATGAAATTCGCTTCACAAAAAAGGCACAGGCTTTCTACTCTCAAAGCAACCGGCTTGGGGATCACAGATTCACAGATAGCATCTCTACAAGAACAGTGCTAGCATGCATGATGCAAATCAAACATCGAATAAAAATCGCTAATTTCACTTCTGATTGTCATACATGACTGGAGCTGGAGACTCTGCCCCAAAATTCTCCTCAAGATCAATTCTTTTTTAGGCTACAGCAAGAACCAACCAAACAGGACAAAACCATCATCCGAATATCAGAATTTCACAAAATTAAGTAGGAAAAGACAGCAAGAGATGCAGACGAGCAAGAATTGGGATCGAGAAGAACCTGGGCATGAGGCCGTCCGGCTGGATGCCATGCTCGAGGCAGTATAGTTCCCAGCAAGAATTCCCCACCTGGATGCCCGCCTGCCCTATGTGGATGCTTATTATCTCCCTCATATCTCTCTGCCTGTCTCTGCAGCCTTCAGCGTTCAGAGTTCGGGATTGGTTCAGGGTTCAGAGGAAGACAGAATGGACCTGAGCAGTGCAGCACATAGAAAAAGCTAGGGATAAAAGGAGGGCAGGCACAATGGCGTGAACCGGAACACTTCAGCCCCGGGAACACGTTGCAGGGGAAGTGACTCCACTATTTGGTGGACCAAATAACGAGCAGCTACTACAAGAAAGGTGACTAGGCGACTGGAGATGATGGTGGTCTTCTCCATTCTGCCTGCCTCTGACTGTGAGTATGCCTGGTGTAAAATTATATCGCAATTACATGAAACTTTTGTCTATATATGATTTTTAGGGCATGCTTATTAAAAAAATCGAACTGGTAAACTTGTTTTCTGACATCAAGTCGGCCATTCAGACAGCTACAGATGTACAGGTACAGATTGTTTGCAAGATGTCTGACAAAAATGTCAATGTACCTACGGTAGTTTTCAAGCAGGACCAAGTTTATCATCTGCTGATAAAAGAGGACCAAGTTTGTCATCGATTCCAAATCGAATGCCGCCGTGACTTGACAAGGACACGTCCATCATAACATATGCTGTGATCAAGGACGCCATCCATGACCACAACGCTAAAATGAGCACATCTACGGCGCATGCTGACGAGTTCAATGGGGAGTCGGCCCGGAAGTTGATTGTCTTGATGCTGATGATGAACTGAACAGAGCACCATACACTGATTGATTTTTTTTTCTGGACTGAACAGAGCACCATAAATTGCTGACACCACAAAATAGTTGCATAGACTCTGCACCTGTAATCTGAATGATCTCACATCGAAGACCCTCAAAACGAAAATCACATATCTATCAGTGATTTTTTTCCAACTTTTTTCTATTAAGATCCCCTTCGTACAAAACTACAACCAGATGGTTCTGCACTTCTACTACAACCTTGTTCATCTATTGCACTAGCCAAATACTACTACTACTCTATCTACCCGTGTTATTGTGAAAATGAAGGAATAAACAGTGCAAAAATCTGTTCAGCATCAAGTGCAGAAACTACTCACAAAGAAAACTTTCTTTTCTGCACGGCATAAGTCCGCGACTTTCTTGAACAATTCGCAATCGGCGGGTTCCCTCTGGAAGAGGGCATCAGAACAGAACATTTGTTTAGTAGGCCTTCGTTTATTCTGTTCTTGGTTTCTTCAGCAATCAGTGTACGACGTCACGCCCCCAAGATCGATGCGGATTCTTCTTCTGTCACTTGGATTTCTGAACATTCCTTCGCACTGTGCAGGCGACAGCGAGGCGAAGCGATGGAGCAAACTGACACTGCTACTGCGACAGGTTGCACATGCCGGGGTGGAGCGAGCACCAGAGCGGCTGGATGGGCTCGGCGCGGATGCCGCGCTCGACCATCCGGTGCCTCCAGTCGTTGAGGCGGTCGGTGGCGTTCGCGTAGCGCTTCTTCCCGTTGGAGCCCTTGTTGCCGGACCAGAGCGTCTCCGCGGCGGCGGCGGCCCTCGGCCACAGCCTGGCGTCCAGCACCGTCTCGTCCGACTGCTCCGACCACAGCGCCACCTCCCCGCCCAGCACCAGCTGCGCCTCGTCGTCGGTCAGCCCGTGCAGGATGTCGTAGTCGTAGACGCGCTGCCACGTCTTGAACGGCGCGCACCATGACCCGCCCGTGCCGCCGGGGTCGTTGAACAGCGGCGTGCCCTCGCGCTCCTTCTCCTGCTTGTCGTACCGGCTGTCGTTGCCCACCCACCCGCCGTGGCCGCAGTCCAGGTAGTAGTACGACGCCGACGACACGATGGCGCGGTAGCCCGCGGCGACGACGCGCTTCGTGTTCTCCGGCCCGTCGTTCCACGTCTGCAGTATGGTGGTCTCCCTGGGCAGAATCGTGGGGCCGACGGTGACCTTGGGCCCGAGGAGGACGTCCTCCCAGTAGACCACCGTGCGGTTCAGCTCCTGCGCCACGAACGGGCGCGTCGCGTTGATGAACAGCTCCAGGAGGTGGTCGTGCGTGCCGCCCTCGGCGAGGAACCGGCGCACCACCGGGTCGTCCTCCCAGCACGCCGTGTTCACCTCGTCGGCGCCGCCGTGGAGGTACGGGTCCGGGAACAGGGCCACCATGTCGCGCAGCACGTCCTGCGCCACGCGGTACGTCTTGGGGTTGAGCGGGTTCAGCTGCCCCGTGCCGGGCTCCGCCGCCAGCGCCGGCTCCGCGTGCGGCGCCCAGAACCTGTTCGCGCAGGTGACGATCTCCGGGTACGCTCCCGCCCACGAACCCGTGTGCCCTGATCCGAAGCGCGCGACACTTAGCCTTGAGTATACTGTTTATTCGGAGAGCAATGGAATTGAAATGCAGGAGCAGCAGAGGGAGTCTGGGATTTCTCACTCACCGGGCATGTCGATCTCGGGGATGACGCGGATGCCGAAGGAGGCGGCGAAGCTGACGATGTGCCGGACGTCGTTCTCGGTGTAGCGCATGGTGGGGGAGTAGGAGCCGGAGTTGGCGAGGTTGGGGACGGTGGGGAGGACGATGGGGAAGGACTGGGCGTCGGTGATGTGCCAGTGGAAGACATTGAGCTTGTTGAAGGCCATGGCGCGGAGGGTGTGGAGGATGTCGCGGACCGGGTAGAAATTCCTGGCGGTGTCGAGGAGGATGCCGCGGTGGGTGAAGTGTGGGCGGTCGGAGATCTCGATGCCGCTGGGGATGATCGGCTGGCCACCGGAGGCGGCGCCGCCGCCGGCCCAGGCGAGCTGGGAGAAGGTCTCGAGCCCGCGGATGGCGCCCCATGGCGTGGCGGCGGAGATATCGGCCGATCCGGAGTCCGGGAGCACGGAGAGCGTGTAGGACTCGTCGACGGCGGGGCCGAGCGGGACGTCGGGGTCGGAGACGGAGAGCGTGAGGGTGCGGACGGGGACGCGGGAGAGGGTGTAGTTGGTGGGGGGAACCAGCGGCGCGTGGCGCTCGGCGCGGATGAGGCGGGTGTAGAAGGCTACCGCCTGGCGGAGCGACGGGTGGGACAGCACCGCGCGGACGCTGAACGACGGCGAGAGCGGCGCGTACACCGCGTACGGCCACGAGATGGACGTCGGCTTGGGCCACACCTGCACCTTCTGAGCAAGCAGCGGCGGCGGGAGGTGAGGCTCCGAGGTAGGCGGCTGCAAAGCGGCGCCGGGCGCAGCCGCTGGTCGGAGGATCACCAGGATGAGGAGGAGGAGGAGGAGATAGGCCGGCAATGCCGCCATCTCCGTGGAGGACGACGAGCAATCCTGGTCGCCTCCGCGAGTGCAGCAGTGAGGCACTGAGGGATTCAGTTGCTTTGACTTTTCTCCACTCACATCGTTCGTGATCGAGCGAGGTTGGTGGCGACTCGGCGTTATCCGCAACACGTGGAGCAAGACGGCCCATGTACTACTTAAGGCCCGTAAAGGCGGCCCATGTATGTTCCATGATTTCTTCCACTGTCAGGTATCTCCTCCACCCTAGCCGCCGTCGCTCCGCCTGCTGCTACCCCGATCCGGGCGAGAGTACGCCGGCGCCGGAAAACGTAAGCTACATGCTTTCCCTGTTTATTATCGTATTCGTTTCGTTGCGCGTGAGCGGAGCTAGTTCATGGCAGCCGCTGAACTTCCCCCTTCCTTTACCCCTAGCTCATGGTCAGATCCTCTTGGTTAAGATGTTTGAATCGAGCCGTTTTCCAGCTTTACTTGCGCCTTCTGTAACCTGTAAAACTATCTAATTTCACCATCTTTTATCATCAAAATCGATTTTGTGACTGACGCTTGGAGTTCAGTATGGTCTTTACAAGGTAGAGTAGGTAGGAGTATTTTAGAGGAACAGTGGAACCCTGAAATCGTGTATGATCACAAATAAAAACATATTGAATGTTTACACCAAAAGCAGATTGATGGTTTGCACCCACCGGAGGGATATGCTTAGCCGAAATCGGATTTGTTACGTCTGAACTCTGTTGTGCCTGCTTATGAAGGGGTAGGAAAGATGACGCCTGATTGAATTGCACCGCATTTTCAACATATCTTGAATTCATATTAGTTCAGAAATCAGTACTTGCACTGTCACATCATGTTTTATGGACCACAACGGTTTTAGATATAGTTTAGGCTAAGTCATTGTTTTCATTTATGCAATCATGCTCAGGACCTAGCTTTCTGAGATGACCTGAGCTTCTCAGATCAATCTTTTGCAGCATGCAAATTCTGTAAAGGTCCATGCACTATTGATCTTGAATATGTGTGCATTCCCACTGATCTAGTTTTCATTTTGTGATAGTGATTATCTTCATAACCAGTAAACTTTGTTGGCAGGTATAGCTGCTGTGAGACGAACTGTATCAATGATGAGCTCACGAGGCACTAGTGCTATGCTTTCAAGAGCTGCTCGGATGAGGCAAAAGCTACAGTCTGCTTTGGAGGCCAGTGCGCTAGATATTGAAGATGTTTCTTACCAACACGCTGGGCATGCAGCTGTCAAGGACAATGCAAATGAGACACATTTTAACATCAGGGTAATTTCGCCTAAGTTTGAGGGCCAGAGCCTTGTGAAGCGTCACAGGATGGTGTATGACCTCTTGACTGATGAGTTGAACTCAGGACTTCATGCTATCTCAATTGTTGCAAAAACTCCCAAGGAGTCAGGATCCTAAATGTCAAAAATGTAAGGACTTATATGCTTGATTACTTGTCTTGAAATAAGTTGATTGCAGCAATATTGTGTAACCATAAGTCAATTTTTTCAAAACAATGTTATGGACGCTTATGTTTTCACTAAAATGCAGTGCACAACTTCTGTTGTCAGTGAACATCTGTGCTCATGAAAATTTGTGGAAAACATAGTGAGTATCGAATTGATATATCTGTTTACTATTCGATCAGATGAGATTTTTCTATCTGGTATATTTTGTAAGCATATATGAACCTTTTGTCTTGGTGCTAGTCTGTTACATATATTTCTTATTTACGCCAATTGGTATATTATCCATCATGACATCGCTGATAAACAATAACATTCCTAGTTCTGGCAGTTGTTTTTGCTCTGATCTTCTGTGATGAAAACTAGCATGGCTGAATAATATTTATCAGTCTGTGTTTGTTGCTAAGATTATTAAGTAAATGATTTGTCTGTGAATAAAAAGCATGCCCAGCCCAGTTCATTATCTTTGTGACATTTTGTGCGGATACATGTTTCTGCTTCATATAATCTCCTTTTGGTTCAAAGTAGCGATCTATTTATCATCAATATTATCATTCTGTTCAATTCCAAGAACCATGTGGATATGGAGGAATTCAAAATATCAGGCCTCACTTGGAACATACACCCTCCATCCCAAAAAGAGTTTATTTGGGCTATTCAGCTAGACAAAAATCTAAAGAGTTTATATTAGCGAGGCTCCTGCGAAAGCTGAGACTATTGCAAACAATGTGTCGGTTACTGTTTGCTGGAGAATCCATGAGCAGGAGTAGAGATGCAGCTTTCTGGCCAATCTGTGGTGTAGAAGCGTGTCATGTAAAACAGCAATTTACCTGGTTGGACAAGAATTCTTAAAGTTGTATGGGTCGTCTTCTTCTCTCTTTGTGTGTGTGTGTGTGTGTGGTTCAAAATTATACTGAGCAACATTTTTTGTTTATCTATGTTTGGTGAAACTCAGTTACATAATTCACCCTTTGAATATTCTGTCGATGTCCAGGTTTGGAGGTGTAGAGGGTATGATGGTGACTAAGCCACAGTATTGTAACAACTCCTTTGAGAGATAAAAGGATGTCTCACAATATGTATTTTGTGACGTAAAGTTCAAAGTTATGAGTACCTTGGAGACTTGGTGGAGATGAGTTGACCTTATAGTTAGAACAGGATTCCAGTGTATTCATAACATCCTCTCTCTTTGTTCGAGTAAAAAGATTTTGGTGAAGATGAGTTGCCCTAACAATTGGAACAGGACTCCAGAACATCCTTTTTATTGGAGTAAAAGAAATTGGATTCCGGTGCATTCAAACATCCTCTATGTTGGAGTAAAAAAATGAGTAGAAAAAACGAACATCATCTTTATTGGAGTAAAAAATAATTAAAAAAACGAGTTGGAAAAAGGTAAAAATTGCCCCCATGCAGGATCGAACTACAGACCTTCAGTTTACAAGACTGACGCTCTAACACTGAGCTATAGGGGCCACTGCTACAAGTAAAAAGCTTCAGTTTACTGTCATAAGTTTAACTGAAATATATACACTAAAGATCCAGTAACCCAGAACACTGGCTATACCCAAACCTTCAGTTGCAAACTTGCAATGGAACACTTGAATGACAGAATGTAGAATCCAGAAAGTCCACCGTCCATGATTCCAACTATGGTTAAGGGAACCTGTTCAGTGTTCCATTGACTTTTTCAGGTGCATCTAGCTAAACTTTACAAATATGCATTCACCTTTGGTTTTTCAATTCCAAAAAGTATCATGAAGAACAAGAAAGAGGTCGGTTCTGTGAAATGCTGACACAGAATTTCTTGGAGTCATCTCACGCATTACAGTGCATATCCATAAGAGGGTGACAATAGAAAAAAAAAATGGAGCGGAGCACCAACTCCCCGTTGAAGAACAAGTTCCCAGGAAAGACAACTATTCCCATTTATCTGAATATTTGTATCGAGCAAAAAAACATCGGTTGATAACATTTTAAGATAATACAATCTATGAGAAATGCCCATACACAAATAACACTTCAAGACATTAAATGTCATTTCGACAATGCAGAGCTTATTCTACATCTTCCTCATTATGAACAAGCAACTTGCCTTCCGTGAATTCGCATGGCTTGATGGGTACAGCTAATTGCTTGCGCATTTTTCTTACAACAAATGTTTCAGTTTCTTCGCATATTGTGACCACAGTTCCTTTCCGCCCTAGACGGCCCGTTCGGCCAGCTCTGTGGGCATAGTGTGTAGAGTCTGTTGGAAGATCCAGATTAATCACAAGATCACATTCTGGCACGTCCAGTCCTCTGGCAGACAACTCATTTGTAACTAGAACTCTGAATTCACCATCCTTGAACTTTTTCAGCACAGTTGATCTTGCAAGCTTTCCAAGATCTCCATGTAGCTCAGTAGCTTTCATCCCACGGGCCTCCAACTTAAATACAACATCTTTCAATGGCTTGGTGTTGTTCATAAATGCAATAACTGTCTGAGCTTCCAGAGCATGGATACATCTCCTCAAAGTGTCAACTTTGTGTTGAGCCTTGGATATACAATAGTAATGTTCCAAAGATGGTGGTAAGCTGTCAACTGCAGCTTGATTCACTGAATTTGATGGAGAGTTGGGGTTGGCATCTGTCTGGGACAGCACAGGTCTTGGAACAGTAATTGAATCAAGTGGAACAACACTCATAGCTCTAACAAGGACTGGATCGTGACCCCAACTCCTGGCTGCTCGTATAACTGAAAACGGTATTGTTGCAGAAACCAAGATAGTCTGGCGCTCAGACCGCCTTGCAAGAGGGCCAAGAATATCTCTAGATGAAGTACCAGATTTCCTTCCTACATGTTCAAGTATTCTATGCATATCTTCACGATAATTGAAAGACAAAAGCTGGTCAACCTCATCCAGTACAAGAAAGCGGCAACCATGGGTGTGTAGCTTGCCCCCTGCTGAAATTTCAGAAATACGACCAGGTGTTCCAACAACAATAAGTGGCTTGTTCTTCTTCAATGCTTCTTCCTGCCTCGAACGATTAGCCCCACCAACAAGTTGTTGGACAAGCCTCTTATCATTAGGGCCCAAAATCTTCTCCACTTCTCGCACTATCTGCATTCCTAATTCTCTGGAAGGAGCAACAATAACTGCCTCTACACCTGATCTCTTATCAGAACCATCTTGTTCTGTAAGCCTCTTTAGGGGGCCTATTTCAGAAAGAATAGGGAGAAGGTAAGCGAGTGTCTTCCCTGAGCCCGTATATGACTGGATAACTGCATCATGCTTTTGTGAAATGATAGGAATAGCAGCAGACTGGACCTCAGTTGGAGTACTTAGACCTTCCTTGTTCAACCGATCTATAAGCAAAGGCGGCAAACCAAGCTCTTCAAATGATTTTGCAGAGAAAAGAGATTCATCTATCTTCAGAGTCTTCTTCACTACTGCTGATTTCGGTAAGGTGCTCTTTGTTGGTTTGGAATTAAATGAAGAAACTTTTGGTTTCACCTTAAGAGCAGAAGCCCTTGAAGACGGCTTTGGACCTCCAATGCGTGTTGCTTTTTCTTTCTTACCATATTCAACTTTGTTTTGCCCTTCAAGACTAGCTAGAGTTAGTGAAGCACTCTTATCTTGTACTGTTTCAGTACCAAGCCAAGCGGTCTGGTGAAATCTAACCGCTCGTGGTAATGAAAGCATTCTCAATGGGAGGTTGTCACCGAGGACGAAGCATGATCGCGAAGATGCCAATGCAAGCACATGTCGATGCACTTGGCCAACAGCTAGCCTCATCTGCTGCTCTGCTTATGAAAACCAATTTTACAGCAGCCGAAATGTCCTTACTCCCAACTGATCTCGCAAATTCACCGGGGGTGCTCTTGGCTGTGCAAAGAACCAAACAATTGAATCATGTAAACTGCAGCATTCACAACTTGCAATAGTAAAACAAAGTTAGACGCAAGAAGTCTGTGGAGTATCGGTGGCATCAATCGTGTTAGACTCGGTTGAACCCCCAAATTTTCTTGGGAACAAACTAAATTGTTATTCGTGCTAAGGTTAAGGCAAAAAGGTAAAGAGAAAGGCAACCTACAGATCTAGAAGAGAAGCTAGGGCCAACGCAAATCGGAGGGGAAAAAAAGTGTGGGTTAGTGAGAGATGAGAAAGAGGATGCGCGTAACGGGTGGGGTGCTCACCAGCGGGCGAGGATGCGGCGGAAGCAGCAGACGCCGGCGCCGCTGCCCACTGGAGATCGACGCAGGCGAGGCGGCCGGCGAACTCGCGAGGAGGGAGGAGACACGCGGGTTTAGGGCTTAGTTAGCCTGAAGCCGGCGACTGGCTGGCGTTCGTCTATCCGGTTGAGTGGGGAGGGGGCTCGTGTGGTCAGGGTGTCAGAGACACGAGGTAGGAGTGATGGGCCAGCCCATCAACTGTGGCGCCGGCCGCAGGTTGTGGAAGCGGGCCACACGGGCCACGGCGCCGCCGGACATGGGGGAGAAGACTGTTTAAATGAAGACAAACCAAGGATAAAGTTGATTATCAAATATAATTAAGACTAAATTACAACTGCACATTTTCTTACATCCATGGCATCATCCATTTTCTACCTCAAATCCGAAAATGTAACATGCCCACAACCAACCACAATATCAACATGTTTTGTACATGAAAAGTGACAAAATATAGAAAATACTTTTGAGATGTTATTGATATTAAAACAAAAGAATACTCCCTCTGTACTCGTAAAGGAAGTCGTTTTGAATAGCGATACGGTCTCCAAAACACAACTTTGACTTGTTATTTCTATAAAAATATTTATTGAAAAGTGATATATGTACACTTTTATAAAAGTATTTTTCAAGACAAATCTATTCATATAATTTTTACATTTTCAAACTCAATAACTTGAGAGTTATTCATGATTTATATTCCTAAGGTTTGACTTAAACATTGTCCTAAACAACTTACTTTACGAGTACGGAGGGAGTATACCAATAGATGGATCAGTCTTGGATGAGCTGCCTCCAAATTTTACCTTACAGTTAAACTGCAACCCAACTTGCTCACACTCTGCCTTATAGCATAGATAATAGTGAGCTATAAATTAATTATAAACTTACGTGGATGAGAGAGGTAGCAAGAAAAAAAATGAAGGGTGTTACTCTTGTGCAAAAGCTAGCTCAATACGTGCTCCAAGACAAATACAATAAATGCATAAGTGAGATAAAAGAGATAGGACAACAAAAATTGAAGGAACCTTATAGCTAATATATTATATATGTTGTCTTTAAAGTATGATAATAGCTGATAGTGAGCTCTAATATTAAATTTACTCTTAAGACGTTAGGATATGAATGGAATCCAGGTGCTTAATAGCCTTACAAGATCCAGTCACATATTGGACTCCTGCAACCATGAGCCTAATATAACTAGTGATCTTTAGAAATATCTTAGCTCGGATTGAAATCCATTTACATCCATGCCCTGATATGTTCCACCTATAATTTGGTCATAGTACGCCACAACAATTTGCAGTTAGACAACAAACTTCTCAGCGAGGCATCGGTTATCTTCAAGCACCAATCCATTCTTAGGCTATTTAGGCTATTTAGGCTACTATAACAGCAAGAGCCAATGTTTCTATGGACTCTAGTCACTCTACACTAACATCAACATTTGCCAATGACGAGTCTTTAGGTTATGGGAAAAGTTAGCCAGTGGATAGACTTATCACCTTACTCCGTTATAATCCAACGGTTTTAATGAAACCAATAACGCTGAAAAGATCTCAACGTATTTTACCTGGTCGTCATCGCTAATCCACATTTTTTTATCCATATTAACATCGAGCCATTGCAATCTTCATGCCTCCAAACCACGACACTATTCACTATCATCGAGTCGCTGCCATTGAGACTAGTCTTTGTCCTTTATCATGTCAAACTTGATCATGGCCTCCTAACCTTCTATTTTCTTTGCCATCACACCAAAGTCATTATAGTTAGCTTACTAGATCCATGTGTCATGTGGTGCCATGCAGACCACCACACACCTACACTAACATCGCTAAGTTATTACTATAATAGTCTTCTTCATCACTTTGATCGATCGTAAGGACGATTCCTAAACTGCCAGTGCTATATACTATTCATAGTGTTTATATCCTCTACATCACCTATGATTTATATTAGACATAACTCTCTCAATACACATCAATAATTTAATGGGCTAATTTAATGTAATTTATTTCTCACAAGGTTTAGATGTAATCCATATATTTTTCATCTTTCCTTGTTAACTCATATGACAAAAAAATCCCCACGTTCTATATGAAAATACTCATTCCATTTCAATTTACTTGCCGTTCTTGTATTTATCTATTTTTCCATAATAATCGTCTTTTTACAATTTATAGAGATGTGTTTTCTTCCCTACTATTTTTAAATATAGTTATATTAATGCTATTATCTGTTACAATTAATTATACTATTTATTTTGAAAAAACAAGATATAATTAATAAGGGTAATAAAATTATAATTTATTAATATTTTTTCTATACAATCTAATAAAACGATAACGACAAGTAATTCGAAACGGAGAGAGTACATAGGTGCAGCCAGCCAAGGGCTTAATGAGCACCACCACCCAACCCAGCCAAAATGGCCAACGAGTCCATCCTCGTCCTCCTCCTCCTCCGCCTCCAGAACCCTGACCGGGGTCTTCCCCAAAACCCTCGCCGAGTCGCCGGGCTCCGCCGCCGTCCCCATCGCGAACTACTCGCAGGCTACTCCTCCGGCCATGAGGGGCTCGGATCCGGACCGGGGCGGAGGCGAGCCGGACATCTCCAAGCTCTTCTGCCACTACAACGCCCTCTACTTCCACGACTCCCTCGGCACCTGCGCCGTCTCCTGGGCCACCGACGAGGATCCACTCCCCAATCGGTAAAGCGTCGCCACTCCGAATTCTCGCCGTTCTCGGTGTTATATGGGGGGGGGGGGGGGGGGTCCGGTTTACTGAATACTGCGGATTTAGGTCTTGTGTGGATGTTGAGTTGTGTGCGGTGGTTGCAAGATTGCTCCGTTCATGTCCTACCACTAAGCATGCGTATCTTAGTAGATTCAGTGCAGTATGATGGCTTTATAGGGGGAACAGCACACGAGAACAATCCTGTTCTGTAGGGGTTCTGATTCGGACATTCGGTATATGTTGGGTCACCCCGCATCAAATCCACTCATTCATCCACCAGTGGATCAATGCCAAAAGGAAGTGCTTAACCCATATATCCCTTGTTCGTTAGAACTAGAACATCAATCCCCTAAAAATGAATTAGGGCATCAAAGGGGATTATCCATATTCGGGTATTTTGATCTAAACGTTCAGCCAGAACATAGGTGATCCATATTATTCTACACGATTATGCCTTGTCATTATCTGCAGTTCTATCTGTTAACCTCTAAATCTTTGCGTCGTTCTCTTGTTCATTGACCGTAAAAACTACACTCTTTGAGAGTATGGATCAATGCCTAGGTCTAAACCATGAAAAAATGGAAAGATTTAATGTATGCTTTTGGCATGCTTTCTAGAAAGAAATGGGAAAATAGTGTAAAAACATTTACTTTTGGGAAGGAGTGAACAAATTTATCTAGACAGTAGAATGAAAAAGTCACTTGAACTCTTAGACTGATTACATAGACATCTCTGCTCCAGTTGTTTTGAACTTCGAAGACACTGGTATCATATCTATGGGCCTATTCATTCTGTTCATTTTGTTGCCACGTTCTACCATTGCTATTCTACCAAAATTGGTAGTTCTGAAAGTTTCCCATTCCCACTCATAATGACACAACCAAAATTTGGAAAGAAATCTAACAAAACACATCCAAGTATCCAACGCTACCAAAACTTGCCACTTCCTACCCTGCCAAATTTTGGTAAGGTTGTTTTTGGCACCAAAGTGAACAAGCCCTATATACTTCCCAAATATGTTTGATTTGCAAATCTATTGGTGAATGTGCATAGCATTTTGAACGGAACACAGTGACTGATGTATTGCTATGCACAATTATGAAGTATGTCAGCCACATTTATGGCACTGTCATGTGCATATTTTTCTAGCAAGCATGTTCAACAAGATTCGTGAGTTGTCTGTCATAGTGTCATTTAGCTCATAATCGTCAACTATAATTGACTGGAAATGATGCTGACCATCCGACCCTTCCATATTTTCATCTTAACACTATCTTTTTCACATAAACTCTGTACTATTGGATAACTTTGTGAGTTATTGCCTATAATTGTTTTCTTCTATAGTTATTCTCTGAAATAAGAAACTTTCATCAAAGACCATAGTACCTGCTATTACCAGTATGATTGTTTTGAAACTTTCCATTTTTAATCATTTTGATGCAGTGAAGTAGGTGGCTGTGAATATTATCCTGGTGGTGGTGGCTGTATTATACTTCTTTCCAGATCCTTGTATGAACACCACACAGATTTGGATTTAAAGAATGCGCTGCTTCATGAAATGATTCATGCTTATATGTGCATCAAAGATAGTAATGATAACCATAGGTACTTTTTAGTACCATGACTGGCCTCTTGTATTACACCTGAATTTCTGTCTACTTTTTTTTTTTCTCGTATTGACTAATTTAAAAACTGTGATCAAGCAGTGACCATGGGCCAAAATTCCAGAAACTGATGAATACAATCAATTTAAACTCTGTAGCCGATCCTCATGTAAGTTGAATTCAGGTGTCAATTTTCAATCAGCATGTGCTTAAATATTTCTTATTATCGTAACGATATTTTTAATTATATCCAGCGTCCTCTTGGTGGCTACAGCATAACTGTGTTCCATGAGATCAGAAAGAAATTTTATATACACAAAGTAAGAACCTGATCTTTAAAAGTAAATCTTATTTTCTAATTTCAGATTGGCAGCTAACAATCTCTGTAGTGTGAAAGCTGTGGAGATTTGATCAAGTCAACCAAAATCAAAGGACCATCACAGGATGACTGCATTGAGGCAATGGGTGCTAATGACTCGTGTGACAGTTTAATTTGTCACTGGCATTGGTATTAGCTATATATTTCTTTGCATTTTTTTTGTTCCATGCATGCCTTATTGGTATATCTCTAAAGGTGTGTTCGGAATCCCCAGTTCCCAACTCCTCCATCTCGTTTTCCGTGCGCACGCTTTTCAAACTGTAAACAGTGCGTTTTTTACAAAAAGTTTCTATACGAAAGTTGCTTTAAAAAATCATATTGATCCATTTTTTTAAAAAAGATTAGCTAATACTTAATTAATCATGCGCTAATGAACCGCTCCGTTTTCCGTGCGGAGGGGATAGGTTCCCATCCTCCATTACTGAACACAGCCTAAGAGTGCACATAAATATTCATAGAAATATAAGCTAGATGTACATTTTAAAGCTAACTGTGTAATTTCCAAAATGTGTAATTTATTACTCTCTGCCTTGTTAGTGTATCCTTGCAATGTGGGAGGTAGGATGTAAACCTCAGTTTGTGATGAACAAATAAATCAACTATTATTATTGTTAAATTTGACAAAGAGAGATGTTAAACTAAGGAGGTAATGATGGGTGTCTGCTTCAATATCTAACATTTTCTTTGTGTTGTCCTGTCACTTTGGCAATTGCATAATCTAAAAAGTGGTAAATGATCTGACTTAAATTTTCCTTTATTGGAGGTGAAATCGACATGTCCAGCAGCCAAACAAGATTAGTAATACCTGAACAACTATCATGCTCTTTCTCCTCCTTGGGGTCCTGGGATGCAACTTACTCTAAATTTAGTGTCATTGAGTTCATGGATGGAGTCATGATTTGGCTTTCTGTATTAATATATATATAGGCACAAGAAGCGGTGCACTGGTAGCTATCACAGAGTTCAAGGATCATCATCAGGTTGTGTAGAGGGTTCAAAAGGTAACATTTGGCTTAAAAAGGAGGTTCCAGTTATGATAACATTTTAAGACCATAAAACAGTCTATTTTGTTGAAATGCCTTGAGATGACTCTTTACTGCAGATATACATTTTAAACTCGTAGTATGCCTACTCATACAAATTGATGATACTGCTAATTTTTGTTGGTAGCTTTATCTGTAGAAGCACCTGATTGCAAAGTTGAAGAATCAGCCCCTGGAAGTTGGCACAATGCGCATACATCAATTAAGGGTGGAAAAGGCAATAAGCATGAACTGGAAGAAACCTCTGCTGGGTTTCCTCCTGATGACTCTATTGGTATTTCTGGAATGGAGTCCTCTTCAAGAGACACAGCTAATAAGAAAATCAAATTGTCAAAGGATATTGGTTTGGACCGTCTAACCGCCACAACTGTTCAGGAAGCACCGAAGCGTCCAAGAACAACCTCACTAAAGAAGAATCAAGAGTGCAGCAGACAGAAGAAAAGAAAAATAAGCAAGTGGGATGGTTCCTACTCTGTAATCATTGAATGGTTGAATTACTATTCTGTGGATGAGTCAGATGAAGATGAGGTGCCTTTGATAAATAAAAGAACCGAAAGAAGAAAGCGGCAGAAGTTACTGAAACTTGTTCTTGCTAGGGAATCCAATAGTGGCAGTGAAGGTGCTAGTTCTACATCTTTTGTAGAAAATGGCAGAAATTCTAGCAGTGCTGGCTCTTACCCCCTAAGCCAGGGGGACAATGACAAATCTGAAAATGTGCAAGCTAATCGAGTTGATGGAAGTTCATTGCCAGATCATCCTGTAAGTAGTCATGTAGCAGCAGAGGATCAAGCTGGCCAAGCTGCATCGTCACCATTGAACTCACCAACTAGAGGTATCATTGTTGACATTTCAGATGGTTGATGGCCAGAGTTCCATTAGTTTCTTTCAGCTGAGGCCTGGACGTACAATTATCCAGACTACAGTTGTAACACTTACTTTTAATTCCTTGCACCTGTCTACTGCTAGACATGCAACGGGACGATCCTGTGAAGCATGTGTCTTGTACATGTCTTCGTTTCTTCCTTTCTCATTTCACCTTTTCTTTTCTTAGCATAGATCAGTTCAGTATACTTAACTCTGTCAGGTTGTGTGACCCATCAGTTTCTCTCCGTACTAGTCTCTTGAAGAACAGCAAAGATCAGGTTTTCTCTTTGGTTGATTGTGTGTGGAAGATCAATCCAAATATGTTCATTTCTTAAGAAGATAAATTCAGTTCTATTCTATTCATAAACTTTTGTAAACCTTCTAAAATCCTTTAATAAACAAGAAGCAAAGTGAGTAATACGAAACCATTCACAAAATAGAGGGAAAAGAGGCCCAAATTCCCAAGGGTTAATTGGATTCATGGCCCATTTATCCAACCGTCTTATCTCCCTCGTGTCCTTCCCCAATTATCCCCTTCTATCCACCCACACCAGCAAGCCGCTCAGGCGCGCTCTCCGCTCCACCGCCATGGCGTCCATCACCCTCCTCTCCCTCGCTCCCGCGGCCACATTGCTCCACCTCCCGGCCTCCACTTCGCTCTCCACCTCCTTCGTCGCCGCTCCAGGCCCCATCTCCGGCCGCCGGTCCGTCGTCCTCCGCGCCCGCCCGCGCCGCTGCGTCACGGTCGTGTGCAGCGCCGCGGCGGCCGAGGCCGCGGAGGCGGAGCCCGCGGAGAAGTTCCGGCTCGACAACCTGGGCCCGCAGAAGGGGTCGCGGCGGCGGCCGAAGCGGAAGGGGCGCGGTATCGCGGCGGGGCAGGGCGCGAGCTGCGGGTTCGGCATGCGTGGACAGAAGTCGCGCTCGGGGCCAGGCGTCCGGCGCGGGTTCGAGGGAGGGCAGATGCCGCTCTACCGCCGCATCCCCAAGCTGCGCGGCATTGCTGGAGGTGAGTCTCTTCGAGCTTCCCGCTTCCCCTCCTCGCCCTCAATCGAAGCCTCACACATTCAAATGCACTGGAAATTGAGTGGGAACACGCTAGCACCTTCCATTTGGAATGCAGAAATGCTGGGATTGAGAAGTGACCCGTTGCAAGTTCTACCTTGCGATTGCAGGAATGCATATTGGCTTGCCGAAGTATGTGCCGTTCAATTTGAGAGACTTGGCGCGTGGCGGGTTCAAGGATGGTGACGAGATATCATTGGAATCCTTGAAATCGAGGGGTTTGATTAATCCGTCTGGCAGGGAGAGAAAGCTTCCTCTGAAGGTACACTATACGACGATTATCCTTCTTTTTTTTAAGTCGGTTCTGTAGATGACCATGTTTTACTGAAAACTGAAATATGAATGCCTTGCATTTGATCTTTGCCAGTGAATTCATCAAGTTCACCAGCAGTCTTGGGTAATCCTTTAGTTGTTGATGTTGTGGATTGAATGGCTGGCCTTTTTTTTTTCTTGTAGTTCTCAAATGTTGCTGTGTTGGTCTGTCCTTAGCAGCAATTACCAAGTTGAGTATTCGAAGTCTCAAAGTTGTGTGTCGGGATCAATTTTCTTAGCTCGTGTTGGACAAACACGGTATGATTTGACGAGTGTTTCTATTGGCTACTCAAGGATCTAGAACGTATGAGTTATGATGAACCCACACATGGTGTAGGCCTGCATATGAGCATATCTGTCAGGCATAAACATGAAGTGGTATCAAGATCCCAACAAAACCATGTGCTCTTACATGTACCACGGCATGTCTGCATCACTCCCAACATACCCAAAATATTTACTGTTTGTCTCCACTCTTAGTTGGCGGATTGCTGGAGTAGATGCATTAGTGTGCTACTGGGTTGCCCCTTATAGTGGGTAGTGGTGTGGCGCTTGATCACTGATGTGACAAAGACTTCTCCAAGGGTGGAACTTAATGCACCTTGAATAGCATAATTGTTCAACTTTTATTGTTCTTTCTGGTCCTATTTCATTTGATTGATTTTTTCTATACTCTAGGCTCCTAGCTATGTGGTACATATAAGGTAAAACCCACAGGGCTAAAACAGGTATCAAGACCTAAGTCATAATGTGGGGAGCTATCAACTTTATCCTTATGATAGGCTTTTTCCTTCTTGACATCTGATTCTGATGTTCAGCAGATGGCGTTCCTTTCATCTTTGTTTGAGTACAATGATACTGCAATGTTGCTGTTGTTATTGTATCTTTTATCATGCGGGTAGTATTAGTATGCTAACTTTTGAAAACCTATCTGTAGATTTTAGGAGATGGTGATGTATCAGTCAAGTTGAATATCAAGGCTGGGGCATTCTCTGCTTCAGCCAAGGAGAAGCTCGAGGCAGCTGGTTGTACTTTAAGTCTGGTACCAAAGCGGAAGAAATGGCTACCACAATCTTATCTGAAGAACCAAGCTCGTGCAGAAGAATACTTTAGCAAGAAAAATGGTGGTGCTGGTGAATCTGATGAAGCATCTGCATAGAATTCATATACACTGTACTTCTCCTTTACCCTTTTCTTTAACATATACTTATTTCTCTTACCTTGTTCCAAAAGTTCCACGTTCAACGAATTTTGAATCTGTGCGATATGCAAGCATTTTTTTTGTGTGTTTCCTGTTTAAATGGAGAAAATTCCTTCTATACCCCTGAAAGTTTAGCCAATCCCTTCTACGCCTCCGAGTTTTGTCCACTCCTTTGTATGCCCCTGAATTTTGGTTTTGATCCCTTTCATACCCATACCGTTAGTTGAATGTTTAATTCTAATGAAAAGGACCTTTTTGCCCTTAGACATGAAGGAAATCTAAAAATTGTAGACTAGCTATATTGTTGGAAGTGTATAATTTTGTTATATAAGACTATCATATTCATGACTTTATTGTACAAGGTATTATTCATGGCAAAGTTTATTTTTACCTAATGACATAAAAACTAATATTTATTTACCTACTAAAAGAGTATATGTAGCATTTGTTTATGGTAGTTCAACATATTTTCTCCTGTTGTATATATTATATAGGAATGCTTTCCAAAACTATGTTTATCATTTAAAAAAAATGCTACATGTACTTTTTAAATATATATTAAATTTTTTATGTACATAAAACTTATGAATATGATAATCACACAACAAATTTTATACTTCCAACAATATAGTTTACAAATTTCTACATATTCCTCACATATTGAAGGGTAAAACTGACTTTTATATACCTATTAAACGGTCAATTAACGGCAAGGGTATGGAAGAGATCCAAATCAAAATTCAGAGGTATACAAGGGAGTGAAGGAAATTCATGGGCATAGAAGGGATCGGCTAAAATTTCAGGGGTATGGAAGGAATTTTCTCTCTTTTAAATGTGATGTATGTCAAATGTCAGTATGCATACCCCCCAACACACACACCCTCACCCTCTTGTGATCTTGCACTTATACTTCAAGTTGCCTATAGTATTGTTGTCCATGTTGTGTTATAGTTTGGTGACAGTCTTTCTAAACAAAAACAATGATGGTTCATCTAGGAGCTAAACTCTGTTTCGCTTATTTGGTCCTGCCTTTTTCAAAAGAAGGTAGTTATCATTTCAGTGTCTTAATTGATGCCCATATGTGATAATGTGAACTTGTGGGCTTCTTAATTGTCCATGTATACATTTCGTGATTTCCTGGGAAAGTGGACAGCTGGACACACATGGGGGCATGCACACTTAATTGCTGCACTGTTCATCTAGTGACAAGAATGGGCAAATGTTATATAGGGTTGCAAGTCATTCTATGTGTGCTTAACAATTGATTTTGAACACAAATTTCAACAGAACTCATCCATGAATATTGCTTGTTTGAAGAAGTTATATAAGGACACTGCTATATCTACTGTCACATAAATTACAAGTAGTTTCTTGTTTGACTTAATACAATAAGGACAGCACATCCCTCCTCAAAGGCTCAAACTGACTACAGTTATATCATCATTTTGAACTTCATGTTCATGTTCTCTCATTTTTTATTCAGGGATTTAAATCGCCACTTACTGCTGCTTGTTTCTTTAGGAGTTAGTTCAAAGGGTGACATAACTCACCTTTTACCGCAGCTTGAAATTCTTTTTCCTCTCTCTTTGATTCATTCTTGCACCCTCTTGCTCCCTGTGGACGTTGATGCTTCTTTTGTTTGATTTGCTTCTTGTTTCAATCGTTTACATAATCTCAATTATACCTCATACTTGTCATTTTCCTGCTGTTTTTCGACATTTCTTTAGGAAAAGAAGTCTTGACTATTTAGGTAAATTCTATTCCATCTTTGACTGTGAAGGTGTTAATTTGTTGAGATGTTTCCCATTTGATCAAAAACAATTATTTATGGCCTTTTGATGATAAAATTTATTTGTATTTTAGATTAACACGCAAATCATCGCCCTCATTCGGGCCCTAGGTCCACGCAGCATCGGGAGAATGACTGGCAAATAAGGGTTTGGGTAAATTTCCAGTGGCATAGAAGAAAATTTACCCTTCATTTCAGTGTGCAGTGCAGATTTGCTATGAACTGCGTACCAAGATCTTGACTAGTTGTGCTTGCATTGCATGTTCATATCAGCAATTTAATACTACCCCCGTTTCATATTATAAGACTTTTTAGCATTGTCCACGTTCATATGGATGCTAATGAATCTAGACAAGCCACTAGCCTATTATTGCAATGTAGTTGTCCTTAACTACGATTGCAAGCATTAGAAAACTTATATTTCCTTCCAAATTGATCCAAGGTACTCTTTGTTTCAAAATATAGCGAACTTGGACTGAATGCGACATCCTAGGGCCTGTTCACTTTGATGCCCAAAAGTTGCCAAAATTTTGGCATAGTTACCAAAATTTTGGCAACTATTTCTTATATAGTTATCAAAATTTGGCAGCAAACTAAATGTAGCCACTTTTTTAGCAACTTTACCAAAATTTGGTAAGGTTGAAAATGGCATCAAAGTGAACAGGCCCCTAGTATAATAAATTTGGGACGGAAGGAGTAAGCTAGATAAAAATGAAGTCATTTATTTATTGTTGCATATTTAATCATAAATAGAGATATCACCATGGAATTAGATTGGTGTATACGTATGCTTCGTGCTACTGATCCGAAGACTCCCCTGCCAAGGGATCGGATCTCTTGCTCATGGATTATGCGTGTGAGTAGACAGATGATCTATGATCACCACTGTGCCATGTCGGGCAAGATTTGTGGCGCGAAGTTAGCATCAAGTTGGAATACATTCAAGAACTCTGTTCTGGATGAATTTGGACATAGCAGAATGCTAAATGGCGACAGGCTGTTATTAGAGGGCGATGTGCTTTTCATGTTGTTTCGGGGGAACTGAAGACACTAGTACTGTAGCACATACATCTGACTTGTTGCTTCTGCCTCTCGAACTGATCCAGCAATGCGTGTAATAATAATCCAGCAGTATCAGTAATTAGTAAGCGTATAAGGATGGTATTAGTGTTGATCGGGATATTGTAGAAGGATGGATGTATTATAGTGTTGATCGGGATACTTAGAACTACGAGTGATAGCTTCGTGCTACGCTGTTCTATAGTCAATGTGGCACAGGAGAAACGCTAGTATGGCCTATCAGAGCACTATCAGCTGCCGCCATCAAGCAAAGCTGAGGCCGGGCTGTCCAGGTTGCTTCAGGGCTTTGGGAGCTTTCGATTGCTTTCCACTCCCCTCCATCTCCATGGCGCACAACAGCGACGCCCCGTGAATGCACGACGATGCATCGTGCAACGCAATCGCGTCGCCATAACTCCCCGCTCCCTTTCACGCCAGCCTAACAACCAGACCCCATCGTCCCGGTGTGGCATGGCAAGGCATCGCAAGTCGCAAGCCAAACCCCGCCCGCAAGCCGAGGGAAGGAGACCAAACACCCCCCCCCCCCCCCCCCCCCCCCCCACACACACACACCCTCATTTCCTCGGCCCAACCAACACCCACCCCCCGGTCCGTCGCCAGCCAAACGCATTTAACGCCTCCCAACCGCGCCACGCGCGCCTGCGGGTGCCCGACCACCAATCCCCGCTGCTTCTCCCCGCGTCCAACGCCACGCGACGCGCGACGCCAAGTTGCCACGACCCAGCGAGGTGAGGAGTGCGCGGGGGAGCAAAACCCAGCGCAGCCGCGCTGCGGCCACCGGCAACGCCGCGCCGCGACCACGCAACCGGGGAAAAAAGCCCATCTTGTCACCTTCCTCGGCCATTAACTGCGATCCCTCCAGCTAGCCACCACAGCTTAGCTCGCGCCAGCCTCGCGTCCACACGCCCACCCACCCACCCACCCGGCGCTGAGCTGCGCCTCGTCCGCATTTACTAGCATCCGATCGGTCTGATGCCCGTGTGAGGTCGTGACCGTGATGACCCAGCCACGCAACGCACGCAGCCGTCGAGCACCTGGATCGAACGGCCGGCTTTCATCCTCACCGGGGAGTCGACCGTCGCCATAAATGTAAAAGCGATTAACGTCCTCCACACCGGAGCATGATTGATGTTTTGAGGCGGAACGGAAACTGAGGAAGAAAGCCGTCTTCTCTATTCAAGGAAGAGCCTGTCCCGGAAAACATGTCGGCACGGCGACTGCATTTATTTACGTGTTACAGCCGTATAAACAGAGGGATATTGGAAATTCGACAAAGGGTAAGAAAGGGATAATCAGACAATTTTGGATTATTGTACATCTAGTGGCAAGGGCATGTTTGGCTTTCAGCTCCTCCGAAGTGAAGCGGGCTAGACCGCTAAAGCGCTCCCACCGAGACTGTATTGGGTTTAGGCTACTCTACAATTTTATTTCAAATCTAACTATTAGAGTTAAATTTAAAAGTTGGAGTTCTTCTCAGCTAGTCCTTTAATTGTCAACCATAGCAGATCCGGCATGTTAGTAAACCCACGTCATTGTCAGAATTTATAACAGAAATGGAATTCTAGCTTAAGAGAGGAATAAAACGTGAGCTAATGAGCACAACTCACTTCAACCAGTAATTAGATGGATCATGTCTGACCGGTTGCATGAAGTGCGAGTCGATTTTAATCTAGTAAGATGAACTCAACTTCAGTTAGTAATTAGATGGATCATGAGTTCGGTTCGAGCTAAAACTCCCAACGACGGATCATGAGTAGCTCGTGCCCTCTCCTTCAAATTTTTTTGTACAATCTCCTAACATATTCCATTTCTTATCACCAAAAGTTTTAAGACCGGAACCACTGATTTTTCAGGAACAAAGAAGGACTGAAATATCTCAGTTTAATACTACCTCTATCCCAAAATAAGTGCAGCCATGGATATCCGTACCCAATGTTTGACCGTCCGTTTTATTTGAAAAATTTATGAAAAAATTGAAAATATTTAGTCACACGTAAAGTACTATTCATATTTTATCATCTAATAGCAATAAAATTACTAATCATAAAAATTTTCAAATAAGACGAACGGTCAAATGTTAAACGTGAATAATGCAAAACTGCACTTATTTTGGGACGGAGGGAGTAGGCAGTTGTAATCAGGTAGTCATCTCAGGAATAAATTACGCATGTCTGTATTTGGAAGAGTAATGTAGTAATACTGTACTAGGGTTTTCGCAAATCAAAAGAGATTAATTGGTGTGCAGTGTAGGCCTACCACAGTGTAGGCCTACCAGTCTACCAGAGACTATGCGTGTATCCCTTTCGCCAGTAACGATACGGATTGCAACTGGAGCCTATGAGATTCGATCACGCCCGTCAATTCCCCAATCCCTCTCCCTCTTCATGGATCCTGACACGAACAATCGAACAACCACGGCCACGCTAAATTGGAAAATTAAAAAAATATATAATAATTAATCTCCTGTGAATGATCATTCCTTATGTGACACATCAGACAAAGTATATCGATTTAATCCGTGTTTATAGCGAAAAAAATAAAAATAAAAGGAAGACAAGAAAAAAAAATTAAGAAGCGAGGGAGGGGAAAGGAGGAAAGAAGAAAACACCACAAATTAAGAAGCTCCAAAGTTTGAGGACGCACGCTTCGCGGGTGACGTACAGGTGTAGGGGAGGTAATGCGGCGGCGGCGCGACGGCCGCCGGCAAGGGCGAGGCTGAGGCTACCATGGATTCGATCACAGCTTGACGACCTCCGGGATGTCGACGGGGTAGCGGTGGATGCAGTCGTCCCACGGCCCGTCGGCGGGCGTCTTGACGGTGCGGAGGCACTTCCAGACGGCGCTGTTGCACTTGAATCCGCTGCCGAAGCCGATCTGCCAGACGCGGTCGCCGCGGCGCATGCGCCCCTTGGCCTCGATGTAGGCGAGCTCGTACCAGAGCGAGCTGCTCGACGTGTTGCCGAACCGGTGCAGCGTCATGCGGGACGCCTCCACGTGCTGCGCGGACAGGTCCAGGTTCTTCTGCAGCTCGTCGATCACGGCGCGTCCCCCGGCGTGGATGCAGAAGTGCTCGAACGCCAGCTTGAAGTCCGGGATGTACGGCTTCCACTTCTTGTTGATGAGCTTGCGGCCGACGAGGCGGAAGAAGAAGAGCAGCTGCTCCGACATGGGCAGCACCAGCGGGCCGATGGTGGTGATGTTCGACTTGAGCGCGTCGCCGGCGATGGCCATCAGCTCCTTGGACAGCGAGATCCCCGAGTGCCCCTGCTCGTCCTCCTCCTCGTACACGCACCGGTACGCGCGGTCGTCGGCGCCCTTGTGCGTGCGGACCACGTGCATCAGCCTGTACTTGGCCCTCCTCGCCTCCCTCCTCCTGTTCGACAGCAGGATCGCCGCCGCGCCCATCCGGAACAGGCAGTTGGGCAGCATCATGTCCCGCCGGGTTCCCCAGTAGAAGTTTGGTGTGATGATCTCCGTCGACACCACCAGTGCGTTCGAGTTGGGATGCACCTGCGCGTGTCCGTCCATGTCGCTCGTTAATGGCTCACCTGATTAGTTAGTTAGCTAAACAGTAGTAACATCAAAGAGCTGGCTAGTACTTACCTGGAGCATGTCGCGGGCGAGGTCGAGGGAGATGAGGCCGGCGCTGCAGCCCATGCCGGACAGGTTGAAGCTGCGGATGTTGCTGCGGAGCTTGTACTTGTTGATGATCATGGCGGAGAGCGACGGTGTCGGGGAGAAGAGACTGCAGTTGACGACGAGGATGTCGATGTCCTTGGGCTTGAGTCCGGTGCGGCGGACGAGGTCGTCGATGGCGGAGAAGATTACGAGCTGGGCCTCGGCGCGCGACGCCTCCATGGACGGGTTAGGCGGGATGTAGTGGTTGGCCGGCGGGAGGCAGGTCTCCTCCCCGAGCCCCGACCGCTCGAGGATCCTGGTCTGGAACCGCACGCTCTTCTCGTCGTCGGTGATGAGGCGCGTGTGCTCCATGAACGTGGCGAACGGCACCCGGCAGCTGGGCGGCGGCTTGTAGCAGGAGTAGTCGACGAGGTACACCGGCCTTGGCCGCGACATGAAGTACACCGTGCCGACGAACACGACGAGGAACACCGAGCAGAGGATGTGGACGAGGTCGAGCTGCAGCGACCGCCACAGCGACAGCAGCTCACCGGGCCCCATCCGCGCCAGCTCCAGCGCCGTCGCCGCCATCACCGGCACCAGCAGCAGCGTCAGGAAGTGGTTCACCAGATACTGGTACCCCAGCTTCACGTACTTCAGCTTCACCGACCCGGAGTACCCCGCCGCCCCCGGCATGATCGATGCTCTCACTACTTCCCCGCGCGCCGCCGCGCACCGCACCAACGCTCGCACGCCGCGTCCTACGTACGACTTTAGTTTCTTCTTTTTTTTGAGCGGTGCAGCGTGCACAATTTGTAGGTGCGATGCGGTGCGGAGGCGGATGGGTTTGCAGTGGTGTGTTGGTGATGGTGTGTCCGGTGCCCGGTTGGGGGGTCTAATATAGGGGACGCGCGCACGGTGGCGGAGACGAGACGAGATGACGAGGAGTAATTGATAAATCTGGGGCGGATGGGGTAGTTTAAAGAGGCCGGTCTACCGCCACCAACCGGAAGCGTTGGGCTGCTCTTATTAGATTTCTGCATCATGGGGGGGACACAAGGTTTTCTCCCTTGTTTTTTGTTTATACAAGTGCAACTCGTAGTGACGGTTAACGGCTTAACCCCGGTGTCAATTTGGATATGTCATATGAGTATATGATTGCTAAGGAGTATCATACTCCTCCTATAGCTCCTGGACTCTGGGGAGGACCATTTTTCAGTGACAACCTTGTTCTGCGGGCATTATCGGAGGAAAATAATAGAGTTCGTAGTTAAGTGGAGTAATACACAAGCAATGTGCACAGGTACTGTACTGCTCGCATCTGGATCCAGGTGAGTACGTTCAGAGTTTAGTCATACATGATACACTGAACATAATTCTCTTATGTTGCTAGTAGCTGCTGTCTGTCCCATCTAAATTTGCATCTGATTTTTGAGCACCGAATGATGTAACAAGCCAATAACAATAAGTAGTACTATTATCAGTAGTTAATCACCAAGTGTCCAAATCATAACCGAGTTAGTTCAACTGTTAAGACCCTTGAGGTCTTGACCCGTCGAAAAAACTCTTGCTACTCTATTCGTCAACACCTGATTTGAGTCCAAATCAGGTCCTCTCCTATCGCCGAGTGAACTTATCTCTGAAGATAGGTTTCAAAAACTTAATCTCTGAAGATTGGTCCTGTTTTCTTTTTTACTCACTTCCTTTTGAGATGTATGCAATGGTAGATCAGATGAGAGGGTAACTTTCCCTGCGGAAGTACGGCAATACAGATAATGGCTGGGACTGAATTGGGCTCCCTTGCATCTGCACCGTATAGGGTTGTGTGTTTCGCAATGGCATCAGGTTCAGGACTGCATGTGCAAATTACTCCTCTGTTGGTACCCTCTGCTTGTACAATTTAAAGCACTGTTGTTGCAGGTTGGGTACCCATCATTAAACTACGAGATGAACACTCATGTCCAAGTCTTGCAAATTCACATGTAATCTTGTAAGAACTGAACAGTTTTACTTCGAAATAGTACTCTTTAAATGTTGACTCTGATTCGATCGGATCGACTTCGTCAGTGTGCATTACAAGCTCTGTTTGGACAAATTCTGACCCTGTTAAGCAGCTCTAGCTGGATACTACTTCTATACTAGTACTTTTTTTTTTGAAAGATCAATAGTAGATGGTACTCCTATTAGGCTATTACCATTACTCTTTGGATGGCCACATCTAAGTGCCTGATCTGGTAATGCTATACTCCTAGTATCCTTGAATCCTGATAAGGGTAGTACAGTACGGAGTATACTCGTATTTTTGTTACGAGACTCCACTTCATAAATTCATATACTACAGTAGTAATAGCTCAGACAAGTTCAGGCAGAGCAGTGATAGTTGATGACAGAATACTCCCTCCGTTCCATAAAAACGAATCTAGAACCGGATGTAACATATTTTAGTATGATATATATCCAGATTCATAGTATTAGGATGTGTCACATCCGATAGTAGGTTGGTTTTTTATGGGACAGAGGAGGGAGTAGCTATATAGGTGCAGACAGCTTCTGAGCTTGTAAGAAAGAGTTAATTGCGTATGCAGTGATCTGCGTAGCAATAGTGCAACTGTACAATTGGTGAAAATCTCCCTAAAAAATGGCTAAATATATGGCCTCCTATTGTCCCGGAGCCAATGACAGTGTGGTCCTTTGGCTGCAGCCCTGGCAGCAGCATTAACGTAGTAGTGAGTGTCCAGTGCGCAGTGATCCAATCAAAATTCGAGACAGGATCCTCCGGGAAGCATCAAGCATCTTCGCGTACGAGTCGTGAGACGATCTGTCCATGCCTCTGAAGAAACGGAAAACCACGGATTGTTCTTCTTCCCCTCGCGCTGATACGAGTGAAAGTGCAGCCGAAGCAGCTGTCGTAGTGGCCGCGTGAAATGCTGGAGTTGACGGGTCTGAATATGTGATCGGTCTGGAGGATGAATGGACGATGGGCCGACATGGGATGGAGTTGGGGGTTGGGAGAAAGCGTGGCGAAACGCGCTGTGTTTGCTCGTCATCGATCGACCAGAGGAAGGGCAGAGACTCTCATTAATAAAGCTTAGCTGCAACCATACATCCGCCGCAGGTGTGCAAGGGCAATCCTGTTCGGTTCACGTCTCTCTTGCCCTTGTTTCGCACGAGCGAATTCCGTCTCTTCGTTTTGGACCTGTCCCTCATGTACTACGACGAACGGCACTTAGGGGATCGACATCTTCGTGGGACAGGATTGTAAACTTACAAGTATTATTCTACCTGTTCCCTTCATACTACACATTAAATGTGATCATCTGCTTATTTAAAATTGATCATGACCTGTCCATCGCGCCAAACTGCCAATCTGTATTAGGTTTGACAGAGGCCATTACCTGCAAAGAAAAACGCTTGCCTAAGTTAATGCTCTAACTGTACGTGAGTACATCCTGCCTAGCGAGTGGTTCTGATTGCTGGGTCCTTTACTCCTGAAAAGTTAGTTTAACTATAATCGGTTGCAGAGATAATCTTTTTTATTTTCATAAACAAGTATTTTCTCTGTTTATGTTTTTATCAATAAAATCGAACCTCTCAGACTCAAGTCTTCGAAGCTTGGAGGAAACTACGGATCAGACGTCCGATTCCTCTAAAAAATCGGAGGGTCAAATATTGTAGTTGACCAACAAGTGAAACATTAAGTTATGTATGGTGAAATAAAAAAAATCAGCAACTGAAATATTTAAAAATTTTATGAAACATGGTGATGATACTTGTTGAAACATGTTACTATTATGTATTAAACAACGAGTGTTAACGGATTGAAACATATGTTTTTCTTTCGTCAAAATATAGTCATGCGATATCTTATTATAAAGATTTAATTACAACGAATACAACTGTGTGATCGGATCGTAGATTGGATAAGTAGTTTAAGAGAAAATTTGTTTTGAAGATTATTAAAATGCATATATGCATGGATAGAAGGGAGAGAGAGGGGAGAGAGAGAGAGAGAGTAGTGGCAGGTGGTTTCGTGAATTTTATGAAACACATTGAATATACACATTGAAACATATCAATACACGTATGAAACATTCAGCTTTAACGGTTTGAAACACATGATTTTATTTTATTAGAATATAATTATATGATATCTTCATGTAAAGATTTAATTACAACTAATAAAATAGTATGATTGAATCGTAGATTGGATAAGTAGTTTAGGAGAAAAACAATATTTAAAAAGAGAAAAAAGAAAGAAAAAGAAACTAGCTTGTAGTGAGAATGCTCGCCCCGGGTGACCGGCGGGGGGTGGAGCAGATCGGGCGCTCCCCTTGCGGCCCTGTCCCCATGCGCGTGCATGCAGGCGCCTGGGTCCCACCACGTTCTTTGCCCCCACCTGCTACGTGTCTCCACCACATACTCCATTGCAACAAACCACCCACATATTTTGGAAACCCTCTATTAAGGGAATTCGTTTCATTCTTTTGTTCCACAAAAAATGTTTCACCTAGTGTACTCATAATGTTTCATTATATATAGGTCTAATATTGCAGTGAACTGAAACATTTTTTGCTATTTGCTGAAACATTTTCGATGTACTTAGTGAAACAATTCCGATATACTTGGTGGAACATCGTGCAATATTTAAAAATAATTCAATAATAAGCTAAAAAAATTTCGTCCGAATATATCCATGTGTGGCCTTATTTTGAAGATTTAATTGCAATGAATTTAATTGTGCAATCAGATAATGATTTGGATAAATAATTTAAGATAAAAATTAGTTTAAAGCGGGTTTGCACGCATGCGTGGCACTGACGTCGTGCTGACATCAGCGCCTGATTTTTGCACGCGTTGATCGGGATCGACGCCCGATCGGTAGTTCCCTCCAGTTTATAGTATACTTGCATGCATGAATTGGGCGCCCTATTGTGAGCATTCTCCTCGAAGGTTACGTCTCAAACATTTCTATTCCACTACATGATATTTCTATGTTAGGATGTATGTCGCATATCGAATTTTGAGCAGTGTCTTTAATTAATATGTAAACTTATTGAGACGGCAGCCGTGTCAAGTACGATACATACCCTTCTAATAGGTCCTACAAGAGCTAAAAACATTACAAGCTTTTAGTGTCCATGTTTGACTTATGGGTAAAATGCCCATACTTATTTGAATATACAAATGTTATTGTATGTTATTAATTTGATGGATTCAAACAAATATATATTAGACTTAGACTATTGCATAATATCAATGACTAATTTGTAAATCTTGTAAAAGTATTGATGATGGACTAACAGCAGAACCACCACCACCACCACCACTATTGTTTTTTTTCAGTAGTATAGATTGATGCTCAAAGCATCTATACACTTCGAGTGCCATCACAAAGCCCATATTTGTTTGCACTTTTAGCACATTATACATACGTACAGCGTTTCTCTAAAAAAAAATTCCACGTTTTGCTATCGATGGACGATCTCTTCTCCAAAATATCATCAACATGAATCCTACAAAATACCATGTTACAAGCATTTTTCATTTTTTTTATCACCATTAGGTTTATATCTATAGACCTTCATTAGTTATTTAAACAGAGGCCATTTTTCCCTAAAAAGACCTTCGATAGACCCATTTCTATGTTTTTTTTGGGGGGACATTTCTATATAATTTGCATGTGAGAAATATGCAAACAATTTTGCTATTAAATTATTTATGAGATTTAAGGGTAGTTTGGGTATTTAGCATGATGACAATCAAATTCTAGGGACAAAATGGTCTTCTTGAAGACGTGATGGAGGTTTATGAATGAAGACTTAACGGCGGTGGGAAAAAAGAAAGAGAGAAATTGCTTACATTATGGCATGTTGTAGATGTCCAGTTTGTCGATGTCAATTAATAGAACCAGTTGCTTATCAAGTAAAATGTAGAATTTCTCAAGAATATATAAGTTGCATGCTCGTTATACTATTTTTTTCAGCGTTTTGGCTGGGCTGAACACTTATGCAAAACGAGTCAGATCATTTGCTCATGATTAATTAAGAACTAACTATTATAATTAATAAACAAATTTGTTTGACTATTTTTAAAAAAACTTTTATATAAAAGGTTTTAGACGAAACACGCTATCCAGTAGTTTAGAAAACACACTCATAATAAACGAGAAAATAGCCCATAACGCACCCTTATTTGCACTTTCCACCATGTCAATTGCATCATGGCTTCACTTTATACCAGTGTGGGCACATCAATTTCAGTTTACTATACTACAGTACATCATACACCAGTGAGTAGGAGTATGTCATAAGGCTTCACTTTCTCCAGATTACGTCCTGAAATCTGAGTCATAAAAGACGAGAATAACTCATGAGACTCCTTGAATTTCATTCACGTACTGTACGTTTTAGGAGGTCCATGACATGTACTATTACAAAGATAAAGTTGAGAAGTGAATAATGAACAGGGCAAGAAACGGAAAGTTGACTATGACGTTACGCATTAACTTGATGCTTATCATATATCCTATATATCTATAAAAAATTTATCACCACTAAATATAGTTAATGCTAATTTTCTTTTCTCTCGTGAAGCCATATCACTTCAATTGTTTTTAGTCTTTGGATGATTAATCAAGGGTGTAAATTACATCTCTTCACATCACCTTAACTATTTTTAGCCTTTGGATAATTTATCAAGGGTGTAAATTGCATCTTTTCCCTCTAAAAGACACCATATATACAATTCAATCATTTATAACATTTGGATAATTATAAAGATATGCATGAAAAAAATATTATAGTAGATAAGAAAGAAAATTTTAGAACTCATATCTACTATATTATCACACAATTCTACCGCAGCAACCATCTACTCCTAGTATATATAAGACAGAGGCCGTGTTTAGTTCACCCCCAACTACCCTAAACTTCCAACTTTCCATCACATCACATCACATCCAAAACTTTCCTACACACATAAACTTCTAACTTTTTTTCCAAACTTCTAACTTTTTTCAGTAACTAAACACAGCTAGACTACGCTGCAGCTTGATGTCACTCTACATAACCTAAAAGAAACAAATGCGTAGCTCTGCTGAACAGACAACCTCACTCGTCACAAGTTTCTGCACCTTTTGGTTTTGCATACAAATTAAGCAACAAAAGCAATCCGTTTGCAGAAAAATATAGTAATATTTTTAATACAAAATAAATATATTATTAAAATATATTCAATGTCATATTTAATTAAACCAATTTGGTGTTATAGATTTTGTTAAATTTATTTATAAACTTAATAAAACATAAATAAGTTTGGTTAGAAAGAAAAATCAAAACAACTTATAATATAAAAATATAAAACGAAGGGAGTATTAACCTATTATATGTGCAAGTTGGATCGCAGTTGGGCGTTGGTAAGGTTGGTTGTTTCCTGCCGTCGTTGCAAGGACGGTAAGGTGGTCTGAACTCTGAACTTCGACATCACCCAGAATCTTCAGTTTCGCGGTGCATATCACAATCGTACATGACATCGAGAGATACACGGATTCACGAAAGGCCAAATCTTACATCTAGTTTTGGTGGACATCAGGAGTGCATGATTTATTAACTTTTTTCAGACAGTCAATCCCAACTCCCAACCGACCGCCGTGAGCCCGTGAGAAATAAACATTTGGAGTTGCCATCCTCCATTGTGTGCAAGAAAAAACGATCGATTCCAACCATGATAGTCACTGACGCTGATGTGAACGACACAGCCTTTGGGACTAGAATCTTGACGTATAGACGACTAAAGAACGTACTCCATGTTAGTTGATTATAAGCTTAATCTTTTCGATCGGAAAGAATAAGCAACCAGTCTATGAATAATGATATCAATTCAAGCTCATCATCTCGTTGCAGATTTCCGGAGTTAGAGCCAACCGCTCACCCAACCGTTTCCTTAATCCGTCATTAAGATTTCAATAATCACGTGTTGGTGAGCCGAACCAGATTAGCTCCCGTACGCCATCAGGAAAATCAATCTACCGCCGTGTACAGCGCCAGTAATGTGTCACGCCGTACGTACAACGAGATTATAAGAATGTAACGCATCGTGAGCGTGAAAACGATCAGCTCGCTTACGCCTCGCCTGCATTTCCTGCAGTTTCGGTAACATGCGTATATGGAGGCCCATTTAGGGTCTCTGTTTCTTCTCAAGTTAATAAAAAAAAAACAGCCCACAGGCTACAGAATTGGTGTATAGTAGATAAAAAGACACAAAAATGAATGACAGGATAACTACTATACTCAGGGTGTGTTTGAGAAGAAGGGGATTGAGGAGATTGGGAAGATACGTAAAACGAGGTGAGTCATTAACTCATAATTAATTGAGTATTAACTATTTTAAATTTCAAAAATGGATTAATATGATTTTTTAAAGCAACTTTTATATAGAAAATTTTTGCAAAAAACACACCGTTTAGTAGTTTGGGAAGCGTGCGCGCGGAAAACGACGTGCATTCTTACTCCCTATCACCCAAACAAACACAGCCTTAGAACACATATACCAATATATGGATTAGGATTACTGGTGATTTGGGAACAACCAACCAGCAGTCATCTTAAAAAAAAAAAAAGAGAAGTCAGAAGATAGCTACAGTGAATTCATTAGTGTCCAGAGAGTGCTTGTTTGACAAGCAAGTCAAAAGTGTCAAACATTGATAACATCAGGACGGTTGGCATGCGATCGTGCAGGTTTAAATGCAGTCAACAAAGAAGTCAGAAACGACTCATTGTACGTGTACGAGTACGGTCGCTGTTTTGCTTTCCGTGATGCGGTTGGACGTTAAGGTCTCATCACTAGTGCGATGTCCCACAGCGATCCAGCCAGCTTCATATGGTTGCATATACAGAAATACTACTACTTTGCATTATCAACTATGCTCCATTCAGCTTCGTGTTCAGATACTCTCTCGATACTTGCGTGAAGAGAGATCAGATATGGACAACGAAGACGTGCAACGTGTGCTTTCAAAAAAAAAAAAAAAGACGTGCAACGTGTTACATGAACAGTACGGCAAATGCGATCGAGGATGTTACTCGAGTTATTACGGCATGGCCAATCAAAGTTGACAGTTAAAGTCCACCCTCAGCGAACAGGTGATTGATCGATTAGTACTCCTAACGCTGCTGTACTTCTCGAATAAACATTGGGTTATTCAAAATTGTTGGAGTAGTTATAACTGGAGGAGTCATATAATTATTATTATAGGACTGTGACCTCGATCAGGATGGTTTCTAACTCTGTTCCTATCAGGTAGCCTTCAACTCCAACACAATCTACACTCTGATTGTATTTACACCCCGTATATGTACTACTTCCTCCGTACTCGTCGTTTTGGTCGGGACTCGGGAGTAAAATGGAGTTTAACCGTTATTATTTTCTACTAAGCAACTTCAAAGTGAATAGGTTTAAGTGTATGTAAGATATTGGTAAAATATTTTGTCGATGTTTGATGTCGCGATTCCGGTATTTGCATAGTATGAGGATTGTCGGAGAA
Source organism: Oryza glaberrima (assembly GCF_000147395.1). Classification (NCBI taxonomy): domain Eukaryota; kingdom Viridiplantae; phylum Streptophyta; class Magnoliopsida; order Poales; family Poaceae; genus Oryza; species Oryza glaberrima. The sequence continues at coordinate 5,977,612 of NC_068328.1, forward strand.
TGAACTCCTCCACCAGGGAACCGTGAGGCCCCCCTTTGTGAGTTCGGCCGGGGGTAGCGGGTGAGATTCGAGGATTTGGTGAGCGAAACTGTGTGGTCTTGAGGGGGTTAGGCCCCTCCAAGACGATCAGACCAAAGAGGTTTATACAGGTTCGGGCCGCTATGAAGCGTAATACCCTACTCCTATGCATGATTGATTGAATGTAGAACACCAGTGCTTGGGGTTGCGAGACCCAAGCGCCAGTTCGCTCCGAAGTCCCCCCACCCCTCCACCACTAGGCCTAGACCTCCTTTTATACCTCAAGGGGTTACCACATGGGCCCAACAACCTAACTTAACTCCGGTGGAGAAGTATTATAATCTTTGCATTAAATGCATGTCTTGTTTCTTGACTTGGGAAGCCAAGCACACGTCGTCTTGATGATGGGGCCTGTCAAATCTTGGCGCCTGACATGGGGGGTGCCCCTGTCAGTCACCATTTAATGGGTGAAGACTTCTGGGCTCCTTTTACACCGGGAAACGGGAGCCTTGCTTTGACCAGAGCGGGAGGACCGACTCCGGCTGGGATAAGAGGATGAGAACCTCTCACCATCACTATTTGATGGGACATGTCAGGCTGCACGCCGCCTGACACACGAGCAGCACACAGGCGCACTAGCTAGTCCCATCGGTCATTCGACCAGTCACAGACCGGTTGAGTGCACTGCACGCCACATTAAATGCGGCGTAGCGCGACCGCTCGGGACGCCATAAATGCGGGTAGGCGGACACCTAACCCACCGTACGTGGTGACCTAGAGAGGGGGTCGGGGGAGCCCGACCCCTAGTCACGAGAGGGGGCGGCCGCCGCCCGACCTCGGGCCCGATCCCCCCTCGGGGGGGGGGGAGCCACGTGGCGCCTGGGGCGGCCTTCTCCCTCTAGTCTCGGCCAGAGAGTGGCCGCCGCCCTACCTCGGGCCCGACCCCCCTCGGGAGAGGGCCACATGGCATTGGAGGGCAGCGTCCTCCATCCAGTCTCTGGGAAGGAGTGGCCGCCGTCCTACTTCGGGCCTGACTCCCCTCGGGGGAGGGCCACGTGGCATCAGGGGGCAGCCTCCTCCGACTAGTCTTTGGGGAAGGAGTGGCCGCCACCCCACCTCGGGCCTGACTCCCCTCGGGGGAGGGCCACGTGGCATCGGGGGGCAGCCTCCTCCCTCTAAACCTGATACCCCCAGGCCCATATCATCGACAGGGATCATTGGTACTAGGATATATGCGAGATTGAGGTAAAAGAGACGGAGACGAGGATTTTTATACAGGTTCGGGCCCCTGAATTGTCAGGTAATAACCCTACATCCTATTGGCCGGAGCCGGTGTTGCTCTTTATTCACTATAATCACACCAGTACAATATTTAGGGTAGCCTATCTAACTGTTGTCGACTTGGCGGTCTGAAATTCTAACTCGTATCGACAACAAGGTAGTCTTCCTCCTCGAATCCGTGCCCGGCGAGATCAGAGATAGCGCTTTCGTCTCTCCTGACAGTATCCGGAGACACCATAGGGGACTAGCCGTGCTTATCCCTGAAGCCGCTTTTGTCTCTCCTGACAGTATCCGGAGACACCGTAGGGGACTAGCCGTGCTTATCCCTGAAGTCGATATCCGGCGTCTTGTCTTGGCTTATGTTGGCTTGTATGTTGTGGCTTCTGTTGTTCCGTCTCCACTCTTCTCCTAGGGGGTCTTATATTTATACCCATAGGTGTCCCCTTGTCCAAGTAGAACTAGGGAAACCAATACGGATACAATCCGAGTAGTCCTTGTCGTTTTCATGTGGAACTCTATTCATCCTTCCTTATGCGAAACTCCTCTTATATCTGAAGGTTATTTCCGTATAAGAGTATGTGGTGGGTTCTGCCGAGATTTAGTCAACTACTATTAGGTATGTGGTATCTATAACACTGACATATTTTCCATCGCAAAACTAATAATAAGTAGTACAACATTGATGCTGAATAATTAGATTATTTAAGTATCATAGCTAAGCAACTCAAAGACAAAACCGATGATTAACAGATGAAGTATTAAATATATTTTTTTGCGGGAATGAAGTACTAAATTTTGACTTAGGTATTATTATATATGTTAAGTTAAGTTTCAAGTTATCATGCATGTAACATCATGTACGTTTTCACGAAAATGCTCACATCCGCATGACCGGCGGGGTGGAGAAAAATCGGACGTTGTCTACCACTGCAGCATGCAAAGAATCTTTTCTTTTCTTATTTCTTCAAAAGATTTTTTTATCGTAAACTATTTATCTAATCTACGATCTGATTGCACCACTAAATTCGTTACAATTAAATCTTTACAACAAGACCACACATGATTATATTTCGACAAAAAAATATTTTAATTTTTTTATTGATTTTTTTAATGTTGCATGTGGTCACTTATGTTTCAACTAGCAGTTTTACAATGTTTCAGCTAGTGTACTTATGATGTTTCACTGTGTACGGATCAAATGTTGCAGTGGAACGCGCCGTTGCAATAAATCACCCACATATTTTGGAAACCCTCTATTAAGGGAATTTTGTTTATTTTTTGTTCCACAAAAAATGTTTCACCTAATGCACTCACAATGTTCTACTACGTATAGATCTAATGTTGCAGTGAACTGAAATATATCATTGCAACAAAAAACGCACATATTTTGGAAACCTTCTTAATTTCGTTTCATTTTTTGTTTCACCGAAAAATGTTACACCTAGTGTACTTATAATGTTTCACTATGTATAGATGTAATATTGCAGTGAACTGAACATTCTTCCGCTATTTGCTGAAACATTGTTTTTATATAAGGTGAAACAACACCAGATTTAAACGAGTGAAACATTTTTGATAAACAATTCCGATATACCTGGTGGAACATCGTGCAACATTTAAAAATAATTCAATAATAAGCTAATTTTTTTTCATCGGAATATATCCATGTGTGGTCTTGTTTTGAAGATTTAATTGCAACGAATTTAATGGTGTAATCGAATCATAATTTGGATAAGTAATTTAAAAGAAAAATCAATTTAAAAGTAGTTTTATATATAAATCGAGCGCTGACGTCAGCGTCTGATTTTTTCATAAAGCATCCAACGTCCCACGCGTACCCTCTCCATGTTTTCATCTGCAAAAAGTGTACAAATGAGACTATTAATTGGCACGTGTCTGAGTCTCAGTGCCCATGCATGTTCCGCTTGTTTTAATTCAGTTATTTTCGATAGGCAACAAACAAATGCAACTTTTATATGCACAAGAAAAGGATACAGCTGCCGAACGCACACCAACACCAACAGCTCACACGGTTGGGACGTGTTGTCACGTTGAGGCGCCGTTGGGCACGGTTGGCATCACTCCACCCGTGGGTGGGCAGGTTTCACCCGGATCGAGCCGTACGCGGACGCGCATGGCGTCGACCTCACCACTGCAAATGCGTGCGGTTAGTCCACCGGTGGCGGCCTCACATCACATGGCTCGCTCTCGGTCTCAGCCAATAAGCCAAACGACAACGAGGCAGGCGGCGGCTGGAAAAGCAAAGCGCCTCCCTGGCCCCGCCGTACATGATTCGAGCGCGTGCGCGGCGTCGCGAACTGGCTGGCCGGACGTGCCCGGATGAGATAGCGCACGCGCCAACGTGCATATGCCTACACGCCGCGCGTGCGGTCTGGGACGAGTTTCGGTGCGTGAGATGACGGACGATGTTCGGTTGCGGACTGGCGGCGATGGATGACGCCACGCGACGCACCGCGCAGCGGCTGGGCCGTTTTTCGGTTAATCTATAGTAGCTGAGCTGGGTGGTAGTACAAAATTATATATTTTTTAATATAATTTTACTTAAAATTAAAATTTATTAAATAGTTACCTTGTTGTCTTAAGACTTTGAAAGACCAAACATATATATTAACCATTTCATTATTAATCTTACAATTATTATTCTGTTTTATAATCCGATCACACTATTGTATTCGTTATAATTAAATCTTTTCGACAAGATGTCATATGACTATATATTCTAATAAAAGAAAAATATATCTTTTAACAGTTAAAATTTAATGTTGCATGCGTGATAATGTGGCTACTCCCTCTCTCTCATATTACATGCATGTAGTAATTTTTAAAATAAATTTTCTTCTAAACTATTTATCCAATCTACGGTATGATCGCACCATTATGTTTGTTGTAATTAAATCTTTACAACAATATATAACATGATTATATTTTGATGAAAGTAATACATATGTTTTAACATCTGTTTTCATTTCATAAACTTTTTAAATAATTCATTTGCTATTTTTTTCAGCATGTATAACTTAATGTTTCACCCATGATCCATTAAAAATTTAATCAACCATTTATTTCAAGGACAACTGTGTTATTGCCCCTATTTTATGTTGCAATTATGATTTTACCCTTCTTTTTTAGATTGGTGTTTTTACCCTTACTTTTTTCTAAGAAAGCTTCAGTTTGCCCCAATTCTAAATGGCTGTTAGGTGGCCCAGATTTGTGAGATAAAATAAAAGAGAAAAATATTAACGAAGTGCAAAAGGACTATTGTACCCCCAACACAGTATTCGTTCAGCCGTTCCCATTCAAATATTCCTATCCAAGTCCTGTGTAGAACTCGAGCAGTTAGCGGCTGAGGCTGGGGGTAGGCGGGTAGCTGGCGGCGGCTCTGGCACAGCGCCAAGGGAAGACAACAGCGGGCTACGGCGAGCCAGCAACAGCTACGGCGCAACACACGGGAAGGCGGCAGATCTTGCGCATCACCACGGGAAGGCTGCGGCGAGCGGCCGGCGGCAGCGCTCTGGCGCAGCATTACAGGCAGTTGAGCAGTGAGCAGCATGGCGTGGCACGACGGCAACAACGACACATATACGGCGGGCAGTTCGTCCACAAAGACGAACGATGCCGTTGCTGCTTGATTTTCCTTTTGTTTTTTCCCATCTCATAGTATTTGTGACTTGTGAGGAATTTATGTAAATATTAGTGCTGAAGTTTCGCAACCATTCGAATTATGTGAAAATGCTATCAAAATTCTATGAAATTTTGGGATACAAATTCTAAAATACATGTCTTTTTACAGTTGAATTCACACACCGGGCAAATTGAATTTTCGTTTGAAAAAAGTAGGGATGAAAATACAAATCCTAAAAAAAAAGGGTAAAATCATAATTGAAATACAGAATAAAGGTAAGAACCCGTTTGTTTCAGAATTCATGCAACCTGCTGTAAACTTGTGTGTCGGGGGCCTTGCAGGCTTGCAGCTACGGTAGATGGAATGATGAGTTCGGTCAATATTTTTTTCTTTCACAAAGCTAACATGTCAGGGTAATCAGATGTTACCGTGTAACACGTCTAATTAATAATCTAAAAAAGAATATAGATAATACACCTGATCGTGAGTGATGTTCACCCTTACGGCCTTACCTAGTTACCTTCATTAATGCCTAAAATGATTCCGAAACAAGTTATTCTCCATGCCATCCGTAGGCTACAGGTTCCCTTTATAGTCGACTAGATTCATTGCAGAACGAACATATAAATTCCTTCCATTGTATATATGTTGTACATCTAAAATAAACTCACGGCTTTTATGTACATATTTGAGGGCACAATTTCATGTGCTGGTAGCCTGGTAACGTGGTAGCATAGTACGTACCACGTGAAATTGAGTACGAGGACGTGAAATTGAGCAAGTTCACTTTAGGTACCTCAATTTATCTCTCAGTCTGAAATTCATCCCTAAACTAAAATGCCAGGTATAGCAGGTCCTTCAATTTACAAAACCGGATTAACCGAGATCCTAGGTAGTATTATCACCAATTTTAACTGATTGACAAGCTGGGCTCACATGTCAGTGGATAACATTTCCCGGCGCCATCCTCCGTGTTCATCGTCGCGTCGATCTCGTCGGCCAGATGACGACGCACGCAGCAGCTGTGGCTCTGTGGTCGGTCACCGTTAGGGAAGGAGGAGGTGGTGGTCACGGCAGCGGCCATGCCGGAGCCGGCCACGGCCACGGCGGCGGACATGGCAGCAGCCACGGCAGGCCGGACCCATCAGAGCACCACCCGGGCAAGCGCAGCGCGGCGCCCGGTGTCGGGCAGCCTCCTGCGCCGCTGTCGCTCTGCTTCCCCTCTGAATGAATCCTGACCCGAACCGCACCGCGCCCAATTTCAAATCTTGAATTTAAATCGATTGATCTTGTTGTGTACATAGAATGAAATGAATCCAAAGGAATTTTTTGCGAACGCAGAATCCAAAGGAATTATAGAGAATCCGCCCGATTCGGGATTTCCGGTGAGATTTTCCCGCATCTTCAATCTGCAATCTATGTGTTCTTTCCAAGAAATCAAGGTTTTTTCTTGGATACGTTCATGGAATCGAATAATGCATTGCTAAACCTAAAAGGGTTCAAAAAAAACGTAGTCAGCTTTCAAGTCGCATTTAAATACGTAGCTACGGCCAACCTGCGAAACCGAGACAAATTCAAGAGAAAATTCCTGTGTAACCTTAAAAATTCACCTAATCCTTTATACGTCCTTGAATTTTGCTTATTTTCTTATATACCCATGAATTTTAGTTTGGATATCTTCCATGCCCTTTTCCGCTAGTTGACTATTAGTTAACCGTTAAATTTTTAATGAAAAAAACCCATTTTACCCTCTGCTATGAAAAAACATATAAAATAATAGAGTAGAAATTTGTTAGATGGGACTATTATATTTATGAGTTAGTTATGCACCATATTATTTGCGATAAATATACTTTTAGATATAATATAAAAAATAGTACTTACTTATTAGTTATTAAAAGTTTTCTATGTAGCACATTAGTATATTTTTCTTATACGACAAATTTGTTGTATTACTGTCAAAACACATATGCTACATAAAAAAAGTTTTAATAACTAATAAATAAGTACTTCCTCCGTTTCACAATGTAAGTCATTTATATAATGACTTACATTGTGAAACGGAGGGAGTATTAATTTTTTATATGATATCTAAAAGTAAATCTGTCATAAATAATATTGTGCATAACAAACTCATAAATATAATAGTTTCATCAAATAAATTTCTACACTCCAACAATCTACTCCATTAGTTTATTATGTTTCTTAATAGTAAAGGATAAAATGGATATTTTCATAAGAATTTAATGATCAACTAGGAAAAATGGCATAAAAAGGATTCATGTAAGTAAATGAGCAAAGAATGGATTAGGTGAACTTTTACGGATATATAGGGAGTTTTCTCCAAATTCAATGATCACGAAACCATGGCTCCTGCTCCTCATCTTCTTCCTCCGAGCCGTGTTCTTGCAACGGGTGATTCTTCTATTAACGGGCAAGCGATTCATTTCATCCTCTCCGTTGACTCTCTCTGCTCGTGATTAGATTGATCTGATCTTAGTGGTGTTCTTATCCTGTCTTCCTACAAAGTTATAATCCACTAACTCATAAAGCTTAATATGTAAAGATGACACATCATCATTCACTAACAATCATTAAATTTAAACATCATACAAACATATTATATTAACTATAATTTTATAATTTATTAAATTTTAGATCTTTTAAAATGCAAGCATGTTAAATCATTATTCCACATAATTCACATAATATTTTTATATATATCTTGATTGTTTTTTTATATTATACTATGTACATATATAGTTCATCCTCACTTAGTTCTCTCTTCTCTCATTAAGTCATATCACATCAATTGTTTTTAGTGCTTAAATAAAATCTATGGTCTAAATTATCTCTTTTTTTCTTCTCTTATTAATCCATATCATCTCGATAATTTTTAGCCTTTAGATGATTAATCTATGGCCCAAACTATCTTTTTTGACAGTATACAGCAGGAGAGACTCCTCTATCTATCTATCTATATATATATATATATATATATAACATAGATTTGAGCTCGGTTACATATGTACCCACCATCCTTACCGTCTGACTGCTTGGAGATTCGTGACAGAGGGGTCACAAGAAGGGTGGTGCTGGGCTGGTTGACCCTGTTGAGATGGGCCTAAAACTTTTAAGTCTCTATCACATCGGATGTTCTAATTATAAATATTAAACGTATACTATTAATAAAACCCATCCATAATCTTGGACTAATTCATGAGACGAATCTATTGAGCCTAATTAATCCATGATTAGCCTATGTGATGCTACAGTAAATATTCTCTAATTATGGATTTATTAGGCTTAAAAAATATGTCTCGTAAATTAGTTTTTATTTATGTAATTAGTTTTGTAAGTATAGTATTCTGGCAGGGAGGGTTAAATGTAGAGCATGGAGTAACCCGTACTATTGCTACACAGGGACCGAGAGCAAGAATCCCGGATTTGGCCTTTTGCTGTGTGAGGCAGCGTCATACTTATTAAAACCACTCTTGGCGCAGGCTCCTCTCATTCACCAAATTAAAATGACATTTACAAAATAAAATATCGATCTATTATATATACACACGCTGAATTTTTTTTTGTTGAAATGATATATCTCTATTCACCAAAAATGATATTTACAAAATGAAGTATCAATCTATTATATATTTTGACTTTGTTTTTACAGGCATGATGAGAACAGATGGGTGGATGGCAACCCAAATTTAAAGGGCAAAACTAGATAATAAGAATTTCAGTAAAAGTACTAATTGATCCATGGCAAAAGATTACAATAACTCGTCTGAAATCAAAATAACCGGAAGATATATTATAGAACGGAACATAAGGAAGGCAATAACCTTCTCGAGAAACATGAGAAGATGGTAGCAGTAGCACCCAGCAACAGGCCAACAGCTAGCCTTGGGCTATTTTTTCTTACCTGTATTGTAACTTGGACCAGTGAAAAAGTAAACTTTTTACTTTGAACCGGGTATGTTTACACAAAGTTTCAATTTAGACTCTCTTCTTCTTCCTCCAACTCCCTTTCTTTCTCTCTTTTCTCTGTACAGCTCAAGGTCTCTTTCTCGATCAGGTGCAGTGCATGAAAAGGCAAGAAGCAAAACCCTTCACAGGGTAGCCACCCGCCGAAGTTGATTTCGAGCTCAAATGCAGGCGGCACTATGAAGGCGGAGCTTGAGCGCTGCAAAACTTGTTGAAGCTCAAGCGACACATGTGGAAATTTAGCGCAAGCGTGCAGCATAACATGTAGCACTAGCTGAGGTCGAGCATGACCTTGAGCGTGGCTATCTGCTACTTGACTTAGTTCTTATCGTTAGTTCAGAAAGTAGCAGCAACTGTCTGCCATTGCCGGCCAGCTTCTTCGTATGCTAGTTGCTACCAGTAGGAATACTTGTTGTGCACCCTCCGCTGTCCTTGAAATTAAGCCACAAGCACTAGGTAGTCGATGATTGAAAATGCAAACTACGCTTTGAATTCTTTGGAAGATTTTACAGATTGAAGGGGAGAGAGGGGGAAGAGAGTTGGAGGAAGAAGAAGGGAGTCCAAATTGAAACATTATGTAAAGATACTTTGCCCAAAGTGAAAAATTTGGCTTTAGCCTAGTCTAAATTGTAACAATGGTAATAAAAGGTGGCTCAAGGTGCAATTCACTTAAAAAAAATGCAGCAAGCGAAATACAAAGAGCATGCACATGAACTGGGATTTTTTTTTTCTCAAGATCAACCAAATAATTTTTCACATCAAGGCAGGACCTTCCATGACTGTTTCCTCGCCAGAGAGAGGGGAGAGAGAGATCGGGAGGAACATGCAGTGGCGAAGGATGAGGTAGCTGCAGAAATCCTCCATGTCGGCCTACTCTCATGGGGGATGCGATTCCGAAATTATGTGCGCACCGCTGGTTCCGCAGCAGCTTTATCTGCCGGATGCCCAGATCATCAGCTTCAGCGCTCTTCGCACACATCATAAAAAAACAAATCAAATAATGGAAATAAAATTAAGAAAAAAACCAAATCGACCAAGAACACCCGATTCCCAAAAATCCAAAGAAAACTCACTACTTGGGGGCAGCGGAAGCAGCCACCGCCGGGCTGCGCCGTCCTCGGTCCTCGTCAACCCAGTGCCTCCTCCCTACCTCGCTGAGACATGGATCGAGACTAGCAGCTACGCTGCGCTGGCGACATCACATCGCCATGGACATCCACACGCATTATCCAGCGCTAGGAGGAACAGGGCCGTCCGATCTATCGCCTAGGAGGCGGAGGGCTGCCGGATTTGGTGGCCGTGGACCCTTCCCGCGCTGACCCACGCACCATGTCGCTGCTCACCTTCCTACTCCCACTCCTCTCACCCCTTCTCGACGCCGACGCGCGCCATAGCTTCAAGATCCGGCGCGGGGTGGACCAAGGAATCTCGAGCCAGTCCTTGTGGTGGAGTCAAGCTCGAGTGGTCAGGCGGAAGCTTGGCGCCCCTCACCGGACAAGCTCGCCGCCGGTCCATCGTCCACGAGCGAGGGCACAGCCCGAGTAGTACTAGAAGGGCATTTCGGGTAAAACTACAGTACCATTGTGTACCCACCGTCCAATCCCACCAGCTCCTATTAGGTGAAAGAGCTACTTTTGATAGAGCAGATACACTTCACTAGGGGTAAATGTACCATGCTTTAAGATTCGTGTGCACACGTGTAGGGTGCAGATCGTGGGTGCATATGAACCCAGGTGCAGATTATCCAACTCCTATAAATAATTACTGCCTCATGTTATAAGTTAAATTTTAACTGCATTCTATGGATCTGGTGGGGAGCAAGGTGGGTGGGCTAGAGGCTGTATCAGGTGTTGTTTAATACGTAGCACCTTATAACTTATAAGATGAGGCAGTAATTATTTTACTCAGCCTTCACTAGGAGGGGTGTACAGGCAAATTAGAGGAGAGATGATCCAGTGATTTTTTTACTTGCCGTACAATTTTTTTACTCATTAAGCGTTCACATCACCAGACGAGTAATTTTTTAACTCGGGACAAATGGGATGGGAAAAGCCTTTGCAGGCGGTGGTAGTAGTAAAAGCGGTCCATGAGGATGCGGCACATGAGAAAAGCGAGAAATCCGAAGTTGGACCCAGAAAAAACTAAAAACCAGGAAGGCGAGCGCTGAGAGGCGCGCTACTTCCTTCGTAGCGTTACACACGCGCTGTGTAGCGCCACCATGTGCACGCGCGCATATATATATATATATATATATATATATATATATATATATATATATATATATATATATGTGTATATGCATACATACATACATACATACATACATACATATATATATATATATATATATATATATATGTGTGTGTGTGTGTGTGTGTGTGTGTGTGTGTGTGTGTGTGTGTGTGTGTATGCATGCATACATACATACATACATACATATATATATATATATATATATATATATATATATATATATATGTACATACATATATACATATATATGTATACATACATATTATGTATGTATGTATGTATGTATATATATTATCAGATATCGGTTATATCTGATAATTTGGTTTAGCAAAGAATTTCCGACTCGGTAACAAATTAAGGGATCTAATGTGAACCGACTCCATTTTAAATCGAGTGACCAATCGTAGAGTCCCTCCGTTCCGTTGTTTCGTGAGGCGTGCACTCGTACTCGGTGCCGAAAGCGTCCGCTCGGCCACATTTAACCCACCACAGCACCACGGCCTAAAGAAACTATTTTGACTTCCGCCGGCCCAGCACTCAAGTTAATTAACGATTTACCGCTCGCTGCGCGGAAAGGAATAAAGTCCATCTGAGGTCCCTTAACTTGTCAATGAATCTGATTTTCATCCCTCAAACGGAAAACCAGACACAACGAGTCCCTCAACTATCAAAACCGGCGCAGATTAGATCCCTTAACGGTTTTGAGGGTGGTTTTGGCTGACGTGGCGTCTACGTGGCCAATTTGACTCGGTCTTCGTCTGACGTGGCATTGACGTGGCGCTTACGTGACAATTCGATCGGAAAAAATAATAAAACCCGTGGGACCCACATGTCAGTTTCACATTAAAAAATGGTGGGACCCATGTGGGGCCCACATGTCATACTCCCAGCCTTCCTCTTCTTCCTCCTCTCTCCATCTCTCTCCCCTCTCCTCCCTCCTCTCGCAGTCTCGCCAGCCGGCGGAGATAACGACGGCCTGGAGAGGCGTGACCTCCTCCACTTCCGCCCCCTTGAGCCTATCGCCGGCGGCCGCTGGGAAAGAAGCAGTACACGAGCGTCAGCCGGTGGGAGGAGAGGAGCGGTGCGCAGGCGCGGGCGTGGGCACCGGCCGGAGGGAGGAGAGGAGCGGCGCGTGCGCTCGGCCGGCAGAAGTATAGGAGCCGCGGGCAGAGGCCGAGGGGAGCGGGAGAAATCCGCGACGCGCTCCGCGTCCACATGCTCTGTCACGGCGCCCCGCGCCCCCACCGATTCACCACCTACCTCGTCACGCGCGTCAACCACCGCCTCCCCCACTCGCCACCAACGCCTCCTCATCCTCGAGGGCGATGGCGGGCTCGAGAGGCTCCTCGACCTCCTCGACGCGGCTGACGCCGGCGTCGATGCGCGGGCGGCGCTTGAGCGCGACGACGGCCCGGTCGTCGAGGCCGTAGAGACGGACGCGGAGCGTAGCGGTGGCGGCGCAGAGGGGGCGCGCGGCGATGGTGCGGCGGAGGCGGGGCGCGAGGAGGGAGGAGAGGCGGCGGTGCGCGGTGGAGGCGGGGCACGAGGAATGAGGAGAGGCGACGGTGCGCAGCGGCGTCGGGGAGACGGAGCTTGATCTCGACCTCCATCACGGGAGGCATGGAGGAGAGGGAAGGCTAGGGTTTGGGGTTGCGATTGGGATTGGTAGGGAGGCTGATGCGGTTGGACTTGGAGGGTGCGGCGCCGGGCGGTGGGTGGAGGAGGAGGTTGGAGTTGGAGGACGGCGGGGTCGTGGTCGGAGTGGATGAGGCGGTGGGTGTGCTGGCTGCCGCGGCGGCGGCGGCAACGCAAAGGTGGTCTTCGAGCTCGTCGCGGTCGGAGGTGGTCTTCGCGCGCTACCGCTCCGGCCGCCGTCGCCCCACTTTGCCCGCTGCCCTAGTGCACATCGTGAAGAAGAGAGAGAGGATAACGGGAAGAAGATGAGGGGTAGGAGGATGACATGTGGGGCCCACGTGGGTCCCACCATTTTTATTATTTTGTATGTGAAACAGACATATGGGTCCCACATGGTTTATTATTTTTTCGGATCAAATTGCCACGTAAGCGCCACGTCAGATGAAGACCAAGTCGAATTTGCCACGTAGGCACCACGTCAGCCAAAACCACCATCTAAACCGTCGAGGGATCTTATCTACACCGGTTTTAATAGTTGAGGGATCTGTTGCATCTGGTTTTTTTGGTTGAAGGACGAAAATCGGATTCGTTGACAAGTTAAGGGACCTCAGATGAACTTATTCCCCGCGGAAACGTCGCCGGTAGAGGCGTAGAGCCGGTAGATTTGTGACGACGTTAATGAGTCTTCCGCGCCGCCAGATCGGCCCACTTCTCATCTTCTTTATTGTGAGGCCGGCTCCATATACATCATATTATGGCCGGCTATTACATCTTCGATTCCTCCTCCCCAAACGCAAGGCACTTTCCTTCTCCTCTCTCTCTCTCGACGCATCCTCCAACTTGTGCACGTCTTCCTCCTCGATCTCCATGGCCGAGTTCCTTCGCCGGCCGGAGTTTTGTCTGCCCATGCACATATACACATCACGCGGATCGAAGATGGGATGAACGTACGTGGAGCGGTGGAGGTGCAACCGGCAGGCACGGTGGCATCTCGATCGATCTATCGATCGATGAGGAGGCCACGGTGGCGTCTCGATCGATTCGCGACATGTTCGCCGAGATCTATCGATGAAGAGGCCGGATCCCGACCGTGATGCGCGTGCGGGCGTGCGGCGTCCTCGGCGGCGCCGATATGCTTTGTGGTCGGGTATGGATGTTCCGTCTCAACGTCAACATATCGAGCTAATTAGTATTTCTTTGGACAATAATGGCGATGGAGATCTGTGCTGAAGCTTTCCCTCTCTCAAGGTAGGTTATCAAGTTTGTTTGCATATCTCGGAGCTGATCCCTATCAACGGAATGGATTTTTGTGTACAACGACGAGGGAGAAGAGAATCAGATATCCAGTTCCGGTGGCGTTCATGGCCGCGAGATCCGGATCCGGACTCCCCATTCCACAGTAGCCCTAACTAGTTGTTCAATACTCTAGATCTGAATCTTATTATCACCCTTAGCATGTTTCCATTAAATTTTAGCATCTCCATGAGTCCATGACCATGCCGGTACGTGCATGCAGTAGAGTGCCGCCGCCGGTGTACTGCATGCGCAGTCGTGTTCCCAATTTGCTCCACATGTGCCTTGCTGCCATTGATGACCTCGACCACCGCTGTGAGCTAGTAATTCAAAAGGCATCAGCAGTGCCGTGGTGGTGGGTGGTGTGAGCTTGAAAAGGCAAAGCTCTTCGTTAGAGGTGGGCAGCATGCTAGTGGTGGGGGATGGGACAGGGGTTCAGCAATCTTTGTCCTCTTCATTTAATTTCTTACTCCTAGCTGTTAGTAGAAATTTTCTTTACCAAATTTGTTTTTGCAGATTCCCAACGCTGGAGAAATCTTAGTGCGCAGACTCGAGAGACACCGAACGCTCGCACAACACTAATTGGATCACTGAAGTGCATTTTTCAAACCGAGGAAGCAATAAACTTTGGATCTCTGAAGTGGCAAAAATTAAAAAAAGAATTCGTTCTCTCAATCTCAGAAAGAGTCTTGGGCAAGCAAGGTTCTCTAGCTCAACCGGATGTATACATGAACAACTACTCAAGGTTAGAAACCTACTTTTTTTTTCCTCGAAAACACATTAGAGAATTGTTCCTCATTTAATTAAGAAGAAAGATAAAGAAAACAAATACAAAAGAGAGAATATAAACTGTCCTCCCCATAAATCACAACCACCCATCCATACACCAACCAAAAGGCGCGACGCACAAGACCAGCTCTAGCTGTCCAGATTAAGCGACCTACATATAGAAGCTTATGGAGGACTTGGGCTCCAGCTAAGCACCACAAATTACTCTCATTTTTTACTGCTCTAATGCTTGTGCTAATTTTGGTGCTAACTGCTACAGTTTTATTCGCTCAACTATATCCATGCTGGACTTTCTGCAGAATCAATTAAGTTTCCTTTAGTTTTTCTTCTGTATGTATGTACTCCTTAAGATTTTCAGAAAAGGCTACATTAGTTAGACCTGTTGTCAATTAACCGTGTGCTTTTTGATTCTTCATGTAGTTGCCGTTCCCATGTTTGTTGAAGAAACTATCGGGACTATGTTTCGCCATACTCCTATACACACGTTTTGCTGGATATATAAGAAAAGGGACTTGTCAGTTATCACTTTGCAAAGGATTCAGATGGTCTTCGGCCTAGGAAGGTACGTTCTACGGCCTTTTTCTATATATTTATTCTATATTTTTTTTTCAATTACAAAGGCTAGAACTCCCAAACCCAATGACGAACCTTGCCTGCCTGCCCTTCAGAGGGAAGCATAAATTCAGAAAATGCCACTCTCAAAGACATGATCTTTGGGATAAGACAGTTGACCTCCCATGAAACACTGAACTGTGCAAAGCGAAAAAAACGACTTAATGAAACATTATTGTTGACTCAGAGTACAACTTTTTTTTTTAAAAAAAACAAGGGACTTGAAACACAGCCAAATTCTAATTGAAGCATTTTTATATCAGACGTGAAACATATAGCTCTAACTATTGAAACATTACAAAAAGTATTTGTTGAATACATCCAGAAAATATGTTGTGCAACATTTGATTTAACTGAAAATTACCACCTCCACTAACTTCTTCCTCAAACACCGCCCGCGGCTATGCCATCATCACCAATTCTCCTTCAGGCTTTGTTCCGTTTAGAGGGGATTGAGGGGGAATAATTTCACACCACAATAGGTGTGGAATAAATCCCCTCCAATCCCTTTCTTATGGGGGTTAACCGAACAAGGCCTCATAGAGCATGGCCCCTTACATCACCCCACACCCCCTTTTTCCTAGCTCGGATTTATGCCATTATGGCACTGAGCTCCCTGTCCCCTAGGCCACCATCGTCAGTTGCTTCCCCTTGGTTCCTCCCTTCGCCTAGGTCGCTGTCACATACTATACCCTAAGCCCTCCCCCCCTCTCCCGTTCTGCCTATGCCTATCTTGAGCTTCCGCACTCCGGTAGTGAGCAACGGTGTATCAAGGAGGATCATCATGATGAGATGTTGTTGCATTCCTATGTTTGAGGAGGGAGCAAGAAAGGAATGGTGAGATCTGGAGGTGGCGAGGAAGGAGATAGAGTAAAGCTGAGAGTGGGGGGGGGGGGTGAGGGTGCCCAGTCTGAGTGGTTATCGGTGTGCTCAGTGGCGAACCCAGAACAAAAGTTACCAGGGATCCAATACATACTAATTATCTAATTATTGACTAATATATTAATTAATATAGTGTAATTTATATAGGATTTGAATAATCTACCCAGTATCTTGTGACACCGGATAGTATAACCTAGGCACGCCCCTATGTGCGCTACGGGAAACATTTTCTGAATCTTTGAAATGCCCACTAGCTCTCTTTGTGACATGCATGCTTGGACCCATATTCAAAGAGACTTGTTGGATCATTGTTTCGCTTGGACCCATATACTTGTCTAGTAAATGCTATAAAATAAACAACGATGAAAAACCAAAAAATCAACTTCAAAATTAAATTTTAGCTATAAAATAATCCACGATGAAAAAACACAAAAACATATTTAAAATTAAATTTTAGCTTATAAGCATAAGTATAAATGAAACGAAATAGTGGGGATTGCCTACAGTGTTGCTGGTACAGTAGCAGACATTGATATTCAGCAGTATTGTAGAGGATCTATATCCGAGTGCAAATCTCTTTACTTGTGGCATTTCCTTTCATCTCCCCTCCATGTGCCTTGCAGCCGTGCTTCAGCTCCAAAGTAGCGAGATTACTAAGTAGTGCATGTGCGCTAGAAACATATCTCGCGCGCACGTGGAAACACGGAGACTGGGGTGGGGACGACGCCCTTACCGTACGGGAT
Source organism: Oryza glaberrima (assembly GCF_000147395.1). NCBI lineage: Eukaryota > Viridiplantae > Streptophyta > Magnoliopsida > Poales > Poaceae > Oryza > Oryza glaberrima. Next base: position 5,994,748 of record NC_068328.1, read on the forward strand.
GTGTACGTTGTACGTTGATCATTTTCCTTAAAAAATGTAATTTTTCTTTCTTTTTTTTTCAAAAAGAGTGTCAACTCCTTTTTTTTTTAAAAAAAAATGACAACATTCTATTGAAATATTTACAACTTTATTTAAATTGAAAAGTAAAAATAAAATTAATTAATTTATAAAAACTTTCGACTCAAATTTCAAAAACTTTTGACTTAAATTTTGAAAACTGTCAACTTAAGATTTTAAAGTTTTTTTACTCATATTTGAAAACTTTCAACTTAGGATTTTAAAGTTTTTTACTCACTTATTGATTTGATGAAACTAATTTAGTATTATAAATATTACTATATTTGTTTATAAACTTAGTCAAACTTAAAACTATTTGACTTTAACCAAAATTAAAACGTCTTATGACCTGAAACAGAGGGAGTAGGTTATTTATGTAGATTTGGATGGATTTATATGAAAATTTAAGAGTCTAAGGATGAATGCGAAAAGGCTATGGAGTCAGCTCACACATGGCAGCGCCACCAATACATATATTACTAATCAAATGTGCTAATTTAATATCACGTCTCTTACATCATGTTTTCGATACTCCAGGTCTCATGCCAAACATAATTCCATCATTTTTTTTCTCATTAGTATGGAGCCTTCGATGTGCATACTCCATGTAGTTGGGTTCCCAAACGGGGAAAAATTCTCCACGCGTGCATCACTTCTCTTTGCCATGGTGCTCACTTGTCATATTGTGTTTTGTGACACGCTGAGGTGCTGATAAACCTTCTTTTGTGACGCTGAATTATCATACACCCAACCATTCATTTCATTTTACGCGATGCGAGAGTTGGTTTTCGGCCGCCGGGATGCCGGCCCGTCCCACAGTGTGCAGCCTGGCCTGAGTTGGATGAGAGGCCTGGAGGGCAAATTCCCGGTGCACATCAGACTACCCATCGTCTCGTCCTCTTGCTGTCTAGCATAAATAAACCACCAACCACCAGAGCCCTAGCCCGTAGGCGCCGTCACACGAGAACCCTCGGAGCCTCAGCCGCCTCTGCGAAGTCGAGCCAAGGAGCTGCGCCGGCACCGCCTCCACGCCCTTCCACCGCCGGCTCCGTCTCGTTGGTGCCCTTTCGTCCTCCGGCTCTTGTGCAGGTCGCTGCTGCCTCCTCTCCACGCAGATCGAGATTTGGCTGGTGATATACTGCTCACGCGAATCTTGCCCTTCCGTGTTTAGATTAGATTGAAGAGTGGGAGACCATACAATTCAATTCTTAGACGTAGGATTTCCTACGGAATCAAACCTAGCTAGGAACTAGGACCAATACATAAATGGAACATATTATTTTAGCCTGCAATATCTCATAAGCTTTGTCAATCGTCTTGGTCTCCTGACTCTCCATGTTTCGGGTTGGAAGTTGCCTTGCAGTCACCTTGCAGCGCAACAGGGTATTTACCTCCACCCGTAATTGATTGATGAAATTGTTCTTCGTATGGACCTGTCCAATAACAAAGAAAAACATATGCATGGTTGTCTACAAGTGCCCATGTTGTTGCAGCTACCCTTGAGTATAAATTGCACTCCCATCGGGTAGACACTTCTTTCCAATACTGTGAATACATTAGTGGGTCCGTCAGTTGGCACAGAATAACCACCCACTATGTGCGCCCAGTCTTTTTGTAACAGATCAATAAAAAAAATAGATGTGGACCTGATTCAGCTTAGTCACAAAAATAGCATGTGGAATCTTTCTGACATTTCCTTCTAATCACAGTCTTTATTGCTTTTAATGATGTCTTTAGTTAATGATAAATGATAAATTGCCAACTGTAAATTTTCATTGGTCACATGCTCTCCAATATGCTGTGCTGGAATTGCTTCTACCTAGTCAGACTTGTAACTGTAAATTTCAATGCGCCACATGGCTGAATTGCTTATGTTCATAGTTCTCTGGTTTGTCTGATTAAGGTTTAATTATCTGTATACTATTTCAATAGATGGCACCACCAGACAATTTCTCCAATGCATTAGAGAGATGGGTATACCGCAACTGTGTCAGCTCTATCGTTTGTGTGGAGCTCCGACCAGAACCTAATCTTCTTTTAGACTGGCAGAATCATCTGTTTCCTATTCCTGATGATCCAGAAGCGGATGATCAGCTTGCTCAGAGGGTGGCGGACTGCCTAGTCCCCGTGCATTGCCCTGGTTTCGTGATAGAACCATTACTACAGGATCCCTTGCATATTCATGTGTTGACATGTGCACATGCACTAGGCCCAGTGTTCAATGCCGAGCAGCCAATAGATGTAGACGATATTAATAATCTGTATCAACCTCATATTATCTGTGACCATATGTAGCAAGCGTACCTGAATGAGCTCCAGCATAACAATCAGATTGCGAGGGAGTATGTAATAGGAACAGTGCTTGCCATTGACTGTGCTAGCGATTTACTTCTTATTCAGAGCACAAGAGTCCACTTTATGTTGCGCTGTGGGATGCCTCACCCCCCATTACCTATTGCTTCTCAGTTTCCCAAACCTCTCAGTAAGGTTGTCATGGTCTCTTGGCCACATCCTACGAGGAATCGGACTGCAGTCACTGGAGAGATCTCACACCCGGGTCGACAGTTTGATGAGTTAAGCCCAGTGAATCCTTTGGGTTTTACAACGATGCTGTCTGAGGTTCAAATTCGATCAGAACAAGGAAGCTCCGGGGGGCCTTTGCTGAATGGTCAGGTTCAAGTTACGGGCCTCTTGCATGGTGGCAATGGCAGTTTTTCATTCTTCATTTCTCTTCCGAATGGGGTAAGGCACAAGAACGACCTACCTTCTAATGTTCACATATGTTTCCTAATTTAAATTAATGCCTATTATATAAGTTTCTAATTTCGATTGTTTGTATTTGTAGGATTCCTTGTATGATTTGCTGGCCCTGATTCAACATTGCTCCGCCCCCTTTACCTCTTTCTGGATGCTGTGTGTATGGGTGAACATGCTGCGACTTTTTTGAGATAGTTGCAACTTGCTCTACGTTTGCGATGATCTATGAATTTTTGGTAGAACCTACTTTACCTGTCTGTTCCTGGTAAAGATGAGAATTTTGTACCTAAGATATTTTCCTTAAGCTCAGATTCCTGGTCCTGTTTGAAAATGATCGGATACGGTTATATCTTAAAGATGAGAATTTTGTATCTAAGATATTTTCCTTAAGCTCAAAGATTCCTTTTCCTGTTTGAAAATGAAGATACGGTTATATTTGCCAAGTCCAATAATGGACTTCGTTATGAAGTTGTGCACGTGTATGTGAGGCTGGATGTCAGCATGTGTGGTTAGTCGTTGAATTTCCCTTGCAACTTCCTCTGCGTTTTATCCGATGTTCTTGATTTCTTATTCCTCTGCATTTTATCCGATGTTCTTGATTTCTTATTAATATTTTCACTTTGCAAAATGACAAAAACCATTCTAGCGATAACTGAACAAAAAGAAACATGAATCTGCATAAGATTGATTGCACCACTTCGTTTCAATAGCAGAAGTCACGAATACTAAGGGTGTGTTTGGTTGGTTCCACAGCTGTGGGAAAAGTAGAAGCCGGTTTGGTTAGAGCAGCTGTGAAACTGTAGATGTAGAAGAAATATATGTTATGAAGAAATTTTAAGCATAAATAATTTTAAGCATTCGTGAAAGTACTTGACAAATTGTGTTACGAAGAAAAAGTTGTGGTATTGTAATCCTTTAATTAATCTATTCACAAGCTATATGCATTGCCATTTTCTTCAGAGTTCAGACACCTCCCAATTTTCACAGCTACTAGCTCCTCTCCAGTGACCAAGATCTGATGCATCATCATAATACACATATGGAAAAAAATTGAGAAAAAATGAAGAGAAAAAAGAGGACAATGCAGGGATGAAAGAACCACATCTCTGCAATTGTTGCTACTCCTATGTACAATCAGTATGAAACGAGCTTCAAGAACACATTCGGGGAAGTGATCTTCAAGCAGCGCGGCGGCCGCCGCCGCCTTCATCTTGCTCATCTGCGTCTTCATCCGGCCGCACACCTTCTCGAGCTCTATCACCAGCCAGTGCATCCCGTCAAGGAGCGACCTGAGATTCTGGCTCTCCAGCGACAGGTCGAGCCTCCTGGCGTACAGGACGACCTGGCCGCTGCCGGCGACGAGGTCGTTCTCGCCGCCGGCACGGTGCTTCGCCGTGGACACCGGCTTCAGGTGTTCGTCCGGGTCGCCGCCGCCGCAGAGGAGGCTCTTGAGCATCGTGTGCTGCGACGCCAGCGCTTGCACCGCTGCCCTCGTCGGGAAGCCGGTGTTCCGGGCGAGGTGCTTGCTGCACTCCGGCGAGAGCTTCTTGCAGCACTCCGGGAGGAGCAGATCGGCGCCGGACGGGGAGGAGGTGGCGCGGCATCGGGCGGGGTCAGCGTCGGACAGGGAGGAGAAGGGCGGGAAGGGATGCGTCGCTCCACCCCCACTGTTGCGCGCGGGTGAAGAAGCGAGAGGAGATGGGAATAGATTATCCAACCGTTTTTTCTTCGTAATGGTAGAGGTGGGTAATTTTTTTCCCTCAAAAGCAGATGAAAGTAGAGGTACGTGTGCTTTTGATTTGTATTATACCAAAAACTGGCTTCGAGTAAAAGCAGTTGTGGCTTTTAAGCTATTTGGTTGGCTTTTGGCTTTTGTAAGGTTGAAAAGCCCAACCATAGGCACTCTAATATAGTAGAGATTGCGAATACGAATATTAAGTAATTTTATTCACACGTGGAGTGCTCCCTAATCTACTTTAGTGAAAGGTGAATCCCAAAAAGCAAAGTTACCACATCCACGTCATTAATTAAATATGGACAGTCCGATTTTCCTCATAAACGATGTGAGCCGTCGGATCTCACAATGTGTGAAAGCGAAACCACTTCTTGGTCCTAGAAGAAACTTCTTTTGCATCTAGACCCTTCCAACTTTCCAAGTCCCCACATAAAAAAATCACACGCTTGCTCATTCACTGCATGCGCGACGCCTCTGCTCCTCTCAGGCGCCGCCGCCTTCGCTATTGCGTTTCCCTACCGTCGCCGCCTTCTCTCCCCAACGGGCCACCTTCTCGTCTTCTCTACAGCTTCCTCCTCCTCCTTGCCCCAAAATCCACCAAAGCCCCCCGCCCTCCTTGTCTGATGGTCTCCCCTCTGCTGCCATCGTCCACCGACCATCCCAATGATGAATCGGCAGGACGGCGCTGGCCCCTGGGAGGCAGATGCTGGGACTCATGAGGAGGAGATGAAGAGGAAGTAGATGAGGCGGCACTGAGAAATTAGCGTAGGGATCAACGGTATTGCAACACAAAGCAATTGACAAATCGATATGAGAATTGCGACTACACCTTAATATTCATGCCCGACATTGGATTGATGATGATTGGCCCCTAGTTGAAGACGAAGAACGCTAGATCCAACTCGCCAGCTTGGGGACCACTTGATATCATGGTCACGCCATCGCCGCCTGCGCCCTCCTCCGCCACCGCCCGCGTCTAGCTCTAAAGAATATAGGGTGGTTGCTAACCACCACCTTGCTGACACGATTTTTAGTGGGTCTGCCCAGTTTTTTTCGCGCACGTAATTTTTTTGGGTGGGTCCATCTGTTTTTTTCCATTGCCGTTTTTATGTGCGTTTTTTTGCCATCTGGAATAAACTTCTGATCAGTTTTTTTGAGCGCAGATGGAAGGGTTCAAGCTCAAAATAAAGTCAGATACAATTACATGGAAGTATTAATGTACTTTCTTTTCTTTTCAAACATAGAAGCTTTTGACTGGACTTAATTGCGGACAAGTGCCACTGTGTTCTAGATTGTGCTAATCCATAGAGGTTCAATTCCGCTAAAAAATAATTTATTTTATTAAGATCTTTTATTGTTGACATCAAAATAACCGAAACTTCTACTTTAATATTTATTTGAAATAAAAAATAACAGTAGTAAAAGAATTATTTTTCCATAAGGCTTGACACATCACCTGGAACTTCGTTGTAGATACCACCGCCCATGCCTCGAGAAAAAGTACACCCCAAAAATACTGAGAAAAAGTTTTATTTATTTTAATTTAATTTACTTTTTACCTGTTGCAACACGTGGCAACTATGTGGGTCCACGGATATTGTGTGTGGTGCATAATACGGAAAATATACGAAGAACAACAGATAATTCAAAAATCAATAATTTTAAGTAAGTAATTATTTTCTTTCCATCATCTGCAAAACAAGACATATTAAAGTCCGAGCACCATCTCAATTTTGTAAATGATATCATATGCCTGCCATGTGAGTGTTGACAAAGAACGTATAATGACAATATGAGTATATCAAAATGTAATAGTGTTTTATACTGTTCTTGAAACATTATTACGTAATGTTAATCATGTACTTTATAACATTTATACGTTCATCTTACCCTTAGCAAAGTACGAGCATTTTGCTAGTCTATCATAATAAATGATCTATTTGTTTCAGCTTACTCCTAATAATAATAATAATAATAATAATAATAATAAGTTGAATCAAACATGGCCTTATTCATCTCTCATCCTTACATTACTAGTAATATGCCCATGCTAAACGCTACAGTGCAATTTTATCTTTCTTTAAAATATCATGTTAACAAAAAATATTTTTTTATGATCTAGGCAATTGTGTTTTAATTCAATTTATGCCGTATGTCAAATATATTACTGGCAAGAACAATAATATGATATTGTTTGGGCTTAATTGAACGGATTATCGCCTATACTTATTTAAAAGATGCATTTTCACGCCTTTAATTTAAATATTGCCAAACAAAAATTGAAAGGTTGGAAGTTTTAAAAATTAAAAATGAAATTTTAAATTTTTCATAATTGGAGTAAAAAATTTTTAACTTAAAATGTGGATTAAAAAATTTTGTGTACAGGAAGATGCGTGGCAAGTGGTGACAGGACATATAAGGCACACGCCGGTAGCTGTCCTTTGAGCACATAGTAAGAGGACGTGAATATAAACCCAAATAACAGTTTGATACTTTGATATGAAACATATGTTAACGTAATAATATCATGCGCGTGCTAAAACTACGGAAACATTTGGAGCAACGACTACTATAACCACAAATTCACAAGCAGAAGTGACATAGGAGACAAAGACATCCATCAAAATGACAGTAAACCGCAAAAGTCGGAAACAACCTTACACAGGAGGTTCATAAAAAAAATCATATCGATGGTGTTCAAATCCGTACAAAGACTATTACAAATTTAGTCATTGACTCGTTGCTACATTTCAACAAAGCTACTTGGAAAAAAAAAATCATCTTCCAGGCATCAAGACAAGGCAACAAACATGATGAATGATTTCATATCACTGTAACTGTAAGCCCCTATCTCACCCTTTGCCAATACTTCATTTCACTCTTCACGAGATAGGGCAACTGCTGCACTTTAGCTAAAAAGACCTTCTCAGCTACTTCACAAGTTCACATGAACAAAACATCATTTTATAACGAAGCAGTCACTTAATAAAACACCTTGTAAATGTTATAACCAGCAATTGGACTTTCATAGAGAAAAATCACTAAGACATGAAGTGTGAGCCCTTACATTTTGTCTAGTAGCAATTAGAAAACTTGTATTTTCAAATTTTGGTCAACAAAGGTCTAGCACGGGTATTATTCCAGTCTGAAAAGACATGCAACTCTTGAAAATTGCCACGATCCAACATAATTTACGTCATGCCTTAGGACATGTAGCTCCTAAAAAATTATTTTAAATGTTAACACAATCCATTTTAATTGAAAGTTTGTATTTCAAAGTTATTTTTCATGGTCGGGCATTTTTCAAAAATGTGTTTCATTTTGTTAGTCTTAATCTTATAAAATTAATTAATGGATGTTGTAAACTTTATGTTATATATTATCTTCAGGTCTATAATTTTTCTGGCTGGCTACAGCTAAAGCCTAAAGATGTGCACATATAGTATGAGGGGCACAAATCCAAGATTTGCAAAACGCCTAATCATACTCAGGAATTTTTCATGCTCTGGCAGCCATCTGATGAGGTGCACAAATCAAGACATGCAAAAGATCTACTCAACTTCGGGCATGTTCAGGCATTTTTCATTCGGGCAGCTACAACTGAGAAGGTTCTAATTAAATCGATATGTGCTGCACAGAACAGAAACTGCAAAACTCATTATTCATCAACCAAAGCTTCAGGTTCCTTAAAAAAAAAAAGGACTTAGCTCCAGGTTGTCCCAAACAAGGGCATTATAGAATATGTTATATAAATATGTGAAAGAAGAACTTATGTTAGGCGATAGCCATTGCCTCTTAAACATTTATTTATTGAGCATATTCTATGGTGCCCTTCAGTTCTGATAATGACCAAACTCTGAAAATAGTCACAAAATCAAAATAGCTTGGTGTGTTGCTTTTGAACCTTGATGGACATTTAGAACTATCTAAGGAAACTAAGCAACAATTAGCTTTAAGTTAGGTTGGACAAAATGTCCTATTTCAGAGCATCTGAATTGAACTATTTCAAAGGGACTACAAATTGAAATCAGGACACCAAAAGTACCTACACATGGCCTTCATCTGGACTCTATAGGTGCTATGAAGGCAAGAAACCAGTTCTTTCACCTACAATCAGGACAATATTAGTAAGACAAAAAATCTTTTGAGTACAAAGAATAAATTAAACAAAAGACCAAGATTAAGTTAACGTGCAAGACAACATCCTGATAGAGATCAGACATCATTTCTAGAACGCTGGCACAAGTAAACTTCCATAGAGAGCATTTTTTAGGTGTTGGGGCTGTTGTATAACAGTGAGGGTTTCCTTACAGATTTAGAGGTACCGTCAAAAATGACATGATCGTTTCATGGCCCTTTGTGAGAACCAAGGCAACCACCTTCACTGCATGCATATGAACTGCCAAGAGACTATGGAAATTCACTCTGAAAGCACAGAACATTTCTAAAAAATGGTAAGCTGAACAGATATAGCTGTATAAATACACAGCCAATAGTTTGACAAAGTATCACCAACATCCTCGAATCTTACCAAACTCTTTTGTTGAGCAGCAGTATAACTTCTGGCAGAGCAATGAAAATACTCTAGGAATCAAAACACATCACCTGTCCTAGATAATCAAAGGAATTCTGCTCAACGCAAAGAAGACAAAAGATTCTTACACTGAAGAAGACAAAAGGAACAATTGCAGGTTGTGACAAAACTCAAAGGCTGTTGCACATGCTTTTTATCAATTGGGTATCGTTCAGGTTGTACACTCAAAGGCTGCTGCACATGCCTTTTATCAAGCGTATCAAAAGTCGAATTTTATATAAATATTAACATGTAACAGTGATACGAATTTATATTTTCCAATTTCCAATAGATATAACAGTGAAGTGCTCATATGACTGTAACATCATCACCAGTGATAAACTCGCACTTATAAAACCTAAGAAACATCGTCACTTATTCAAAGATACATGGTAAATATAGGAATCCCATTCTAAAAAATTCTGAAAACTTGACAATCCAAATAGGAACGCCATTATGAAAAGTCTAAGAACATCGGATCCCCTAGCTAGCAAAGTTAAGAAGGGAATAGTGAAGAAACTGGTTGTACCTTCAGAGAATGAGATTGTCAAGGACAGTAGCAGCTGTTCGCAGTGATACGGGAATGGATAATCACCGGTGATGCTGTAGTCAAAACTTGTAAAATGTGACAGGAAAAATTGCAATTAGTTGCTATAGAAAAATATAAATTTCTCTTAAAATATCTTAAAACTAATCAAATCCAAACAAAGGTACAGTTGATCAACTCCAAGCGATAGTGTATATAAATGTTGTGCTTTGACAAATATGCAAACAATGAACCATATCAATGCTAATGGGTTTTCTTTTTCCAATAGATGAAGCATGAAATTTTTGTGCAAATTATACAGTAAATATGCTCACATGACAAGTTATCGATGCAATGTATTTTGGCTGCATGGTTAATTACTGGTTATCTCGTGACAAAGCTGCAGAGGGTGATTTTTTTTCTTCCAGCTACATCAATTCCAGCTACATCAATTCTTCTGTTGTGCCTTTTATAGGGAATAGTTTGCCCATATTTGTTATATTTTTTAAATGACCAACAATTGTCAGGAAATTATATTTCCAAACAACAAAATGCTATATACTCAAGCATTTGAAAGTGATATAGAAATTTTATGTGAAACTGAAATTGTTCACTATTTAGCAACTTAGAAGTATAAAGCATAAACATGTATAAGAGCAATCAGATTGTGACCTCACCAAAGCTGCTATATGTTGTCAGAAACCAAAGATATATAGAAAATAGTACTGATTGATAAAGCATAACTTTAGCACCATAGGTTTCAATTTTATGCACAGTAGAATTAAAGTTTGAATGTAAAAAAAAAATGTATTGCACTCTATATTTCTATATAAATCATAGAACTGCTTGGCGTTGGCCCGGCAGTATTATCAATTGATTGATTCTGATTATCTAGAAACTGTAATATAGTGAGTGTAAATTTCATAGTAATTGATATAGTCTAATATTTTATCAGAAGTTGAAGCAGCCTAAGTATCAGTCTACAAAACAATGCAATCTATTTTTGTGTTTTTCAACAGTCATAAGCCGAAATTAAAAAAAAAAAACAGCTGCATTGAAAATGAACTTGTCATATATATCTATAGTCATAAGCTACTCTAAGTTATTACAAAACAGCCTAAGTATCAGTCTACAGAACATTGCATTCCAGCCTATGTTTTCCAATTCTCAAAGACAAGATCACAAAACACATGAGGTGTTTCAGGCTGAATGTTTTGGTTCAAGATCACAAAACACATGAGGTGCTTCAGTCTGAATGTTTTGGTTCAAGATACCTTTCGGCGGCGGAGGAACGACGGCGTGGCTCCATATCGGCAGCGGTTGAGGCGGAGGCCGAGGAGGAGGTCGCCGAAGCAGTTTGTCGGAGGAGACCGGCGATGCGTGACGATTTCGGTAGCGGAGGGACGGCGGCGGCGGCAGTGATGCCGGTTGAGATGGAGTCCGAGGAGACTTCAGCGGCCGAGGGACAGCGACGGGAGACCGGATCGGCGATGTCGGTTGAGGCGGCGGTGGCAGGTAGTCGTCGGAGAGGCGGCGAAGAAAAAAATTCCAGATCTAGAAGAGAAGCTATGGTTAACGCAAGAAAATTCAAGAAAAAATGGGTGGGAGATAGAGGGATGATGGTCATTTCATATTAGCTTGTACATTCAAACTAATTTTATCCTGTTCACTTATAAAATCATATCAAGAGATTTTTATGAAATGACAATCAGACCTCGTAATTGTAACGCCCCGATTTTCGTTCGGAATTAAAAATCATTAAATAATGCATTTTCTAGAAATTAAATAAAAGTTAAATCAATTTAATCAAATGAAATAATGGGAGTATTTGAAATTTTCTTTAAAAATCATTGGCCGAGAATATTTTGTAATATTTTTTGTGCCCTAATATACTCTCCGGAATTTTCCGTGAATTTTCGGAGCTCAAGAAGTAATTTTAATAGCACAAAGTTCATTTAACCAATTTAATAAAAAAACAATTAAATCTCCCCTCCTTCACTTTGGGCCATTTCCAGCCCAAGAATCCTTCCCCTCCTCCGTGGCCCGCGCGCCCCTCCCCCTCTCGGGCCTCTCTCTCTCCCCCTCGGCCCGCTCGCCCTTGAAGTCTAAATAACCCCCTGCTCCTCTCTCCCTCAGGCCGACAAGTGGGACCGTGGGATCCACTTGTCAAGTCCATCCCCAACCTTCCTTCATCCCGGCCAGCAACCGCCCGAAGCCGCCATGCCACCCGTTGCCGCCCACGTCGCCGCCGATTCCGGGTCCTCCCGCTCACGCCCTCGCACCCAAACCGAGTAAAATCGGTTCCCCACCACCTCCTCCACCTTTTCCCCCACTTTTCCCCAATTTTTGGCGCCAAATTGAGCTCCACTTCGCCCACGTCGGCGTCCCACGTCGCCGGCCGGTTGCCGCCCGATCCCGCCTCTCCCGGCCATGATCTCCATTCCCGAGCCCTATATAAAGCACCCCCGTGCTCCCCTCTTCCGTTTCCCCTCCTCGCCCGAGCTCCCCGTGCCCTTTCCCGCTCTCCCCGCGTCGCTACCTCTCTCCACTGTCGCCGGCGAGCTCCAGCCGCCGCTCCCGCCGTCCCCGCGCCACGCCGCTTGCGCCGCCGGCATCGCCGCTCCACACCGCACCCCGGCCCCCACCTTTCTTCCCTTAACCGTCGCCGAAACCCCACCGCCACCGCCGACCCGAGCTACATCACCGCCAGCCGCCTCCAGCCGCACGCCGTCGCCGCCTGAGCCGCTCCCGCACCGTGCCACCACCACAGCCAGTTGCGCCGCCGCGAGAGCAGGCCTGTCCGCCACTCTTCTCCACCAAAACGGCTCCGCAAGGACGAGGATGTCCTCGGCCGCCGCCCCTCTTCGCCGGAAATCCGCCGGAGTTCCCCTTCCCTTCGCGCGCCGGTGAGCTCCCCTAATTCCTTCGCCTTCGGCCGGTTTTTCCCACTACTTCACGCCTTCTCCCATCCTCCTAACCATACCACTGCATTCCCCATGTCCTCGCAGCCACCGTCCGCCGGTTCCCGCTCGCGGAACGCCGCCGGACCGCCGTCACCGTTGTCTCCCCGAGGAGCACCGCTGCCTTCCCATCCTCACCTTGTCGTCCTGTTCGCTCGGTGAGCATCCCTCCCTCTCCCTCTATCTCCCCTTCGCCGGTCGCCCGCGTTGCGCCGTCGCCGCCGGTGGCCATCCGGCTAGGCCGTCGTCGCCGCCGTTCGCCGCCGCTCGGCCGGCCGGTCTCGGCCGCGCCCGCCTTTCCCTGTGGCCGTCCGTGGATCGGCGTGGTCCTGGTCCACGGCGCACCCAAGGTCGCGGTGGACCGTGTCCACCGTGGGCCGCCCCCTTGAGCCGCTGACGCCTGGGGCCCACCTGTCGGCGCCGGTTCCCCTTTGATGACGTCAGCAGCAGGCCTTTCCTTTGAGAAATTATTTAATAATTGCGTCATAAATCAATAATAATTCTAGAAATTCATATAAATGGCTCAAAACTTCTAAAATTCATATCTAATCATTCGAACTCCAAATTGCGCCATTCAACTTGCAAAATTCATCTAAAATTGAGTTCTACATGTATGTTTACTTTTTATGTAATGTTTCCTTAGTTTTTATTAGAGTTTTTCCTCATTTTGCGTGCCAGCGTGTAGAATCCGTCGTTTCGGAAGTCCGCGGTTGTGAGGAAAAGAGTTCGGAAGATCAAAATGAAGAAGCAAGGCAAGTCACACATTCCCCTTGAGCATTTTGATCCTAATTTATAAACGTTTTACCGTTTGTAAATAAACATGCATGTCTTGCTAATTACATGAGATCCGGGTATTACCTATCTGCTTGCTTGTGCTATGTTTACTTGATATCAGTCCCTTGTCAATATTGGGTAATAAATCGACTAGCTCATGTTACTTATGTGACCTAGCTAGAACTATATGCTTAGCCATGCTTAATTACCACTAGCTCAGTTGATGGGATAATTACAGTATTAGACCTTTTTAGTATCAGAATGAGCTGCGTGCTCGAGACATCTGGCCATGCTTCATGGTCGTAATTATCCAACTAAAATGCGACTGTATGGTGGGCTGTGGGTGCATGGTTTTGCTAGTCACACCCATGGCAGTTAAGGACCGGTTCGCGGGAAACCCTGGAAGAATTCAGCGTACTTACCACAAGTCAGCGTGGGCAACGGCTGGGCTTGTAGTGTAGCTTTCCTCTAGCTAATGCATCCAGGCAAGGGTGGGTGTGATGGAGTTTGGATGGGCCCTGCAACGGCCTATGCGGCTTCCGGATTCACCTAGGCACGAGAGGGGACTGCCCGCTGCCTTGCAAGGAGTGGGGGTGAAACCTAAGGTGTGGTGTGCTTGGTTAGAGGGGGTTATGCGAAGGGTCCTGTCACGGCCTCTTTCCGGTATGTCGTGGTGGCATGTCAGCGCACGGTAACGTGTCGTGGGGCTGTGTCTTGTGGGTATAGTTGTACACCTCTGATTAGAGTAAAACTATTCGAATAGCCGTGCCCGTGGTTATGGGCGGTTGACCAGATTCACCGTGATTAGTCCCACCTTAATAAATTGACTCAATGCACTGTAGTTCAGGTGTTTTGGTTGGGCCTGTTCAACGTGGTGTAGTGTTGATCAGTGGAGATTTAATACTACTTTAATTACTCAACAGTTTTACTGTTTTGCTCAATAAAACGTTTTACAACCGCCTTTATGCAAATAGCCTCAAACCATCCTTGTATTCCCCTTGCACGCCTGCATCGTTGGTGTGGCTTGCTGAGTACGGTGGTTGTACTCAGCCTTGCTATTATTCCCCCTTTTCAGAAGTGTAGTGCTTCTGAGCTGAAGACGGAGTTAGAAGACCAAGGCTCAGACCCCAGTTGAGTTTTGCCTGTGGAGTGGAGCTGAAGCCCCGCTAGGATCGCCTTTTTTCCGCTGCTGCTGCTTTTGTTTCGGTGTGAGGACTAAGTGCCTCTTCTGTAAGTATTTTACGCTTTATTTACGTTTGGAACTGTTTATTACTTGTCGTTTTGTGTGCCCTGGCTGGTCCTGTACAGGGATTTAATGCACAAAATAGTCTGGAAATTTGGGCTAAATTTCTGGGCGTGACAATAATGCTGGATCATATAATTATGACGGTGTTTCCCATTCAACAGGTTTCTGACAAACAATGCACATATACATTACAAGAGAATTGTCTGTGACGTCGCAGATCAAAATGGGGACATGTGATCAACCTAACAAACTGGGTATTTCTTAAATGAACCCACCCCAACAGAAGAAAAGAAAGAAAAACAACTATCCGGTATTCCTCTGTCTGCAATGTAGGGAAAAATCATTACCAACGGAAATCATTTGTATAATCACCCCCCCCCCCCCCCCCGCCAATGCATTAGCTATCAATGTAGACCAAAAGATTCAGCAATATGAAAGTTGAATTAGGGAAACCATTATTAATCTACCTATAACAGGAAAAGATAATCTTTAGCATATCATTTTGTACCCACAGCTTTTTCACATAAGCATTTTAACAAACACAAATCGTGCACACACCTGATGAAGACAGGGAAGCAGCAGTCCTCCACACTCACACTGCCACAGGAGTAGGCGTCGACGGCGGTGGCGTTGTCGGCGGGGGATTCAGTGTCGGCGTCAGCGAGGAGGAGTCACTGTCTGGGGTGGCGGCATTGGTGGCAGGTGGGCGGAAGGAGGAAAGGCGGGGGGGGGGGGGGGGGGGACAACGTCGGCGCTAGTCGTCGGTGGTGGGGAGGAGGAGGAGAGGCGGGGGAGAGGGGATCCTGAGCGGCAGGGGTTAGGGTTGGGAGGGCGCACGGCGGCGAAGGGGCGCAGTGGAGAGCGATGGGCGGCAGTGACGATGGTAGGCGCCGACGCGGCGATGTTGGGGAGGTGCGACGATGGAGGGGAGGCGCGGCGATTTTTCGCGGTAGGGAGAGGCGCGCGGCACGATGGTGGTGTGGACTGCGGAGGAGGAGCGCGTCGATTCTATGAAAAATCCAGAAAATGGCGGCGAGGGGGTGAGAGAGCGCGAGGAGGAGATGCGGGAGAGAGAGGAGGGATGAGGGTGGATGCGGGGCGTGAGGAGATGGGTGCGGGAGGGGATGAGGGGGGACGTGGGGGATTATCTGAGGTGTTGGATTGGATGATTTTGAACCATTAGAACAAGGTCAATAGTGCCGCCCGCTAAGGGCTGCAAAAATGACCACATCAGCCTCTTAGAGATATTGCTAAGAGCTAATGTATACAATAAGCATGTTCACATCGACTATTATCTATTTGTTTAGGCCCTCTTTGTTTAGGCTTATAAGCCAACTTATAAGTCAAAAAGTCCAAACCAAAACAAACAAGCAGCTTTTTCATTTGGCTTTTTTGAAGCCATAAGCCACTCTAACACTATTAAGCCAAAAGCTAGGTTAGAAAAGTTTTTTTTGGCTTATATGAGATAGATGTATGACTCCACCACTAAACTTGGGACATTAAATCCACTAGCTTATAAATTATATAAGCCAATAAGCTGACTTAAAAGTCTAGGCCAATAAGCCTGAGTCTAAACAAAGAGCCCTCTTTAGCTAGCTTCCCCATCCAATTTTTTAATCTTGTTGCTGTTGTTTCATCCTGCATCGAGTCAGCTCACGTGGGCCCACAATCGCTTGTCTCAATCAAAGCTAGCCTGGTGCTGCTGCACTTGCGTTGGGTTGTGTGTGTAGCCAGCGACAATTTAGTCGCCCACTCGTCCTCTCTCTCTTGTGTAACTCATGGACAAATCTGATACGGCAGTTTTATCACCGGCTAAACTAGCTTATTGTAACTGCTCTTAGATGTGTAATAAAAGCATTTGTTGAGCTGTATGGTAGACTTACATCCTACCGATCTAGTGGCTCGGATTCATCTATCCTATAATCCAACGGTGTTACTGTGCGCACACCCCCCTGCCCCCTCCCTCCCCCTCCGCTTCGGCCCCCACCTCCGCAACCGCGGCGCACACTCCCTCCGTATCGTATCGCCCCCCACAGTCCCACATCACCGTCGCCGCAGCGCCGCCGGTTCTCCCCTCCGCTCGCCACCCCGGCCCACTCCCCGCTGCATGCGGCCAGTACGCCGCGACCTGCGCTCCCACACCCCCGCCGCCGACACGTCCCTTCCCCTCGCCGCCCCCGATCTCCACCTCGAACTCCGTCTCCGGAATATCGTCCCGCCGTTGCGCCCGCCTCGTCGGTTTTCTCCGCGCCCCTGATCTCGGTCTCCTCCGCGCGCCCACCGGTAAGTTTATGCCTAACGTTAACGCTGTGAGCCTGTGACTGAGATCTGAAGGGTTGTGGTTTCCATTATACAAGAGCCATTAATAGGTCTTGGTTTTTTGTGGATAACTGGTGGGAAACGAACAATCTTTCTGTACAGAAACTATCTTGATTTATACCGTTTCCACAATTCCAATTGCTGTGTCGTTTGTTCAGTACATACAATGTTTCCACGAAGATCAGGTTGTGGAATGGGGTGAACTAATACATTTGGATTGGTGAGATCAAGGTGAATGGTTTTTTTTTTCAGTTTTTTTCCTATGATAAATTTGGGATGTTTCTCATTTAGGTGAGATGGTTATGTTGAACTATATTGTAGGCAACACTGACCCTTTTATCCTTCTCAAAATAAATATTATGGAAGCTAGGTTGTATCATTGATTTATTCTGGTGTGTACCATTGCTGCTGTGGGCAGCAGTTTGCTGGTTACTGGCAGAAGAAACCTCATAACCTTGTTTGCCTATGTGCTCAATGATGTATAGTTGACACCATCCTCCCTGCCGTCTCCACGCGTCCCACCACGCCGCCCCCAGTCTCCGCATAGCCAACTGCTTCCTCTCCTCTGCGCGTCATCAATTGCCTCCACTCCACGTCGTCAACAGCCTCCGCACGCCCACTGGTCCCGGCCTCTTCAACAACGTCTCCTGCATCAACGTGATTCACCGGAAGGTACAAATATCATCCTCCTTCCCCCTCCCCCCCCCCCCCCCCCCCCCCCGCGTCTCTCTCTCTTTATTCCCATCTGAAAGAATCAACCAAAATAAAACAACGAGATGCATCATTCATGTATTTGATCATTTTACGTTTTCATTTTTAAGTGCGACTATCCACCCTTTTTGTTTCTAAAGATAAGCGAGGGCATCTATGCACATTTTTTATTTTACAAAAAAAAAAAAACAATGACAAATATCATAGTACATTGAGTTGTACTTCACTGGTTATTTGACGAATAAGTGTATGATATGCTTCTCCATAAGAATGGTGCTGGTCTGCACTATACTTCTTATTAAAGTCGATTGCCCATGCAACAAAGTTGCCTGTATGGGTTATCTAACTCTTAAATCAGACAACACCTATTAGCTTGTTGCACATGTCAGTTGTTCATGGTTATTTAATTCAAGGTTACTTACATCTTCTCCTATGGCCTTTAGTACTGTCATCCATATTCTGCTGCAGCTTAACTTTTTTTCTTAATATACATGTATTATTTACAATATATTTAGAAATTTAGTGCCATGGGACTGACTGCACTGTAGAACATGTTCCTTCGTGCCTGGTAGTGCTACTTTATTTCTCTTAACTCTCTACTTTGTGTGAATGAAAATTGTGGTGGAATATTCTTTTTTTAGATGAATGGAAAGCTATGTATATATATTTGCTTGTACAACGACTGTCGTATGAAATGATATTTATGTTGTTGGAGGTAGAGGTAAAATGTGTAATAATTGCTGTGTATTTTGTTGTTTATTATGTACTCTGAAAGAGTGGATAATGCAATTTGGGAGATGAATTGAGAAATGAATTTCCAAATTTGATTGCATGACGTATCCAATTTGGGAAATGAATTGAGATATTACTCCTTTGTTCTTATGTCTGAAACCATATTTGTACATGTCGGTGAAAATAGTTAGTGTCATGCATATATCATCAGTTTCCATGGGTCAGTTTAGGTTTTCTAAGTAATCATCAATTACATCATCCACATTGATTTGGTTTTTAATGAATTTTGCTACCATTTATGTTGATGTGATCATATCCTTCTTACACTTAGATATTTGGTCTTTGAAGTTCTGAACATAAAGGTTCTAAAACAAACATGTTGCTGCTTTTAATAAGTGGACAGGAACAATTAGCTCTTTTAATGCATAGAAATACCCTTGAACATGTGAACCTTATTGATGATATGGAAATTGGTTATTCCCTTATTGATGTACACATTATTGAAATATGATACACAATATCATATTATTGTACTTGGTGTGAAATACATCTTATGTACGACATGAATTGAGTTAAAGCTCAATTGTTTAGATCATAGAAAAATATTTTTTCTATCATGAAAATTTAATAGTTATTAAAGATAATAGAATTACACCGTAGTGTTTAGCATGTGCATATTACTAGTCTCCTTTGACAACCGCAGGATATGGCACCAACGACCATGGAGAAGGTTGGAGAGGTGTCGGGATCCTGGTCAAGGGCGGAGCGGCGGCGGCGGCAACGACAACGGCAACGGCGACGGCACAGCCCGACCAATCGGGCAGGGGTAGCTCAATCGGAAGCTATGGCATCATCACAACAAGGCGAGAGGAAAATTCCTCTGGAGAGAGGCACGAGCGAGCCGGTGGAGGCGGCGGCGGCGACTTCACCTGGTGCATGGCATGCCTCCTCCACGGAGGCCTCGTCTGTGGTCAGCTCTCCCATGCGTTGGCCCTCTGTCCCAGTTATCACCAAAAGACCCGGCTGCCAAATCTTAGAAAGATTCAATGACTCAGCTATGGAGGATGCTTATGAAGACTTGAAAATGAAGTATCGTGCGAAAAGAGGTAAGCTTGCAAGATAAATTTTGAATAAGAAATGGTTAATAGGATAAAAATGTTATACAAATTTCAAATACTACTAGTGTTTATGTTTTGGAAGAGAGGGATATAGAGCTTGTTTAGTTGGTAAAATGAAAATTGTTGGGTGTCACATTAGACGTTTGACCGGATGTCGGAAGGGGTTTTCGGACACGAATAAAAAAACTAATTTCATAACTCACCTGGAAACCGCGAGACGAATCTTTTGAGCCTAATTAATCCGTCATAAGCACATGTGGGATACTGTAGCACTTTATGGCTAATCATGGCCTAATTAGGCTCAAAAGATTCATCTCGCGATTTACATGCAAACTGTGCAATTAGTTTTTCTTTTTATCTATATTTAATGCTTCATATATGTGTCCAAAGATTTGATGTGATGTTTTTGGGAAAAGTTTTTGGGGAACTAAACATGGCCATAGTTTTATCGTGTTTTTATTTTTGGAACTTGTCTCACCGTGCACTTTTGGAACTTGTCTCACTGTGCAGAACGTCAATTGAAGCTTGTAACACTTGACCCTCATGTTCCTCGCTCGTGTATGGGAAATCAAAATCTTCTTCCTGTTCGTGATTCTTCGACCAAAACAATTCTAGAAGGAGCTAAAGTTGTTATTAGCCTTTCATCTTATGTTGGTATGTAATACACTGCCTTTATTTTGTGTATATTCTGTTATTTATTTTTGCTAACTAATCATTGCCTTTATTGCGTGTTTATTTTATGATTTATTTTTCCTAACCAATCATTGCATCTACAGATGGCACATTAATGGCACGGTCATCTGGTTTTTTCATCAATTGGGATGAGGAGAGTAAAGTGTGCACTGTCCTTACATCTGCACGTCTAATCTGCTCAAAGTACTCATCGATGGACCAGTGGTTAGGTTCAGATGAGTATTCACCTGATGCTACGGTGAGTTCACATACAAACTTAACTGTGGTCTCTTTGTTAGTTGACATACAAAGTAATAATGGTCTTTTGAGCTTAGGTTTTTGCCACACACAAATAAATACATGTCTAGCACACACATAGAGCACAACACTTTAATTAGAAAGTAAAGGAAATAATACACTTTTGTTAAATAATGTGATTTATTCTTAAAATAATGTAACACATGTCTTTTGCATTTGTATTTTTAGGTTTACGCTCACTTGCTAGATAAAGATGAGACAACTGTACTAGCAGCCTTGCTACATTATGACAGGCACTTTAACATTGCTCTGTTTAAGGTTGATGTAGACTCATGTGCTAAGATTCCTAGTTTCAGCAGTGAAGTGACTTGTGGTCAGGACATATTTGCCCTTGGTAGAGATGATGATTTAATTTGACTATCAATCATGGGTGTGTCCAATTTAAGGGTCCAAGTATGTTTGAGCGCCACTACTATATGTATACTGGTTTCACGACTGGTCAGGTATAAATATCACTGCGATTATCTTATAAATTAGTATTAACTTTTGTTGCTTTTGGTTCTGATATCGATAATTTAAATATTTTAGTCTGGCATTGGAGGGCCAATTATTAACTTCAATGGGCAAGTTTTGGGGATGACTAATGTTCTAGGAATGGGATTTATTCCTTCATCTGTTATACTTCATTGCTTGGATATGTGGAAAAAGTTTGGGTAAGTTTCTTTTGCTGCATTATATAATACTACCTTCGTCCCAAAAAGAGTTTAATTTGTCTATCTCACTCATACTAATAATATAGAACAACCTTTACTTTTTCAAACTCAAATGCATTTCACACATACTAATAAATGATAATTATGTGTAGTTATATCCCTCGCTTGCATATTGGGATGAAACTTTCAGCCATGAAGTTTCTAGATCCAATTCATGTGGAGAAGATCTCTCGCAAATGTAATATTGATTCGGGTCTAATAGTTAAAGAGGTATATATTGACTGTTGTTTCTTACTTTCTTAAACAATCCTTACCTCTTTTATCACATATTGTTGGCTGTACATGACAAATTGCACTATAGGTGTCCTATGGATCAAATGCTGAGAAAAGAGGAGTTAGAGCTGGTGATATCATTCAATCCATGAATGGAAAGTGTATTGCAACAACAGTGGAGGTATTTATTATTAACAGTAATAGCAGTAAAGGTGATTTATTATTTTGTGAGTGAAGTGGATAGAAAAATTACACTTTATGATCTCCTCATTAACTCACACATTTATTACTCTTGTTGCTGCTGTCAGTTGGAGATTGAACTTATGCAAATATGCGAGGATCATCTTGACAAAGGAAGAGGCATTGGTTCCAGCGTAGACATACAAGTAAGTTTACTTTATATCTGCTATAAATGTCATTATGTTGGTCCATAGTTACAAGACATTTTTAGCGGGCAGACCACTAAGAGAGGCAAAAAATATAATTATAAGATAGCATTTATTTACTACATATAAAAGACAGGAGCTTTTGTGACTTCTATTTTTTGTTTTGATGAGTGTTTAGTGCTGCTATTTTTGAATCTAAGATGTCCATATTTCCATTATAGATGAATGGGAAATGAAATATTATATCAATAGCAGATGAAAATATAGTTCAGAAGCCAGATAGAATGTAAGGCAAGCATAATCTACTAACTACAGTACCAAAGGCTAGTCTAGAAGAGATACCTGAACAAACCGGAGAGAAGAGATACCTGGACACCAAAAGCACATCCTTTTCGCCACAATTCTCTGTCTTCCGGGCATATCGCATCCTGTAGCTGTCCCTTGTAGGCATATCATTAGGAGCATGAAGTACATTAGCAGAAACATGTTGACTAGCAGTCTTGTAGGCATATCATTGGGAGCATGAAGTACATTAGCAGAGACATGTTGACTAGCAGTATCACATCCCATCATACTACATGCCAACATGCCTTCCGATTATTGTAGGAGTTCTTATTTGCTCACCCTGTTCAGCAGCTCTACTTTATGGCAATACAATCATGGAGAATTATGAGATTGAATTGTCTTTCCAAAGCAGCCTCTATTTCCTGCCTTCCATTTTGCCCAACACAACTGCCTAGCCCAGTGACATGTCTTTCTTAACCTTTGGGTAAGAATTTCTCAACCCATGAGGAAAAACTTGTAGCTGATCTGGGAATAGCATCAGCATGAATGAACATAGCAATTTCTCTTCAAACAACAGGTGTAGCACATTCAAATAAGAAATGTTGGACAGTTTCAGGATGATTACAGTTAAAGTATTTGGGATCACCCAGCCATTTCTTTTCAATATTTTACCTTTGTTTAACAGCATACCTTTTTGTAACAACCACAAAAATGTTTTAACTTTGACAGGTATTTAGCTTTCCATACGTGTGTAAAAGAACTATCACCATAATTTCTCATCATCTATATGAATTTCACTAAAAAACCTGCCTTCGTTCCCCCAAGATCCTGTGGTAACATGAGGAGCAACAGACAGACTAACATGTTGCGCTTGTGACAGTACATATCTCATTTATCTTTTGGGAAACCTGTTAACCATCTCCTAAAACTTTGCTGCCATTGGTATAGCACTGACTCACTAATTTATCCTTGTCACAGATATCATAAATAGCAGATATTATTGAGCAAGGTTTATCACCAATCTATTTAGCCTCTCATTATCTGCTATTATCACCATTACAATTTACAAATGATGACTTTCCTGCCTTTCAAATGAATGTTTTGATGAACCTTAAGTAGGTCAGCGCAACAAGATGAGTCATCTACCTTCCTCTTTTTCTAGTTTCCACCAACATTTATTAAGGACACTTACATTCATTGCCTCAGATTTTTAATACCAAGACCCCCTTTCTTTTTTTGAGTGACAAAATATTATCCTGTTCGACCTGTTGATACTATCTTTGTCCACCACTTTGCCAGACAGTGTTCAGGAATAAGGACATGGACATACAGTAAAGTAGGGATGTTGGATAACTGGCATTAATCAAAGTGGCCCTATCATCAATTTACATAGATCTCCCTGGTAGATATCAAGCCTTTTTATTATTTTTCTCATCTACTTTATCCTAGTCACGTGTGTTCTAGATGCACTAACAGATGCACTCCAGGTATGATTGGAAAGTTTCCTAATCAACAATTGAACATGTTTGCATAAGATCTTCCCCCCATAACACCTCACCTTTAGCTAAATTTATTTTGAAACCTGTACTCATATATACAACAGAATCACCATTTTCTGGAATCTATATTTTTCCCAAGTCATTTTTAAGACTGAGAATTGTCCTTGGTATATTGCAACATTGCTACGTCATCATCAAATAATGAGGAATCAACCCATTATTTTACATTTCCTGTACCATCTTATCTATACGATCAGCACTGCTTTGCACCTTTCTAACTCTGGACATGTGTGCCTATCTGGTTTGTTATTTGGCACTAAGTGTCGCATTACACATGCCGTTTCAACCACCCCTGCCTATTTGGGCTAAAACATCATTTTTCCAAACACTAGATTACTAGACAGGGAATGTTCATTTGCTTTCTTCTTTTGGTTTCATGTAGAGTCTCATGTTGGGGCATGGTCTCATCTGTTTTATTCCTGTTAATAGAGGCATTTTAGGTTTGTCTTATCAATTTCATGTAACTATGTAAGGCTCTAATCTCAATGTCAATTACAAGTTCATACAAATAATTTAGCAGATGGGTCCGCCTTGTTGCATTCAGCTATTTGCTCAACATGACCAACTTTTGGAAGAAGTCTAGAAGGGTAACTATCCCATAATCTAGGCCACTAACATCAAATTTATTGTCGTAAAACTCTTTGGAGCGTTTTTTTTTTGTTTATTTCTTCTTCACTAAAAGGCTTACCCAATTCAACATTGTGAATGTTTGATAGTCTCTGCCCTGCTAAATATATTGGGATCAAATTGCCTGCGCTAGCCTTAACAATCCTTACAGAAGTCATTAGTCAGTAGCATTTCTATCTGAGTTTCTGCCCCAGTAATAATTTCTCCCCATTTTTAGATTTGGTATTGTTTTCCTTTCTACTACCATTAACTATCCTACAAAAATACTCTGTGTAGTTATCGCCTTTCCTCAACAGCCAAGTCAAATGTGTTCTTTTTGATCAGATTTATAGCTAAAAGTAGCCATATTTTGGGACGGAGGGAGTAGTGCTTATTTTTGCAGCTAAAACCTCAACCCAATCTTTGAAAGCATTCTTTCTTTTTCCTCTTATATTCGTATTTTGTCAATAATATCTTAACCTGATTGGTTTGTGCCAAGTTCTATTAATTAGTCTTGAAAAACAGGGTGTTGGAGACAATACAGCTCAGATTTGAGTTTGAGTGAGCTGTTATAACTGAGATCTGCTGTTCCTTTTTTTACATGCATGCTTACAATCCCATAAAGAACCTGTCAATTTACAATTTCATTTTTCTATTTTTATTTTTACTCTTTACGCTGTAATTTAGGGGGTATTAGAATTTAAAAGGCCCTGAATCCTCTTCCTACCTTTCTGCAGCTTTAAAATTAGATTTATTTTCCTAGAGCACTATTTTTGTGAACTCACAGGAATAAACTTCTCTGCACCAGAGCTCGAGTGTTTTAAAAAACTTCAATAACTTGATGAAATCTCACCAGAGTTCTCTCTTATCTGCTAACCCATACATCTAGCTTTTCTCATGTATATATCTCTATCTGATATAGTTTGAAAGGAATTTGAGGAATGTTTAGGAGTACGTTCCAAATTTCTCCTCCTTATCAGTCTTTCAGCTTTATCTTGTCCTTTGACTGGGAAGGCCCCCTGGCTCTAGGTCCTCCTAGGTTGCCCAAACGTTGACTTGTTTTTTCTTTCCTTTTGTATTCCACAACCTTGTATACATCATTTAAAGCTCCAGCATTTACTTCAGGCTTACCTCAGGCTTCTTAAGATCACCTTTCTATGTTATGACCATACCTTCTTCATTCAACTTCTTGTCTTGCATATTGTCTGCATATGGGTTCACATTTTTGCTCGACTCAGCAGTTCCAATCATCACCAACTTCATTCTTTTCATCATATATCTTGGTTTGAATGTAATCAACAAAATCAAACAATTTTTTTCTACAGTGGCAGAATAATATTTATATTTTTTATATCTGATCAATCATACTTGTTTACTTCTAGATGAAGAGGCTTCATTCCTTCTTTGAGA
The DNA here is from genome assembly GCF_000147395.1 of Oryza glaberrima. Lineage (NCBI taxonomy): Eukaryota > Viridiplantae > Streptophyta > Magnoliopsida > Poales > Poaceae > Oryza > Oryza glaberrima. The sequence goes on from NC_068328.1 coordinate 6,020,418, forward strand.
AAGGATCCGTTTAGCATATCGCCCATGCCATCTTGACCATATGAATCGTTAGGAATTTGTCCAACTTTCTTGGTTTTGTCCCTGTTGTTTGCTTCATCTATCACACACCTTTTTGACTTGATGATGCGCATAACTCTTCTTGGCATTTGTAATGAACTTTTTCACAATTGTGGCTACCAGAATTGTTATGATCAACAAGATATGTCTCCCACTCTGACCTTAGCAGGAGCTGATTTGAATTTGGTCAGAGTAGGTTTTGGGTTATAGCAAGTCTTTTCACCACTTATAAATTTTTTAGGCTTTCTTCTCTTGTTCGATATTTTTCTCCCTTTTAACCACCATCTTTATCATTTGAATTGTTTCAATTTACAGGTTGGTATATTCCGCATGTGCAAAGGTTCCACGTGCACTATAAGTCTGAGATTAAATATATCAAATGATGTAGAGGTGTTTGCAAGAGGTATGCATAAATCCTTTCAACTACTACAAAGCTTTTATATTATAGTAAATGCATATGGATATGGGCCTTGGTTCTGATACTGTTATATGATTTTTTTTTATGTCTGGATATTTACATGTGTATTTCCCTCTGTTCGTTTCTATATGAGGGACATAACTTGACAATGACATTATGCTGTCCAGGCAAATACATTTTCTCTGCAAGAGATTGTACCTGGGTGTTTGATGATGTGGGCACAGGTATTTTTAACTTTGTTTTCTCTTTAGTTGCTAAATATTAATTTATGAAACAAAGATTGATACAATAATCTGCTATTCTTCTTTTTTGTTGCACTTTTAGGTCTTTAATTTAGATGATGAATTTAGGCCCTAATATTGCAAGATGTGCAAATAACTTCATTTGATAATGTATTAGTACATTTTATATATTTTGTGAAGATGACTATCCCTTTAGGAAGTATTAAGTTGAGTTGTCATTCCCATGTTTCTAAAAATTTTGACTTTTTTGTTTCTGGAATTTCTCTTATTGGCCAGAATGATCTTTAATCTTGTGGGGTAGAAAAGGCAGGAGAGTACAACATTTCACTCTCAGCCACATATTCCTTATGGCTTTCTCAATCTAGCTAGTTGATTGTTGCATTTAACCGGAAAAAGGAATCAATCTTGTACATGATCATTTGATAAAGAAATTATAAAACAGTGCTTGCTTAGTTTACCAAAGGACACTTGATCTAGATTGCTTGTTGTCATTCTCAGCCGTTTGTAATTTGCAGATCTTCAATCTTGAAGGAAAGTGATGTGACCATGGCTACCACGGATGCAACCATTGCTCACATCATGGATGAACAAGAAGATATCAAGGTCAAGGCATCCAAGTGCTGGAATCCGATTCGGCCACCTGCTACACTGCTGATTTCAAACGGCCGCCAAATCTCCATACAAGCTCCGTTTTCGGCCCGTGAGTACTTGATGGAAAGCTCTCGGAGTCCTCTTTCCAATGGATCCAACCGCATCACCAAATTCCATCCCAGTCAACCGCAGATGAAGAAACAAGGTGCAACATCACTTGTCATGGGCCTTTGGGCTTGTAACTTCGTTTGGGACCCCGGCCCAAGTGGGGCCCATGTGAGGTGCGCCCCAACCAGGTGGAGCACAACCCTAGGACCTCTTGGTCGTTCTCCCACCCCTATAAGTAGCTAGGTACCCTTTTAGGGTTTCTCGGGTTTTGATTGATTAAAGTTTAGCCATTGCTACTTGCTTGCAGCGCGCGTGTCGGCTAGACCGTCCGTCTGCTTGTTCTTTGGAACCCCAACTTATCATTTGTATTAAATTCCTATTTGCAATATCAGATTGCTTTTATCTTGTTCTTTGCTTGTTTCTTCGATTTGCTTGCAGGAATAGGGTTGATCTGCACCGGCAAGATCAACAACCCATGGAGAGGTGTATCGATCGCTAAGGCGCAACACAACGTCTCGTACGGTTGTAGTCGGATCGTCAACGTTTCTCCCAAATCGTAGTTATCACAACTCACCGAAAGATCGAGCCAACAACAGCCTTGAGTGTCGAGAGGAACTCAGGGTTCATCAGAAAGCAACAAAGTGATGGAGTCCTCGTACGCAAGACTACTGATAGTTCCTAGGTAGTTTATATATGTACTAAGGAGACCAGGGTACTGCTATTACACTGGCTGTGGCCTGGGCTAGTGGTTTCAGGGCTGTTGGTCGAAGTTAATTTATGTAAACTTTGTTTTGGCTGACCCATTTGCTGCTGATATGGGCACTCGATGAAGGTTTCAGAGGCTGTTGCTTAGGTAATTAAGGTAAGCTTATTTTGGATGAACTGGTAGTTGCTGACATGAACAGTTGAACATTTCCGCCGGGCATGCTTTATTGAATTATTGACGGTCAAAATAGCTGTTGCTACTACGTTTGTCTTTCCCTTGGTCAAAATTTGATTGTCCAGATTTGCTGTATTTTTTAAATTGCTGGCAAAGATGCTTATATTGATAAGTGTCCATCTTGTGGGTGGAATTAAACATGGTGGTATTACTTAGTATAAACACGAGTTAGCAAATACTCCCTCCATCTCGATTTGTATGATGCCACAAGCCAATGGAGTGAACAATCTAAAATGAGTCAAAATGTATGATGCCACATGGAGTGAACAATGTTCTACCATCTTTCCCTTCTCCTTAAACCATGGCCTGATGGCGTGATGCGGAGCCGTTTGCATTTGCATGTCGCTGCCGTGATTCCTGAGGCCACCTCGAACCGCCTTATGCTCATGGCTCCTCGCCACCGTGGTGGCAGTGGTTGACGGCCTCATTGGTATCATGTGATGTAGCCGCCGTCCTCGTTGTACACGATAGAGTTAAGCTGGTGCTATGTTTGAGAGAGGCCATGCTACTGTTGCACTTGCATCGCTTGTGCCGCCGTCGAGAAAAAATCGTGCGCGTTGGCGGCGGCTCCCCAATGTTGTGTTGGGACTTGGGACAGTGGGCTTTTGAAGGGAAAAAAAGTACGAGGATCGTGACAATTAGGATAGTTTATACAATTTTGAATGTACTCCAATTACTATATTAAAAGTTGAGGAATCGAGCCAAGCAGAAGTGTCCATATTGAGTCATTTGTCCATTTGCCCAGGCAGCCCAGCCAAGGCAAACCAACCAGCTGCCGCTGCTGTAAATACTCCTGCAACAGTATTTGTTGCATCACGTACGGATAAATCAAACGTCTTTTTTTTTCATATCTCTCTCTGCTTACCCATGCGTACTCATGCCGTTGTCTTCTTGCAGTTGCGCTGGTCCAACCGTGGAAACGAACACAGTGAATTCGAATTCACGGTTCGTTCCGTCCTCCTCCCTGGACGCCAACCCGGTTTGCGACCGCACCTACCCCAGGAACAAGTCCGCGTACGTCCGCACCCGCCCGCTGCATGCCACCTATGTCTGCGTTATTGCTTCTCCGCCAAATTTAAGTCTTCCTTTACCTACCTTCTCCTTGCTCCAATCGATCTCGCCGGTATATATACTGCTCCATCTCGTCGCTCGTCTCTCGCGTTAACCCCTCGTGGCCTCAGCTCGTCGATCGATCGATCTCTTAGTCCGATCTACTTGCGCGCGGCTAGCTGCTTCTGCTGCTGCGTGTTGGGGGTGGTGGTGCGAGGAGTGATTGGTTGGTTGATAGATTGATCGATCGAGCGATGGCCGTGGCGGTGGAGGAGATCGTCAGGAGGGCCGGCGGGTGCGCCGTGATCGACGGCGGATTCGCCACGCAGCTGGAGGCGCTCGGCGCCGACATCAACGACCCGCTCTGGAGCGCCGCCTGCCTCATCACCAAGCCGCACCTCATCAAGGAGGTAACTAATCTTCTTTTCTTCTCTCCCCGTAGTTCACCGACCGGGCCGTCGCGCGTGTGCCTGCATGCGTAGTGCTCGTCAGCTCATGCCACGCTTGCGCCACATGCTGCATGATGCATCTTGCTGTCTCGTCGTTGTCATGGCGCCATGGATTGCTCACGTTGTTGCACCGCCGCGATGGAATGTGTATGTGCCAGCTGAGCTGCGTCTCTGTTTGTTGTTCGGTTGACCATGTGAAAAGCTATATATTAGCTGTTGCCGTGTTGGTGTTGCGTTAGAGATCGATGCGATTATTCCACAGGTGTATGTGTGTTCTTCGTCCCTTTGGTCTTGGAATACAACGTTCGGTTGGTAACTGTGTTATCAGTCAACTCTCGTTTCCTTTTCCTCCACAAAAAAAAAAAAGTAAACAAATCTTAAGATGTGATACAAACTGTAAGTCTTGCTGTCTTGGTCTTGACCTGGACAAGAACACTGTACCTTTTCCCTTTCTCACCTATGGACCTACTACCGACCAACCAAGTTTTTTTTCAGATGTGTCTAGATTGCTTTTTGGAAAAAAAAAAGAAACAATAAAAGATTACCTACTCTGTTGAGTGCGAGAGGAAAAGGTAGGTAAGCACCTCTGAATTCTCTGAATGTCGAACATTCTCAGAGCATTCAGTTTCATCCATCCTTTTCCCTGAAGTAATGCCATCGTTTGACTCAATTTAATCCATTGTCAGGATGACTATTCTAGTGTGTACTGTGTACACTTGAATTGTGTTTGTTGCACCAACTTCTGATAGGCAGGACCATTCAATTGTGTCAAATTTACTTCGGACGTGAATATCACGATTCTTTTCGAAAGATCAAATGTCACAATTGTTTCAACTTCTTTATGCAGGTTCACATGCAATATCTTGAAGCAGGTGCCGATGTCATCATTTCCTCATCATACCAGGTATCATCGGTCTGGCGATCTTCATTCCCCAGCTGACATAAAGAGTAATCTTTCAGTTTCAGCATCAGAGAAATTGATGCCTTCCTTTCTTGTATCTCTCTGAAGGCAACTATCCCAGGATTCTTAGCCAGAGGAATGCTTCTTGAGGAGGCAGAAGGGTTACTGCGAAGGAGCATTGAATTGGCACTGGAAGCACGAGATGAATTCTGGAAGTCGACGCTGAGGAAGTCCAAGCCTGTTTACAACCATGCTCTGGTCGCCGCATCCATTGGGAGCTATGGAGCCTACCTTGCCGATGGCTCAGAGTACAGGTAACTTCTAAGATTCAGCACTGCAAAGCCATGGATTAGCCATGGATCGGCACGCATTGTAACCTTAACCTCGTATATAATGTTTTGCTTGTGTCATTGATGCAACATTGTATCTGACAGTGGATCGTATGGAGAAGACATCTCGGCAGAGAAACTGAAGGACTTCCACAGGCGCCGGCTGCAGGTTCTTGCGAGCGCTGGCCCTGACTTGATCGCGTTTGAGGCCATCCCGAACAAAATGGAGGCACAGGTGAGGCTAGTGAATCTGAATCTCTGAAAGAAAAACACAGATTGTGCAATGTGTTCCAGACATTCAATAGCACTGAAATGCTGCCACCTTTGATGTTTCTTGCTGAAATTGGTGATCATGCATGCAGGCTTTGGTTGAGCTTCTGGAGGAAGAGAACATCCAGGTCCCCTCCTGGATCTGCTTCAGCTCAGTGGACGGCAAGAACCTGTGCTCAGGAGAGAGCTTTGCAGAGTGCCTCCAATTCCTCAACGCCAGCGACAAGGTGACCATCGTGGGTGTCAACTGCACGCCGCCTCAGTTCATCGAGGGCATCATACGCGAGCTCAAGAAGGTTTGCACCAACTTCCTTCAGCACCATCGACTCCATCTTGCACACACCCCAACATTTTCTTTCTGCACCGGTTCTGCAATCGTCTGAAACTCTGAATGTGTTTCTGACAGCAAACCAAGAAGGCGATCGCGGTGTACCCGAACAGCGGCGAGATTTGGGACGGCAGAGAGAAGAGATGGCTGGTGAGCACGACCTGTTACACCTAATCTGTTCTCATCACTGGCACGCCAAGAAAGATTAGCACATTTCCGTGCGAATTCTTGGTCGTCTTGATCATCAAACTGACTGGTTTTTTTGATGCGTCGCATGCACAGCCGGCACAGTGCTTTGGGCACAAGAGCTTCGACGCGCTCGCGAAGAGGTGGCAGGAGGCCGGCGCGAGCTTAGTCGGCGGATGCTGCCGGACGACGCCGTCGACGATCCGGGCCGTCTCCAAGGTCCTCAAGGGCAAGACGGCCTATTCAGCAACTCAGATTTGAGACTGACTACTTGGTAGTGCAACTTTTAATTAATAGCGATAATTATACCGATTCAGTATTAGTTTATGCTAAATTTTGCAGCGGAAATTACCGTCTAACGATTTGTAATGCTGATGTGCAACCATCGAATTTTATACGAGCATTAGCATGGAGAGTGTTGCAGAGGCCTGGGGATGTGATTTATCTTCTTTATCCTTGTAATATAAGGAAAGTAGCAGCCATGTATCGAATTTATGAGTTATCTATATATCCAAATTGCACTGATAATGCAAAAGAACAAGTTGCGTGTCCTATTGTTTTTGTGAATAGTTGTTGTATTGGCAATACTTAATTCCAAAATCCAGAACATCTACAGTCTAGAGAGAAGACATGTAGTATGAAACTACAATATGCCAACAATTTCAATACCTAATGCGGACCATGAACCAAGTCAGCCTAGTGCTAGTAGATGCGCTCTGACTTGCCAACTTTCCAAGTGAACAGAACCTGAATTGATGACACCTTCAAAATGACTGCTTTATCTGATGTTAGATCTGCAGTGATCCGGCCAACAATCAAGCATTTGGATGACTCAACTGGTGAATCCATATATGAATACCCACCATTTGCCAGATGATCTAATGTTTATCAACAGCTAGCAAAAAAAAATGCTAGTTCACCTGTCTACCCATCCACAACACTTATTACACTGTTACACCACCATGATTTCCTACATACAGGTGCAGATAGGCTACACATGGCACCCCTGTGTTCATTCTTTGTAAGCCTTCTGAATTATAATGATGACTACAACAACTCTACAAGCCCACATGAAGAAGGGGGGTGGCATTAGCCATTTTACTGCTAAAGGTTATAACTTTGCAGGATTACCAAGCGCATATACAAGACAGGGGATAACTCAGAGAGGATCCTCCTGTTTGATTTCGGTGTCATCTTCTATTTTCCCAACTTTAGTTGGAAAGTGAGATAGGACCAAATGCCCCTCGGAATACCCATTCATCAGGAGCTTTCCTATCTTTGTCTTCCAATCTGTGCCAGATCTCTCGTTCCACCTGTCATGAACTACCCGGTCACGGTAATTGAGCATTGTGCCAAGCCCAGAATTTGGTACCCAACCATATTCTTCCAAAACCCGCGCCTCTCCTTCCGTCAAATCTTCACCAATCTGTAAAAAATAGATTAGTTCAATGTCCTACAAACTCCTTTTACTCATGAAAGAACTCATGAGTAAAAGGTACTGAGGTAGCACAAAATTATAAATTCCTTTTACTACGGAAGGTACATATGAGATTGGACCGTTGAAGCTAATGTCCTATGTGAACATATATCTGGTGCTAAAATTTTCTAAAACGAGAAATATATTCTTCGGAGGTATATTATGAACGATATCACAAACTTAGTTACATCAGAAAGAAATATAGAAAAAGAGTCGAGTGCATGAATGTATGATTGTATCCAGCTTCAAAACTAGTAACTGCGTATTCTGATAGAGGATCCTAGAAACAATTGTCAACTGGAAAAGAAACTAAGAAAGGCTATAACACAGTTTATTAATGGTTAATGGGTAGTTGTGTACTTGTGTTCATAAGCAAGGATAGAAGACATTATGAAAAGCTATGCTGGTAACAGGTAAACTGACCAGTTACTGTAATGTTTCAAGTCTATTCCAGTTTACCTTTTAAAAAAAAAATCTTACAATATATTTTTCCTCAAATGTAACCTTTTACAATCACCAGCTTCAAGATTACATACAACACATCAAACTTCGTATAATATTACCCTTGTACTGGCTTTATTATATCTATTGGTCACAGACGATATACCAGTAACCAGCATCAATAGAGCTGATTTTTTTTCCTCCTCTGATCATAAGTCGATAATAGGGCCTTTTACTTTGACCACATTTCTACGTACGTTGACAGTCAAAAAGTGCAGCACAACACTGAGAAAATGCAGGGGAAAAAAATACCAAAGCAAGAAATCTTACCAATAATGGCCTATTTTCAATCAGAGCTGTCCTGCCACAACCACTAAGCTTCATTGCAGTAACCATCCTTTGGATCTGCCATTGTATTGGCAGTGATTTCACAATCTCAAAGAAGTATGTCGCATACCCATATTCCGGTCGCTCAAGAACAATCCTGTGAAACAAAAAAAGGAAGGCATAAAGGAAAGAAGCATATCAACCATTTTAACCGGCAGTACCTGAATAATAGTATTGGCTAAGAAAGATTACCTGTTATGGCTTTTAAAAATAAAAATAAATGATTGCAGGTCTCTACACCATCCCCATTCAACAGGACAATCACGAAACTGAAGATAGCGGGACTACAAGAGATAAAGGTGTATAAAACACTAAAATTGAAAGCCTCGTACAAGTGAGAAAATAAAAATAGCAAATGTTGTCTAGATGTGGATAAATACCTGCTCGATGAGAGAAATTAAACAGGTCAAGCAGTATATAGCCTTTTCCCCCTTCTCATGCCTAAGTGCAGATTTCAACAGGGATGTTCTTTGCGGAAACAACTGTGTATTGAACAAATAAAACATGTCAGTAAACTATAACATACATAACCACCCCATGCCATTTGCTCTTCACAATTAGCCCATAATACTAAAGATGCAGATGTAGTCCCTCAACCTTGGGGAAATTAGGCCAATAACCTCTAAGTCATCTGTATTTACAGACATAACAAAATTCACACTGAACTTCCTGGTGACATGACCAACAAATGAAATCATGTAAACCAAATCATAGCTGCTGTATTGCTGGGGGGGAGGGTGATTATATTTTTCAGTTGGGAAGGGGAAGGAAAAAGCAAGGTAACTAACAAACATGCAAATGTTTCCTCTTCTGTTGTTGCTGAGTATGGAAAATTCAACATTCTAACTACTCGGAGAGTTAGGAACAGTAACAAGGAGAAGCAAGAACGAGTCCACCACTAATACAACATGGTCCCAGTGGCAGTGGAATGCTTCTGAAAAGATGATACATTATCCTTTTCCTTTTCTTCGGCGTTGCTTGTCACATATGAAGCTGGAGCACTTAAGGTGTCTTTGTGAAAGTTTTGCAGTGGTGTTCGCTACATCATGACAATGGGGAACCACCCGTAGGGGTTTACTGCACAAGGATCACAAGGGCCCTGCAGAGGAAAGGCTTGACCCAGGCTAGTAGAATAACCTCTACCCGCTAAAAATAGCGGGAGTGGTATGATACCATCCGAAAAAGGTAAGCAAGTGAGGCATATCAGATGTTATGCAGATTCTCAACAAACCATTTTCAACATGTCAAGTGGTGGGGTTGTTGAGATATTTCAATGATATACTGTACAATGTATTTTCTTTCTCAAAGACAAAAATACCCATTCTTATAAGACTAAGTACCATTTTAAAATCTTACTTTTGTAATAACATTTTCAAGATCTTGAAAGTCACTTTCTGTGCAGTCTGGGACCATATCATCTTCTTCTTCAACACCGTAGAGTTTAATCTCTTTAACCAGTATTCCTTTGTCCAGAAGAATCTGCAGGCACGAAAGATACGGAAACACAGAATCAGAAGTTGGAATGAATGCTTACTGCATACCATTATTGAATTAAAATAGAACTATGAACACGACAAATGGGTACCTGCAGTAGTCCTGGGGCATCTTCTTCAAGTGCCGTTTCAATTGAATCCCTGCGTACATCACGTTTGTTATCAGATTCTCAAAAATAGTTGTCAACATTGACAGAAGTTACTCATGTAGCATACGTTGCTGTTTTTCTCCTTCGCCTTTGACGAGAAAAGTAAGCAGTACCCTCATCATTTCTGAGGGAATCTTCTTCAAGCGTCTTTTCACTTGGATCCCTGCATACATGATTTTTATAAGCATAATCTAGCCAAAAAGAGAATCAGTGTGAACATTAAAAATGTTGCCTGTGCAGCATACCTCAGAGTCTTCCTCCTTTTCCTTTTTCGAGAACAGTAAGCAAGGACCCCGTCATGGTTTAGAGTATTGGTTTTTTTGGCAGTGAGCTCTGCGATACTGATAGAAGTGAGACCACACACAACTAGAGGTAACTCACTCCCGGTAACTTCGCTTTTTATTCGTGATGATGGCAGTAGGCCTTCAACATGAGAATTCTCTGGGTTAGATCTTGCTGCTTCTGATATTCTTTTGGAGATCGCTGAAGAAACAGAGTTTATAGACCCAACTAGATTAGAGCCCTCAGTGCCATGATTTGGATCTGTTCTCTGTACAGAAGATGTAATTTTCTCTGTGAAATCCCCTGTGACATGCAAGAGTTCAAAATCAATATTGATGTCTTTTGGGTTTTGACAAACATATGCTGGTGCTAAATCAATCTTCCAGACCACTGTTGTTTAAGGAATAGTGAGATTTTGCTCAAACAAAATTCAGATGGTAAATATCATAACCTTCCAATGCAGGTTCCAATTTTACGTCAACCAAAAGGGTCCTATCATCTGTCCCTTCCAACTGAATGTTTTTATCCCCAAAAGTTGGTGTTGAACTTGAAGAAGGGTCGCGACTATAAATAAGAGTCTTGCCGTTTACCAATAGATCATGAGAGCACACAACTTGACATTGTGGTGGAGCAGCAGAAGATGATGTACTCAAGAAACCTGATTCACCTGCAGTAAGTTGTTTATCATCACTTGTTTCAGAGTATAGTAATCAATGCTTTCTTCACCATTGACATGTGGAAGTAAGGACTCGAATTAAAAAAGAAAAGGAGAAGAGATTTACATCCAGCCTCATGACTTTGCTGGTTGTTTGAAAGACCTTCAGTTAGCAACCTCCTGTTGTTATCATTGTCGATACTACCTATAATGGCCGGTGCAGAAGAAATTTCCTGCATATAATTGCAAACAGTTGAACAGACCCGTTTCTCGTTTCCCTCCCTCCCACAGACAATGTGCAACCTTGAATCACTAAATTCAGTTGGCACAATGAAAAATAAATTTATATGTTCTTGATAGAAAAGCTATTGTTATGCGCATGCTTATTGACCAAGAATGGAAGTTGTGATAAGTCCTAATGAGGCATCAGGGATAACAAAGGACATTTCAAACATGATATTAGAACATAAATTTAATGCATAACCAAAACAGTTGAGAAAGTGTGCTTGTACCTGCAACATGCTATACATACCATCCCTGAAGGCAGTCCCTTCATGAATTCTACATGCAAAATTACAATATGAACTTCATATCAGTACAAACCTTATATAGAGCATCTTTCTTGAATTACACTTGTCAATGTTCAAATAAATTCCCAAAATAATTGGAGATATGTTACTTTTTTTTTCTCTTGCGAATGCAATCAACTTTGACTTTAAAGTTTTACTATAGAGCATCCTTCTCTATATGTCCATATTTAGGTAGGATTATTAAGAACTTAGTACACAGGAAAGTGGATGTACCATAAGGACGGGTGTACAGGGATTTTTTTTTTTCTCAGAAATTATAGCTACCTACATTAAATGTATACATTTTCTCACCCCCTCACCTTTTAGGAATCATCCCATTAGTTCCAGGCTTGCATGAATTCTCCAAACCATCAATTGCACATTGTTCAGAAGATACTACAGCAGAGGAAGAATGATTTTCTGCCATAAGAATTCTGTAGCGCTCTTGCAAAGACATATGATCAAGCTCCTCGATTTCATCATGATCATTAATTTGGTTCCCAATATGCATGTTGCTTACCACATTGAAATAACTTAGTTTGTCCAGATTAGGACATGTCCCTGTTTGCGTCTGCTTTTGCTTGTTTTCATTGCCTGAAGAGAATTCAGTGTCATGGTCTATGTTACAAAAAATGCATTTAAAATAAATGGATGGGAATGAGGACACGAACCTTGAACAGAACTATTTTCAGTAATCATATTAAAAGAATGATTGTCCAACTGTAATTCCTCTTTGGAATCATCATCGATTGCAGAAGCACCCTGCATAGAATTTCAGAAACAAACATCTAGCATGTGTTACTTAAAATTAATTGTTATAAAGCCCCAGGAAATTGAGTGCCTGTTAACTTCAGAAAGTTAGCAGAAATCAACTACAATGAATGAAAACTTTACAATGAGTACAAGACTAGACTTAAAAATTAAGCAATAAATAAGATAAAGAAATGCAAAACAGTTACAGCCGAATATATTCAACTAAGGAAACAAGAAACAGATTGATACCAAAGAACAGGTAAATGACGCAAAACTAAAAGAATCCTTGTGATCAAGCATACCAGAATCACAGTACCTACTCTGAGTAGAGTCAAGGTAACATTAATTGCAAAAGCAGTTTTTACTTAACTAGTAGGATAGCATCCATGTTCAAGTAAACTAAATGTGAATTAGTATGAAAATCCTGCAAAAGAACTGAACAGTGTTCATTGGCCAATGGATCAAACAAAAGTCAATTTTTAAAATCATGACAGAGCCTCTCGCAATTTGGTTCCAACACGTTTAATATAACAAATTGCTAATACTAATCCAACAAATGTAGCTTAAATATTTGCCTTGCAGTGTTTTTCTACAATGATCAGTCAACTTACTTTCAGAATTATTTTTAAAACAAAAAAAAAAAAGAGTCAAGGGTGACAGGGTTATCTCATACCATATTAAACTACAAGAAAAATACAAGGATAAGTAATACACCTGTGCTGACTGAGCGTGAGATTTCTCAGCCCATTTAAATTGATTTTTTTCTAACTCGTAGAATATCTTTGACACCACCAATTCTCCCTCATCTTTCTCTGTGCTTTCGATATGATATTGATGTAATCTCCAGTCAGTGATCTGAGGATTGTTACCATCTGTCTCGTAGGCATACAATACAAATACTTCCTTGCAACCTTGAAGATTCCCATCCAAAGTTATTGATATAGGATTTCCACTTTTTTGCCATCTGATACATTTACTGTTCTCATTGGCGCACTCCTTGAAGTTTTTGTGAAAGAAATATGATGCACATCCATCCTGCCTAGTACCTAAAATATCAATCAAAATGTAGCATGTGACAGTAAATCATAAAAGGAACAGACATGAGAGATATTTACATTGAATAATAGTGAACTACCTGGTATATCTTGAGGGTGAGTATAACCAAATCCTATGGTTTCATCAACAGATTTAATAAACTCGTTGATAAAAGGATGACGACGAGCCTGACCATTTCCAACTTCTGCAGCCAGATGCCAGAGTAGATCGTTATCGGTAGGATTAAACTCTACACCTCTGGGAAGACCTGGCCAACCCTGCAGCAATACAATAAGCACAACATTTAAGTAAAGAAGCAATTTAACATGATGCAAGCATTTGTACGGAAGATCTTGGAATTGCTCTTGGCGCATTTGGAGATATTTTAGGAGCGCAGTTTTAAAAGAAACACATGGAAGAGGTTTCCATACAAACATTAACAGAAACAGTTGATACCAGCAAGATGGCAATCCACATAAGACTCCCTCCTAAAGAATTAATTTTACTCGTTTCAAAGGAAAAAGAAATGTCCTTTGTAGCTGCTATTAGATGTAGATAAAAGTAATGTTCAACAATGGTGGAGGGTGAGAAAAAATGAGGAGCGGTGATGACTGATTACAAATTTACAATAGCTGTTCAATTATTTCTCATAAAGGTATATTCCGTCATGTTCAGCTCTGACCAAAACCGCACGTCCACAAAAGCAAAAGAACGGTAACACAAGAAATGCGGTTTTCATTCGAATGCCGGACGACAAGAGCAGGAAAAGATTTACAACTTTACACCGTCTAACCGTCTAATAACCACACGCAAAAATCAAAAGAAACCCACCTGCTGCGCCGCTCCGCCGGAATCCTCCGCCGCCGCCGCCGCCGCGGCGCTAGCCTCCCGCCTGCGCCGGAACAACACAAAGATGAGGACTCCAAAAAAGAAACATCTGCAGGACAGAACAAGGAGAAAAGGGAGGCGCGGCACCTCTCCGGAGCGGGAGGCTTTGACTCCGCCGGCGGGCGGAGCAGCCGCCGCCGTCGCTCGGCGAGCGGGAGGTCCTCGTGGTCGGAGTCGACGCAGGGGGGAGGAGGCGGGCCGACCTCCTTGTCCTTGGCCATCACCGCATTAGGGTTTGAGCGGGAGGAAGCGGGGTTACGGAGGATTAAGGTGAGATTTAGGCGAGATGACGGCGGATTTGATCGCCGGTGAGAACGTGGGTTTGGGGATGGTTCACGGTGAGACAGTGAGGCTAATGCCGATCAGGTTCTCGGGCGAGCTCGCAATTTTGGCCCAGAACGCGAACGTCCAAAATGTAGCGATCTGGCCCATGTATCATTGAAAATCTGCTCGGTTTCGATGGCGGATCTCGGCCTTTACCCAACAGTTCTATGGGCCTTGGGATGCTCGAGTAGGTCCGAGTCGTGTAAATTGACGGCCTTTTTGAACACTTGGGCAGATCATGTTCGAATACATGACACTGCGCGCGTTGTTGTGGAAACTGATGACTACAATAGAATAATGAATGTTGAGTTATCTGGAAATTAAATAGAGATAGTAGCTACATATAGTTAATATGTATTGGATGGTTACGATTAAGTATGTGAATTATCTAATGGCTCTTACTTTGTATGAGTGGTATGGCTTAATGTATATTTAGCTCTTAGTTCTAGCTATATATAATTTTTGTAGATAGCGACTACAACATCAGAAGTTGCAACCTATTATCACCATCAGATCAATGGAGCCAATGGCCAAAATTGACACTGCAGGTCTGCAGCACTGTCCCACTTCGTATGCTACAGTACCCATACCGGGATCCGCTACAGTAGTCCCCTGAACAGCATCTGCTGGCGATATAAGCTGTTGATCCGGTGGCAAAAGATTGCTGATGTTGCTGTAGCACCACGGTTGCTCTGGAGTATTGGATCTTGTTTATAGACTTGCTTGGAACTCATTCGGATTACCTGTTTGGAAACTCGAGATGCATCGGTCTCTACCTTGGATATGCTCGTTCAAGGTTCGAGGTTATTTCGAGGTTATGTATTGATCAAACATGAGGTACGTCGTCTGGTCTCTGCTACAAATTAAAACATATGCTATAAACATTTATGGCTAAGAACTATTGTTCTACTAATAACAAAGCAAATATTTACTTGCACCGTCTCAAGAAAAAACAATTCCCGACTAGTACGAACTAAGACATAACTATATCCAAATTCACACCTACGAAGTAGTTCCTTATAGAATGGTGGGTTCTATGTTATATAATTGAAGTTACCAAATAATTGGTACCGACAAATTGACCTCAATACAAACAAGCCATCAATCTTTTTTAAACAACTTAGAAGTGCATATTTTAGAAATGCATGTTGACGTGCGAAACACTATATGCAGTGATGTTGATTGTGTTCGGTTGTTTGCTAAACTTAACCATATCAAAATTTTGGCACTGACAAAGTTTAGTCGTTTGTGAGAAAATTAATAAAGTTGCTCATTTGGTTTGTTGGCAAATCTCTTGAAATGTGTGTGTTGCTGGTTTTCGGTTGTCAAAATTTTAGCAATAAACCAAATGAGGTATCATCTCCTCGCCACAAGCTAGGCATTTTTTATTACAAAACCCTACTCTATGTGGTATGTTGTATCACATCATTCATATTTTGCTCCTCTCCTTCCCTTCATTGTCTCCATCCATATTCATGCGATTCCTTGATCCTGTTTGCTAAGCGTGAATTATTGGTGCGAACTTGGCCCACCTCCGCTCTATCTACTGTTGACAACAATCAAGCCATTGCACCTCAATGTATAGGCAAGTGGCCTATCTCGACAACACAAACATTCATGTCAACCTAAGCCAGTTCAACGGTGAAGCGCACCGGACCGGAGAGAATACCGTTATCATTGTGGAAACGGTTGAAAGTCCTTCTGAAAACGCCAAACATGAGTTGAAAGGTCAAATGGGAGGAGAGAAATGTGAACAAGGGTGAGATGATACAAACATGCTCCAAAAGAGCAGGTTTTGGGATAAATGTTTTTATCACATGGATCTGTGATAGATGTGTTCTAAAATATGGGGTTTCATGATATCTACTCTTATTTGTTTGGTATGGTTAGATCAGTTAGAGCAAGTTTAATAACTATTGGCTCCAAATCATTTATAGTCAATCTAATAGCTCATTCATACAATAATTACTTATAAACATATACTACATCATTAACATATGGTCTCACCTCTTATACACATATAACATTTTGGAATTCGTATTGCAGCTGGATATAAATTTATAGCCCGATTTTCTTCTCTCTTCTCTCCTCTCTTTTACATGTGCTTATAGCTGACTTGTAGCCTGCTATTGTACTCGCTCTTAGGCCCTATTTAGTTCCCAAATAAAAACTTTTCACCCCGTCACATCGAACGTTTGGACACATGCATGGAATATTAATAAAAAAAACTAATTAAACAGATTGCGTGCAAATTGCGAGACGAATCTTTTAAGCCTAATTGTGCCATGATTTGACAATGTGGTGCTACAGTAAATATTTGCTAATGACAAATTAATTAGGTTTAATAAATTCCTCTAGCAGTTTACAGACGGAATCTGTAACTTGTTTTATTATTAGATTACGTTTAATACTTCAAATGTATGTCCGTATATTCGACCGTGACACGCAAAAACTTCTAAACATGGCCTTAGGTCTTGTTCGTTTCTCCAACAAGACAGAGATGAAATTTTGGATACTCATGGCACGCTTTTCAAACTACTAAATGGTGTGTTTCGTGCGAATATAAAAGTTGCTCTAAAATATCATATTAATCCATTTTTCAAGTTTGTAATAATTACAACTCAATTAATCTTTATATTCATCTTAATCTTCAGGAGATTCAAACACCACCTCAGTGATTCAGTGAATCAAACGAGTCCGTTGTGTTGGTAAATAAAAAGTGTTGGTCGCTTCGTTGGACAGTAAAACGAAGTCATGCGCAGCCAGCCAGTCCAGGCCGATCAAATATCATCGTTGGAGTACCAATCAAGTGCTGTCGCCCAGGCAGAAAGCAGAGCAAAAAAAAGCGCTGCATCCCATCCCAGTAGTCGTTTGTACTCGCCGAGGCCGGCCTGCGAAGACGACCGTTGGGGCTGATGCCGAAAGCCGACGCGAAGCCATCGTGCCGTGCGTGCGGGCGGCGTGCCCAGTTTTTGCCACGAGCGCCGCGCCCGCGCACGGCGCACCACACCCAATCCACCCCGAGCCACGCCCTACTCTCCTCTCCACAACACGACCAAACCATTCTCTCGCCCGCTCGCCGCTGCTTCCGCCGGTCGCCTCTGGTCGTGGTGCCCGCGAAATTTGACCGTTGCTGCGCCACGTCACGCTCCGGGCCCCGCATCCCCCTCCTCGTTTCGCGTGCCCACTGCCCACCAGTCTGAGAGCCACTGTCCCCATCATCCCATGGTCCCACGCCCGACGCTGTAGCTGACAGGTGGGTCCACACCATCTCGGCCCCACATGTCGGTGGGAGGAGGGCTCGCTTTATTGGAGTTTGTTCGTTTCTTTCCCGTTGTCCTATGCCCACTGCCAGCCGCGGCCCACCAGAGACGCTGACATGCGGGCCCGGATTTCCCCGAGGTCCACGAAGCGATCCACGTAGTACTACTCGAAACAGCACGGCCTCGTCGCCGCTCCGCGAGATCGCCTCGCAGCCGTTGGATGCCTGACATGCGCCACGTGATGCGTGCCACTAAACCATCGGCTGGCCAGAGCGCGGCGTACGAAGAGAGCTTTTACACCGACATGTGGGTCGCACCAACGCGTTGGGCCCAGCTGCAGTGGGAGTAGGGGGCTTGGGAGGAGTACTCGGGCGCGTAGCTGATGCGGTTTTGACACCGTGATGGGCACCTCCCTACCATTGGGCCCTTGCCCCTTACTTTTGTACAAAAGCCCCTCCTTTTCTGTATTCTCATATTTATATCCCCTCAACTTGCAACTCTTCATTCCAGTTCGCTTCCTCCCTCCCACCTCTTCTCCACTTCTTCTTCCTCCTCCCCTTTCACACTCCACTTCTTTGGTCTGCTCTTCTTGGTATCCTTCTCCTACGCATAGTTTAGCTCCGAGCTCAGGAGGTAGGTTGGTAGGTTTCTATTGCTTCTTCTCAGCTGGGAGAGTGAAAATACCGAGGAGAAAAGGCACATCAAGATTGTTTCTTTCGGTTTCTTGGGCTTCTCTTGCGGCAACATGAAGAAGCTCTTCTTCTTCCTCTTCCTGCTGATACTGGCCGCCTCGGTTGTTCACGGCGAGGACGGTGAGATTTCCCTTCTTTCTTTTTCTCTTGTGTTGCTTGATCTCATATTGACCCTTTTGACACTGACTCTGCTATCCCATTCTTGGATGTGGTTGCATGGCTCGATCTCGCCATCTTTGCTATTACATCATCGATAATGTCTTTGTTTATTAGGCTAGTTTTCTTGCTGCAATCCTGGAGACCTTGAATGATTGCGACTGTGATTGGGACTGGTCGAGTGAGCGATGTCCCTTTCTACCCGGATTTCTGCTTGTCGTATTGTGGTCTCTGGTGTTATTGGAGTTGTCCTGTACCCCTTGATGGTTAAAGTTCACCGTTGGTAGTAGCTTTCTCTTGACAATAGATTAACACAAATCACAAAACATGGCTAATCTTAGTTAATGAGTTATTACTCCTAGCTAGAGTGGTCTGTAATGGAGTACTTGTAGTAGCTACCCAGTCAGTAGTAGCTTTTGGGGTTTGGATTTGACTACTCATCCTGCTCACCCTTATTCTCTGCTTGTCTTCTTGGTCTGCCTGGGATTCCCTTCTCTGAACTTCTCCCCATGCCTGCATGGCTGCATCCTCAGTTGCCCCCTTCACGTGCACTAGTTTCTTTATCAGTTAAGCACGTTCTGTAGGAACATCTGGTGTCATTATCATATCATAATACTAATCATAAACTAATATGTTTGGAATAAGATTTTACTTGTAGCGAGGGGAACGAATACTACAAGCCACTAGTAGTAGTAGAATACTAGCATCAGACGGTCGCCATCACTAATCTATCCACTAAAATGCAGCATCACGCCCAGCTTTCCACAGTACTAGAAGTTCGCAACACAACAGCTAGCTTATGGGTCTTTATGATGGCTTTGTGCATAAGTTTAAGCCGAAAGGAGATCGCTCCCAGGTTATACACATCTTTAGCCATTGGCACCAGCCTTTGTGGGGCCTCCTTGTCTGCCTCTTTTCTCCTCAAACTATGATCACTCCCTACTCCATGTATGCATCAGCAACTGGTTGGTGCCAATGGCTTGGGTCATGAACTTTTGACCGTTGCAGTGGGGGTTCGGTGTTAATCATGAGGCTAACCCCACGGTAATAACTCGGTAATTATAGTCACGGATGACTGGGTGATTGTCCTGTGCCCTTGTCAGCACTCAGCACCCTGTGCCGAGTGTGCGAGAGAGTCCGGTCAGTCTCTCCTTTGACTGGTTGGTGACGGTTGTTTTTCCGGGACCACCTGGCAGTGTCACTGCTAGTATTAATGAAGTCACGTCTCCTAGCTTGTGCGGCCCAGCTGGTTGTCGCATTGGAGGTTTTGCCTTGCCTGCGCAGAGGCAGCAGCAGAGGGCGGTGCAGCGTGCAGGACTGGACTGAACTGTGCTTCGCTCGCTGTGGCCATCCGCATGAAAAGCCCGGGATTTTGCGCTGCGTCGTGGTGGTGGTGGCTCCTGTTTCCAACGTATTTCCCCCGTACCAAGTTGCCTTGTGCTTTACAGCTAGCTTGGTGTACTCCCAACATCCCCCATGCCCATTTTTCTGTAGGGAAATCGATGTGCTGCTGTATTTGTCCAACTGTTCTTTTTCTTGTTGCTACTAGTAGTTGTACGAGTTAGGGGGTTGCTACTAGTAGTTGTACGGGTTAGGGGGTGTTTGGGAGAGAGAGGGTAAACTTTAGCCCCTCTCTCAAAAACTTACTCCCTCCGTTCTTAAAAAAAAAAACCCTCCCTACGTTCCAAAAAACTTCAACGAGTGCTGGTGGAGACATTAGGTGTTCCAACGGGAGCTGGATTGGTTTTTTTTTTTTCGGAGGAAGTAAGTCTCTCGGGGAGGGACTGTTTTTGAGAGAGGTAACCCCTCTCTCCCAAACACCCCCTTAGTGATCAGTTACTAATCCTCCATTTACATTTGCATGTGATCCTTGTTTGTCCTCAATGATTTGTCGGAGTTTTGAACTGTGCCGTATTTCTCTTTATTCGTCATGTTCGGTACGGAGTAAATGAAAAATAAACTTGACATGAGCTACGTTAACGTTGTTTATCTTACATTTTTGGCGTGCAGGGGCGTACATCGGCGTCAACATTGGCACGGCCATGACGTCGGTACCGGCGCCGACACAGATCACGACGCTGCTCCGCTCGCAGAACATCCGCCACGTGCGGCTGTACGACGCGGACCCGGCGATGCTCGCGGCGCTCGCCAACACCGGCATCCGCGTCATCGTCTCCGTGCCGAACGAGCAGCTCCTCGCCATCGGCAACTCCAACGCCACGGCGGCCAACTGGGTGGCGCGCAACGTGGCCGCGCACTACCCTTCCGTGAACATCACGGCCATCGCGGTCGGCTCCGAGGTGCTCTCCACGCTGCCCAACGCGGCGCCGCTCCTCATGCCGGCCATCCGCTACCTCCAGAACGCGCTGGTGGCCGCGGCGCTCGACCGGTACATCAAGATCTCGACGCCGCACTCCTCGTCCATCATCCTCGACTCGTTCCCGCCGTCGCAGGCCTTCTTCAACCGCTCCCTGGACCCGGTGCTGGTGCCGCTGCTCAAGTTCTTGCAGTCCACGGGCTCGCCGCTGATGCTCAACGTGTACCCGTACTACGACTACATGCGCTCCAACGGCGTCATCCCGCTGGACTACGCGCTGTTCCGGCCGTTGCCGCCGAACAAGGAGGCGGTGGACGCCAACACCCTGCTGCACTACACCAACGTGTTCGACGCGGTCGTGGACGCTGCCTACTTCGCCATGGCGTACCTCAACGTCACCAACGTGCCGGTGATGGTGACGGAGACCGGGTGGCCGCACAAGGGCGACCCGTCCAACGAGCCCGACGCCACCTCCGACAACGCCGACACCTACAACAGCAACCTCATCCGGCACGTGATGAACACCACCGGCACGCCGAAGCACCCCGGCGTCGCCGTGCCGACGTACATCTACGAGCTCTACGACGAGGACACCCGCCCCGGCTCGACGTCGGAGAAATACTGGGGCCTGTTCGACATGAACGGCATCCCGGCGTACACCCTGCACCTGACAGGCTCCGGCGTGCTGCTCGCCAACGACACGACGAACCAGACCTACTGCGTGGCGCGGGAGGGCGCTGACGAGAAGATGCTGCAGGCGGCGCTCGACTGGGCTTGCGGCCCGGGCAAGGTGGACTGCTCCGCGCTGATGCAGGGGCAGCCGTGCTACGACCCGGACAACGTCGAGGCGCACGCCACCTACGCCTTCAACGCCTACTACCATGGCATGGGCATGGGCTCCGGGACGTGCTACTTCAGCGGTGTCGCCGTGATCACCACCACCGATCCCAGTAAGTTCACAAAACCATAAGAGATTCCTGCTTTCCGAACATTTGGATTTGAGCTTATTTCGTTCTCTCTGTTTTCTTCAGGCCACGGGTCTTGCGTTTACGCTGGAAGGTACGCTCTTTTTTTTCCCCTCCCCATAACGTCTTTACATTCTCGCGATGTTTGAAACAGAATTCAAGTGCGTTTCGCTCAAATCTGTCATTTATTTTTGGACGTGCAGTGGTGGGAAGAACGGGACGTCGTTGCTGAACGGCACATCGCTGGCGCCGTCGTCGAACTCCACGGCGGGGGACTCCGGCGCGCACCGGGCGATCGGGGACGTCTCGTCGTTCGTCCGCGCCGTCGTCGCGGCGCTGCTGTTGAGCGTCGTCCTCCTGTTGTAGGCAGTGAGACGAGAGTGGTTAGTTTAGTAGGCAAGGCAGCAGAGTCCGTAGGAATTCATGGGGGGATTCTTTTTTTGGTGTCAAGTGGGATTGGCCTCGGTGTTATGGGTGGGTGGTGATCATTGAGAACGAACAAGATGATGTGCCTGTGTTCATCTGTTGCTCTAAGATGTTGGCTGGGAACTTGGTATTGGGTGGTACGTTGCCTGGAAAAGGAAAGTGGTACTAGGTTGTATTTGCAGAAGCTGTCAGTGTTTTTGCGCTGACCACAATCAAAATCTTCTTCTGAGCCAACTGCTTCACTCGTTTGTTTCCTTTGTTCTGAATCGTTGATCGATTCATGAATTTTTGCGGCTTTCCGCTACCTTCGATCGCGACGAACGCGCGGACTTGCATTGGTTGGCCCGAAAGGGATAGCCACTTACAAGAGGCCCATATAGTTTGGGCCGGAACGGTGTAATGCCACAGCTATGTGCGGCCCATAGATACCGGCCTCCACCCTAATCGTGGTAATCGAGGCCTATAAAACCCAGCGCCTCTGCGTCTCCTCCATATCCTCGCGCGCCGCCGGATCCCGCAGCCTTGGCTCCCTCCCTGTTCCTTCCCTTCCATCAAAGATCCAATCTGAATCTGTTTCTTTTCTCGTTTGCGCTTCGAAGAACAGATCTGTTTTCTCGTCTTCTGATTGCGTTTCGATGTGATTTGCTCTTTTTTTCGAAGCACTCTTCTCGTTTACAACTCGATCGCTGCTGATTCGAAGCTTGCGTTTCTGAAGGGCTGCCAAATCATACTCGAGGATCTATGGACATGCAGCTTCTGGTAATAGATTCCCGCATTTTCTCGTAGGTCCAACATATTTTTTTCTCTTTGAAATCTATATTATACCTAATAAAAAAAAATGTAAGGATTCCGATATTTCTTCGTCCGTCATCCCACGCGCCACTAAAATCTGTTTTAATCCGAGTCGGGTAGGTCCGTTTTCATTGTACTGTAAAACCACAGTTGATATAGTATATGTATCTTCCATGTAATCACATAACACAAGTGGTAATTTGCCTGCTTGATTAATGTGGAAAATCTTCACTCTGGCCTCTCCTGTAATAAGTCTACTTTCGCTCCCTCGTGTAATGTGTCTATAGGACCTCCTTGCCTAACGGGTCGGGCCGGCACACGTTGTTTTGGCCCTTATTTTTTCGCCCAAAAATCATTAAATGTTTACATAAAAAAATTAATCACTTTGAACCATTATTTTAAGATATAAAATTGCTGTAAATTTTACATGTGCGTTTTAATTTATTTCTAACTAAATGGAACCCATGTGAAGAACAAAAAAAAAAAAGTAAGTCTTCGGGTAAAGTTTTTTTTCATCGTCCATCACACGTGGAATCACCTTCGTATATTTCGGCAATAATTTGTTTTTTTTATAACGAGGGTTTGTTTAGATTGTAGTCAAAATAAACCTTATCAAATTTTGGCAGGATTTTTTATGTAATTATTAGAGTTTGATAAAAAAATTAAATGGATGCACATATTTGGTAACTTTACTAAATTTTGATAAGGTTTATTTAAGCTACAATCTGAACAGGCCCTGACATCAGTTTCCTAATCTGCAAAAGCGATATAAAATTTCAAGATTTGGAAGGCATGTACAAATTTGAAATTTTGTACACATGTATCATACAAGTACACAAGTAATATTAGCAATCCATATTTGTTTGATATTCACCCGTTACAACGCACGGGCATATTTGCTAGTCCTATATATAAATTGGTTGTGTGATCTCCATGAAACAAAATCATCCTCTTTGGATTTTTTTGTTTGTTCGTTTCTGTTTTGTTTCATCTGTTTGCGATCTGGTCAACCGGTTTATGGCTCGATGATGACTACTCTTGCTTTAACCACACCGAATACGAAGGCTTGACGAAGCGTGCTTTGCCCCCACCGCTACTTGTGCTCTTCTGTCTCGTCGTTTCCTCGTGAAATCTCCTTCTCGTGTCGAAGAATTAGACTGATTTTTTCTTCTTCGATGAGAGATTGAGATGGATGGATTCGGCGAGATTGGTGAGCATGGTAGTATGGACGCCAATGCCTCTTTCGATGGCTCTTCACATGTGGAAAAACTTTGGCCTTTACTGAGAGCCTAACAATCATCAGTTTATTCACAAGTCTTTGGTGATTCTTTTTCCAGTTTTGAAACTGCTCGAGGACTTTACCGAGCTAGAATTCGTATATAATTAGGATGAAAATTTGTACGACAACATAGCAGATGCAACAGCAGCCGCAATATGTTTTCCAAACGAAAACTGCAGAAATCTGAATAGAACAGCAAATGAGACGTTTGTCGGCATTGTCATTGCAATCTGAATACGACAACGGCAAATTAGAAGTTGTTGACTTGATAAGCATTTACGTCATCCGTCTTACCAAACCTGACTTGCTACAACTAAAATTATCCAGTTACACGCACAGGGACCGGACAGGAAGGGTATGAACACCTTCGTCGTCAATTTTTTCAACGGATGCTACTGCTAGTTGAACGAGTTAAGAAGTGGTCTTTTGCAGTAGATAGTATAGCAGATAAATAGATAAATATCATTATCCCAGTATCAATCAAGTGATCAACGAATCCTGCGACCATTTCTGACGAAATGATTTCTGGTAGGATTTCTGACTAAATGATTTTTGCTAGGATCAGCGTTGCTCCCAGTCGTCAACTGGTGCAGTGCGCTGTGCGCATCACCGCAGAAATATCCCGGTGAGATACAAAGGAAATCAACGACTTGCTCAAAGTAAAACCAAAGCGAATGACAGGACAAACAAATTGACAGCGCTCACCATTGTCAAGTGCCAACGACGCGCAGCTGCCAACAAACCTTCATTAACTAGGGGGTGGCCACTCCCTCTGCTTTCCTACGTACTCCAGCGACGAGTTCTGTTCAGGCCGCCGGTTGCTTTCATCCGAGGACACTAGGGTCGAGCAGCAGAGTAACTGGAGTACTGGACAATCGATGCGATGACACTTCAGTAGTTCACAGCATCCAAAATCTGGCAAACTGCCCTACTAATTATGGTCCCATAAACCTCCAATACCAGCGAAATTGCAATAACGATCATGGTCCAAGAACTAGCGGCTACCGGTCGGAGATGGGACCTTAGCTAGTTATTGCCCGTAAAGATATAAATTAATTTGAAACATTTAAAACTTAGATTTAAATTTAGAAATTTATGATATAATCTTTTGATTCCATTCTGAACCGTGCGAGCAATTAAAAAAATGTTCGATTTTGACCCGGACCCATGGTGCGGTGCAATACAACATCGCTCTTGCAGTTTGATTGCTGCTCTCGTTGGTTAATTAACGTGGGGGCATATCCATCCATTTCTAAGGGATAAAGCCTCGATGCGTAACCAAGAAATTACTAACTTTCATAAATGCGGGCTATGCATATGCCTATATATCGGGGGTGCTGCATCGCTACTGAACGGGCTTCACAGCGACATGAGACCAACTAGTGATAGACCTAAAGCTAAAGCGATGATAAAGACGGATGGCTTCCTGCTGAAGCAGGCAGATCAAAGAAAATTTCAGACCTGATTCACATCAACACGCGAGAGAGAAAGGATGGAAATGAGCATCAGGTCTTTATATAGAGATAAAAGTTCGTCTTCTTTAAAATCTGAGAAATCTTGTTGACTAGCACTTCCGAAAAACTTGAAACAGACATTATTGTCACGCTGAAACTTACTGCCACCAAAAACTTATTGTCACACTGATTGGATACAAGTCGCGGTTTGTATATCGTCTAAAATCCAAATAAACTGTAAAAAAGTAGTCCATTGGCACGTAAACATCGTTGAAGAAGCCAATGCTGCATCATGCCATGACCGGCTGACGGCTAATACATAACTTGTGGATTCATGATGGCCAAACAAAGCTTGGCCCTTCAATCAATGCCATGACAGATACCTATGAGTACTATATAGGAGGCCAACAAACAAGTTAATCACTCTTCGCTAAGTAAGTAAGAATTGTGGTTGCCACTCGGCACTCGCCACCATGCTCCTCGTCGGCGTCCTCCTGCTGCTCTTCTTCAACCTACATCTCCCCACGGCCGCCATTGACACCCTCACGCTAGGCCAGTCTCTGCTGTGGAACCAGACGCTGGTCTCCAATGGCGGCAACTTCGAGCTCGGCCTCTTCTCGCCGGGAAAGTCCAACAAGCACTACCTTGGCATCTGGTACAAGAAGATCTCCAAGAAGACGGTTGTTTGGGTTGCCAACCGTGAGCGCCCGATTCTTGAGCCGTCGAGCTGCCACCTCGAGCTGAGCGTCCACGGCGATCTGCGGCTGTTCTCGACGGCGCCGTCGAACACCTTGCTGTGGTCGTCGAACGCGTCCGCGTCTTCCTCGCCGTCGCCCCCGCGCACCACCGTCGCCACGCTCCAGGACGACGGCAACCTCGTGGTGAAGAGCAACGCGACGCGGTCGCGGTCGCGATCGCCGTCGTCGACTACGACGACGCACGTGGCGTGGCAGAGCTTTGATCACCCGACCGACACATGGCTCCCCGGAGCCAGGCTCGGCTACGACAGGGGCCGCGGCGTCCACAGCTTCCTCACGTCGTGGACGGACTTCGAGAACCCGGCGCCCGGCGCGTTCTCCATGGTGATCGACGCTCGCGGGCTGGCCAAGTTCGACCTCCTCGCCGGCGGTGAGCACCGGTACTGGACGACCGGCCTCTGGGACGGCGAGATCTTCGCGAACGTGCCGGAGATGCGGTCCGGCTACTTCACCGGTGTCCCCTACGCGCCGAACGCCAGCGTCAACTTCTTCAGCTACAGCGACCGGCTGCCGGGCGCCGTCGGCAACTTCATGCTGGACGTGAACGGGCAGATGCGGCGGCGGCAGTGGAGCGAGACGGCGGGGAAGTGGATCCTCTTCTGCTCGTTGCCCCACGACGCGTGCGACGTGTACGGCTCGTGCGGGCCCTTTGGAGTCTGCAGCAACGCCACCAACCCGGAGTGCCGGTGCCCCGCCGGCTTCGAGCCGCGGTCGTCGGAGGAGTGGAGGCTGGAGAACGCCGCCGGAGGCTGCGTGAGGCGGCACCCTCTCGAGTGTCACGGAGACGGGTTCCTGGCGCTGCCGTACACCGTGCGGCTCCCGAATGGCTCCGTGGAGGCGCCGGCCGGAGCTGGGAACGACAAGGCGTGCGCGCACACCTGCCTGGTCGACTGCTCCTGCACGGCCTACGTTCACGACGGAGCGAAGTGCCTCGTGTGGAACGGCGAGCTCGTCAACATGAAAGCCTACGCGGCTAATGAGAATGGCCAAGGCGATCCTGGCCTCGCCGGAGCGGTGCTTCACCTCCGTGTCGCCCACTCGGAGGTTCCGGCGTCGTCGACGGAGCACTCGTGGAAGAAATCGATGGTAATCCTTGGAAGCGTCGTTGCGGCGGTGGTGCTGCTCTTGGCGAGCCTCGTCACCGTGGTGGCGGTGGCGGCGGTGTTGCGGATGCGGCGTAGGAGGGGCAAGGTGACGGCGGTGCAGGGGTCGCTGCTGCTGCTCGACTACCGTGCCGTGAAGACCGCGACGAGGGACTTCTCGGAGAAGCTCGGGAGCGGGAGCTTCGGCACGGTGTTCAAAGGCGCGCTGCCGGACGGGACGCCCGTGGCCGTCAAGAAGCTCGACGGTCTCCGGCAAGGCGAGAAGCAATTCAGAACGGAGGTGGTGACGCTCGGCATGATCCAGCACGTCAACCTCGTCCGACTCCGTGGCTTCTGCTGCGAGGGAAACAAGAGGGCGCTCGTGTCCGACTACATGGCCAATGGCTCGCTGGACTCGCACCTGTTCGTCATGAGCGGCTCCAGCTCCGGCCCCGACTCCAAGCAGGTGACCCTGACTTGGAGCCAACGGTACAACGTCGCGGTTGGCGTGGCACGGGGCTTGGCTTACCTGCACGAGAAGTGCAGGGAGTGCATCATACACTGCGACGTCAAGCCGGAGAACATCCTCCTCGATCAGGAGATGGCGGCGAGGCTCGCGGACTTCGGCATGGCCAAGCTCGTCGGCCGCGACTTCAGCAGCGTCCTGACCACCATGCGGGGCACGGTGGGATACCTCGCGCCGGAGTGGCTAGCCGGCACGCCGGTCACCGCAAAAGCCGACGTGTACAGCTTCGGGCTCCTGCTCTTCGAGCTCGTCTCGGGCCGGCGGAACAGCACCGCGCCGTCGTCGTCGTCGGAGGGCGGCCCTGGGATTTACTTCCCGGTTCATGCCGTGGTCAAGCTAAACGAAGGCGACGTGGCCGGGCTGGTCGACGAGAGGGTGGCCAAGGATGCCGACCCGAAGGAGGTTGAGAGACTCTGCAAGGTCGCGGGCTGGTGCATTCAAGACGAGGAAGGCGACCGGCCGACCATGGGGCTCGTCGTACAGCAGCTCGAAGGCATCGCCGACGTAATGTTGCCGCCGATCCCTTCTCGGCTTCATATCCTGGCGATTGAGAACGAATGGGTCAGAGGTGTTCCAGAGGATGAGCGCTGCTCAAAGAGCGGTAGTAAACCAGAAACAGAAGCAATAGAAGAAATGTAGAACTGAAAAGAATCTGGGAGCACCCTACAGCTGAAGTGAAGATGCAGCGTCAGATATGAAAATGTAGTTGTAATGTCAGCATAGTTGATATTTCCCGTGTGGATGTATAGCCAGTACTGTACTGCAACTGTTCTGTAAATTCCTTAAATTCCGGAAACAGGATCAGACAAGTACCTTCTCTCGTTTTGTTCCCATCTAATTCTGGTCCATCCTTGCTGACAGCTGCACCTTTATTGAAGAAATCCATTAGTGCTACCCAGAAGTCCTTAACTAATTGTTGAAAACAACTTGACAAAATTGCAGATCCACTCCTCCACACTCACTATAATTCTGTTATGTACAATTTTTAGATGGGAAAATTTTCTGATAACTACAAAGGGCATAAGAAGCATATATCTACACGGGCAACTAGTAACAACCTATACAGATTAAGAACTAAATACAACCCCAAAGAATGAACGAATATCACTATGTAACTACAAGAACCAACATATCAAGATGTACACTTTACAGGTAAAGATGAAGATGATGATACAGAGTAAAGAGCTTTAAGTAAAGAAATGAACTTCACAACTGTGTCTTCAGAGAACCACTTGAGTTTCCATGTATGCACTGTGTAAATTTCATCTGGTTGCTTGCTCTGTGAATTTGTAATGCTACCGTTACTGCAAAATCTTCCTTCATGTGCATGGTTGTCCAGAACTAATGTCAAACATCTCTTGTCACAGTGATCCACAACCTGAATACATGAAGAGAGAATATTGAATGAGTGATATCAACTTTCAATCTGACAGAACAGCTAAGCTTACTTTGGTAGGACACAACTTCACTAGCTAAAGGAATAAAGTCAGATGCAATCATGATTCATATACTTGATCGATTGATATTAAATTAAAGATGGCTGTTCGTGTTCAACAATAGGCAAGCAGCTTTGTTTGGATTGTGGAATAGGAGGGGTAGGATACGGATTGAGTTAAGATACAGGAATAGGGGAAAAATGGATGGTCAAGAAAGGGGCTATTGCTCTAAGCTCTGTATGTATGCTATTCCTTTCAGACATGGCATTACCTAACATCTTAAAATGCAACCAAAATCTAAAATGGGTACGTATGCTTACTGCTCCCTGTTTTTCTGTTTTTCATTTACATCACAAATATTTACAGCCAAGGAAGAAACAGAGTACTAAGGGTGAGTGTTAGTGACCTACTTAACATCAAGGTGGGAAGGAATTATCTTTTGGAGCTGTTGGAGCAAATCATGACAAATAACTAGCAAGGGAAATGTCAAAAGTAAACCATGGCTTACCACTTCTTGAATATCGTTGATAAAACAACAAGCATCCAGAGAAAAATATGGAGTATCCGGATCATCAGGGAGGGAACCAAACTGATGTATGTTCTCGATACACACAAATAATGACCCTTCAGTAACAGCGAGGGATCTAATAACAAAGGATCCTTCTGCAAAATAGAATGGACACTATTTCAGCAAGTTCCAGTTGACAGCAGACAAATAATGAATTAAGGTAACTGGAACAATCCTCATAGTTTTCATATGCCAAAATTGGAATATGACGTCAGTGGTAAAAATGCAGATAAAAAATCAGTGGTAAACTATTATAGTTTTCATAATGACCTCCCTCCCTACTTAGCTTATACAATAGTCATGCATACTCCTACCTCCTTTACCCACCTTTTTCCAAAGAATCCCACTCTATAAGGCTTCAAGGAAAATCTCAGACACACCCAAACATAATTTAGAACCATCAAACATAAGATAACGCAGGGACCGATCTGTTCTTAGTCCAGCCACAGAATAGTGTGCTGTTTCATCAACCAAATAATGCTTACCTTCAGTATCATTCTTCCAAAACATCAACAACGAGTAGAGAAATATTCCCATTTCCAAACTTGGATGGATACAATTCTCAAGCAATTTAAGTTGGACCTTCTCCCAGCTGCCATTTAAATACAGAACTAAGTATAATCAACAACATAAACCGAAAGTCGCAATAAAAAAAAGTTTCCTTTTAAGCAAAAAAGAACAGTGTTTTGCTCACAGGGAAAGTAAAAGGCTAAACAAACCAAACCTTTGCAAAGATATACTACTAGTTAATTGTGGAAAATTAGACGCGGTTAAGAGCCAAAGTATATCTTCTGCTTCCTTGGAAGTCCTTGTCAAGAATAGGTGAGTTGTATTATCTGCCATGTGTACCCTATGATATTGCAAAACAAAAGTAAGCCTCATATAATTCAAATGAAAGTTGCTAAATATCAATATGCTAATATACCTCAATGCTTGTAGACCCAGTCCGATCAAAATATTCTCCAGATCTTCCATCCAATAGCTGCCCAAAACTCTTAGCATAGTGTCTACAAATTAATCAATACATAAGAATAGCTGTCACAATATTACAATAGAATAACAGTAAGAACTCACGTAAAACAACCATCTAGGTAAATTCCAGTTGCAACAGTCTAACAAAGATATTAGGACAATAAGCTTTTTAGATGATTCAATGGTTTGTAGAAAGCAAACCTTGTCCATCTTGAGCCATATCAACTAGCACAACATGTAGTTTATTTTGAGAACATCGCAGCAAGGCTACCTCTCTACACAAAGAGATAAAACAGTACACTTAAAAAAAGGAGATAAAACAGTTGTCTGGTGTACGACATAAAATGACATGGAACATGCAGACAGATTTTAAATAGCTAAAGCTTGATCTGTATATAACCTCACATCTATGCAAATTTCGGTTTCAGATCAAGAGAACCTAAAAGTGATAGTTACTGAATATCGTATAGAATTAAATGCTCAAGGAAACAAGTGGAATTGTAAAATGGAGCCATTTAACACATTTAAGGATATATTATTGATAACTGCACATAACACATTGAAGACATGGAAGTAACTTGAATCATGGAAAATGTTACTGGAAACAGATGCATGTGAATTTCTAGGTAAATATGCAAGACGATGAGCCAAAAGATTTTTTTGTTCATGAATAATGCCTGATTTTTCTGTTCACTTTTTTTTAAGAAGAAATACTTTGGTCACCAGACATCCCCTGCTGTTCATTTTTCAGAGTACAGACAATTTCTTTATGTAGAAACTTCGCTGCGTTAAATTCATGATCTCCTAAAGTTCCTCCCATGACTGTCTGAAATGCAATTTTGCTGCTTGACTAAAGAAATGAATATTATGACGATCAAAGACATGGCCTACAACCCCTGGCATGTTTTATGTCACAGATTGTTTAGATACTTTGCCTAAATCCTGCCATTATTCACCTGGACAGTACAACTAAGTTCTTCAATTCTCATTTGCAAGAATGTGAACATACAAAAACATATTATACAGAGTTATGAGTTTGAAACTTTTGAATATGACAACATGCACTAATGCAAAGATGAAGACCAGTTTTCACTCTAAACAACAGTTGGAATCATATTGATTCTGGCAATTTACAGGACGCAATAAATTTTTTTGAAGTGGTGCGCAGATGAAGCCCCCCATCCCCACCCCCCAAAAAATAAATAACGGCAGCAGACAAATAATTTAAAGACATTCAGGTCCTTAATTTGCCAAATCAGATGGAAAAAAAAGAACATTTCACATTTGCACTGTAACTGTAACCATTGTAGGAGTTGCTATTGAGCTTGCCATTTTTACTATTCCAATTGCTATTCATCAATCAGCCAATACACATGTAATTGCGTAATACTTAATCAGGGTTGACAACATGGGGAACACAACTCTCACCTCTGAACCAAATCACTTCCAGTGCCATTTTGAAATATGTATCCACAAAAGGCTGTCTTTTCACAAATTTCAGATGCGTCGCTTGCAATTTCTAAATTGAAGAAATCCTCAATAAGCTTGTACTTTTCAGTGTTACAAGAAACTGTATTGGCACTGGCACATAAGTTATCCTTGTGCAAGATACTTGAATTATGGTTTTCTAAGCTGTGTTCCCTGCAAAGAGTACAGTTGTTCAGGTTGCATCCCAGATGGCCGTTCCCTGCAACTGAAACCCCATTATCCATTTCATCTCCATTGACCTTCGGAAATACAAGTTTAGTGCCATTATGATTCTTAAAAAGAGGAGGTATCCTCATCTTAAACTTCTGGTTACTCTGTTGTCTGACCAAATGATCTGAACCTTCTCCTAAATGCCCATTGCTCTTGTACCTATCATGTAACTGCTTAATACCAAACTCAACGGAATCTGTAAAATTTGGGACATCCTCTGCTGAATAATCAGGCAAACCTTTCTTCCCAGAAAAATATTCCATTCCATCCTTTTCCTCATAATCACCTACAGAAGAAAACCTAGCTATTTGACCATTGGGGGACAACTCCATTTTTGTTCGAATTGCAACACAATCATCTTCGGAATTGCATGAACATAAATCACCTGAAGAGTCATCACTGCAACTGCTACCACTACCAAGCGAACCAGCACAATTAAAGTCTCCCGAAGTCTGCAAAACCTCTTCCTCCATACAAAGTCTTCGATGCAGAATGTCCTCCTTGTATTGTGGGGGTGACTGCGGACTAGAATTTGTGAAGGATAGACTCGGTTCTACCAGCTTGTTCATCAAATTTGATGAAACTCCATTTGTATGTAAGTTTCCAGTGCCATCTTCCATCTCACAAAAAGAATCAGCATGCGAAATGGCTACAAAATTTAGTGGAGGAAGTTGCTGGGAAGAATTCAAGTGCAACTTTAAAGGAGCCTGGTATGTATTCCCTTCATGTGAGGATTCTGTGGTAACACCATTAGCACTGTAACATGCACCATCAGTGAAAGATAAGTCAGATTCCAAAATGTTTGAGCTGCTCCCACCTTCTGACGTCTGTACCAAGTCTGAGATGTCCTTTGAGTTCTTTTGAGCTTTCTGCATTTTCTTTTGTTCCTCATACCTTTCATTGCTACTGTTGAACTCTATGTAAAGGTTGTCAGGTTCTGTATTCTCCATGTTTTCATCCATCCACTCCTTAAATTCACGCAGCCAATCAGTTGATTTCTCTTTCTTCAATAATTCAGCTGTATTGATCAACGAAGTAATTTTTATGTCATTATCAGCAGCTGCAACTTCATCCTTCTTAGAACTGTCACTTTCGTGGGGGGTGGTCTGCTGGTCCACACCTTCATCACAAAGACTTCTCTCTTCCTCCACAATTAAGGCAAGTCGAGAAATCTTTTTCTACAGCAAATAGAAGGGCAAACAGACTATCGTTAAAGAGATATCAGCAAATTTTGCAGAGTACAAATGCAGGATGCCCTACTTTTGCAGAGTTGTTTCAATTTAGTAGCGTTTAATAGATGGTGTTATATCTTGCATTTCTCGAAACAAGATTACCATAATATGTCAATGGGAAATCTCTGTTAAAACTAGTGAATACCCCGGGTGTTGTAGCGGGAAATTTAAAAATACTTTAAAGAAAACACAAGGAAAATAATTTGTAAATTATATACTTGTAATGCCTGAAAAACAATATTTTGAACTCATAGTAATTGATTTAGAATTGCAATTGTACATGACACATGGATTTATCAAGCATGAGAGGATCCAATGGCTATTACTTTTCTAAGTGACATGGTTCAATGCACATTGAGTTTTATATCAATAACTACAATAAGTGGGTTGTAAATGTACATGACACATGATTGAGATCAAAACATGCAAGAGATCCATAGGCTACTATTTTCTAAATGATGTGGCCCAATGCATGTCAAGCTTTTGGTTCCAACTATATAGGATATATAGATATGCCCCCCCGAAAAAAACTGAGGCTATAAGAAACCAGCTTCTGCATGTGAAATAAACAAATCGTAAGCATGAGAAGAGATCACTATGCAATATTTCTATTGGTAATGAGATAAACCGCTCTAACTAACAGTTCTTGAATATTTTCTGTCGCATACAATAGATGAATTTTGTGGCAGATGTTAACTTACCATCTTTGAATTTGATGTGTCTTCATCCTCATGGTCATCTTTTGCAGGAAAATAAAATCCATAGCCAGCAGGTTGCTTTTGCCTGCTTGAAAACAGTACTTGTTTTTCCCAGTACTCCTGTGTGTTCATACCTTTATCATCTAACTTCAACTGAGGCAGAAAAAGGTACAGAACAGAGCTGTCATATCACTCTAATACTGTGGAAGAGACTATTATGATGGAGAACATAAAGAAAAAAACATGAGAAAATAATGCAATTTGATGACTACTCACACTTTCTGAGTTGTGAAGAAAACTGAAAACACGTGCTCGATACCAACGAGCACAGCAGATTGGGTTGCCTTCCAACCATAGGTTCTGTAGCAAAAAAAGGCTACCAAGTATTTCCAGCTCCGAGAAATTTGAGATGATGTTGTAAGACAGATCAAGGTCCATAAGCGACTTTAGATTTTTGATCCCATGTAGTGTAGTTAAAGCATTATTTCTCAGTACAAGTTGCACAATTCGACCGCAAGCCTGCACGGAAGTAACATGCCGTCAAACAAAAACAACAGTACGGGAAACAAGCTCGCCGGTTTAGCAATATTCCAAAGGTATTCAAAAGAAAAGACATTTTACCTCACTCAAGGATGATATAGAGCGCAAATGATTAAATCCAAGATCTAGATTTCGTAGCTTTGTGCATTTCCGCAGATTATCCACCTTTGCAAACTGGTTCCGACTAAGATCAAGGGTTTCAACTGCAGGTAATAACTGCAACGACTCATCCATGAGCACCAGACCATTTGAAGCACATGATACATACAACAGCCGACCCCATACAGGTGAGTCCTTGATATCCATGATCCTGCTCGTGAAGATATGCCTAAGAGCATCCTGAAGTAGTGCAAAACTGAACTGTTACATGGCCATGGACAGTATTGTTGCATTGTGTGGAAATGAACAAAAAGGAAGCCTAATCAGAAGAATTGTTTGACCAATGCAACTAACTGTGCAACTTCT
The DNA here is from genome assembly GCF_000147395.1 of Oryza glaberrima. Lineage (NCBI taxonomy): Eukaryota > Viridiplantae > Streptophyta > Magnoliopsida > Poales > Poaceae > Oryza > Oryza glaberrima. The sequence continues at coordinate 6,056,059 of NC_068328.1, forward strand.
TCCTCTATTAACTTTTTTGCTGCTACTGAGCTTTTGTTTGTGTACCAATAAAAGATCCAAGCAATGGCACTGCCCAGTAAATTGCAGCCTCTAAAGCCACAACCAAATATTGAGGTTCTCAGGCTATATGCTCTAAACAGTCAATTATATGTCTCTACTAGTAATTACACGGTCCATCCACACACACACAAACACTTTGTTTGTTTCCAATCAACAGTGTTTTAGTTGTTTATAATGGGTACCCTGTGATAATTACCTAGACAAGATGACTTATTACAGCATTATTTCCTTAAATGACCACTGCGGACTCCACTGAAACCTCTAACTCAGATAAATGACAAATTGCCTAAGTTTTCCTCAGTAAATTTGCAAAGGAGTATGTCAAGAAGCATAACCCTATTTTCAGCTGCATGAAAGCATACACAAGACAAACGTACAAAGATATTAAATGGCTACAGTGCCACACAACTTCTGCATTCAGAGATTAACTAAGCACGTCAGGAGGGTAATTGCAGCGAGCACAAAAGGGACAGACGCTACAATTGCAATACTGTGGAGTGCACCATGTGCCACAAACCCACAACACAAGCCTGAATGTGATCAGAACTTAGTATTGCAAAGATGCTCACAATTCTCTAGTCCAGAGAAACAGCATGTGGATTAGATTGCTATCAAATTCATATTCACCAGAGGGGTGCTTGATGATAACCTAAAGACCTAGCAGCATCCCGTTAAATCCCATGGGTTACAATGGAAACATTAGTAACCATCAAATGCTTGTGGCGTCATGTCATACTAGTATCTTAGAACTCGGAAAATGGGCAAATTCACCCATAGAAAAGCCAGTAACATGCTGAGTAACTATAGTACAATACTTGTAATATATGTGCCAGCCACCAGGATGGGTCAGATCCTAGGAACATAGTATTGATTGTGGCTTTGTGGTCTGTGGGGCATAGGTGGGATAACACTTAAAACCAGTTCGTTGGATGTAGAAGAACCAGACTGCAAACAATAAGCACAATTCACACTTAATATAGTTCATAGTTTAGTATGAGATCAAAACTAGCGCCTCTGCTCACCATGTGAATTGCCGGAAACAACGAATTAAGTAGCTGCAGGATCAGAATTACTGGGGAACATGTCGTAATCGCACCGTGGAATTGTAGCAGATGAGCTTCTCGAGGGTGTGGCGGAGGTCGAGCAGGCCCCTGGCGGCGGAGGTGGAGAGGTCGCACCCACGCAGCTCGAGCACGCGCAGGCGCGCGAACGGCACGAGTGATAGCGGCGCCGGGTCCCGCCCCGGCCCGGGGGCCACGACCTTGAGCGACGTGAGCAGGCGCAGGATCCGGCGGAGCTGCTCGAGCGCGCGGTGGTCGCCGAGGTCGGCGACGTAGGCGCGGAGGTAGTCGACGGGCGCGCCGGCGCCGACGGCCTCCAGCTCCCGCAGCGCCTCGAGGCGGGAGGCGACGTAGTGGAGCCCCACGGGGTGGAGTCGCAGGGTGACGGAGCCGTCGAGCAGCGCCCCGGCGTTGCGGCCCACGAAGCGGACCAGCAAGTCGAGGTAGCGGTCGCCGGTGACCGGCGGCGCGCCCCCCGCACGGCCAGCCGCCATCGCCGCCGTCGGGATCGGGCTAGGGTTTGGGGACCCGCCGCATCGGCGAATGGGGGCGGAGCGGACGCCGGGGAGGGAAGAGGTGGTGGTGGTGGTGGTGGTGGCGGCGACGGAGGAGGAAACGGACACGGCCGCGCTAGTATGATTGGGGACACGCGGGCTCGTGGGGGAGGGAACGGAAGGCGACGGGGTGCGGCCGTGCAGCCAGGCCGCGCGGTTGCCAGTGGGTAACTGGCAAGTTTCGGCTGGCACCTCGCGGATCGCTGTGCTGTGATCTCCTTCGGAGAAGCTCCCGGTTTGTGGAGGCCAAAACGGACGGAATCGCGAGAGTTTCCCGTGTAAACTTTGGGTCGGTTCGAGCCGGACGGACTGCCGGAGCGACGGGTTGTGGCACTGGTCTGTGCTCCCGTGCGCTGTGTGCGGCAGTTTCCGGCGCTAAAGCTTTGCGTTGTGAGATGTGCCGCCCTCGCTGGCTTGGCGTGTCCACTCCAGGAGAAGGCCTCTTTTGGTGTTACCTACAAAGCGTTTGTCCTGGTCTTAGCTGCCGCGTGAGGCGGGGGATCGCTTTCCCCGGACCGCGCCCCGTCTTCTCGTGATCGCGTCAGGTGATGCTTCATCAGTTCAGCGTTGTTTCAGGCTCCCTACGCGCGCATGTTGGTTCACCAGATCAGAGTTGTTCTCGTCCGAGAATTATATTACTTTTTTTCTTGTACTTTAGATCAGATATGATCAGAATTAGATCCGATGAGCTATTGTTTCTTCGGCGGCTGGATGACCACCTGCCTGAGTGTTATTGCTGTATTCCTTCTCGTAGAACATGGTATGTTTCCTCGTAATTTCACTAGGATAACATATGGCATATTTTGGCAGTGTGGGCAGTGCTATTATCAGCGACTCTATCTTGCAGGATCACGATTCAATCCTTACTCGCTCTCGCGTTGCCCACATGTCCCCTTCCAGAATTTAATGAGCCACATGTCGACCGCATGCGCCGTTTAGCATGCCACGCTAGACGCTACAATGAACTAATAATGAAGTCAAATTTGTTTATTCCCTGCCTTGCCAGATTCAAATCAAGGTGTGGCTGCATCCACGGTATCCTAGGAGAAACTAGCTGTATTTTTTGGCATGTTCACACGAATGTTAGTTCTACAAACGAAAAGCATGAATAATAGTATCGGGCTGATCCTGTGTAGCAGTACTGCAGTAGCACTGGGGAGGAAACGTATCCTGAAGGCCTTGTTTGCCAAGGCTGAAAATTCTCAGGACCTTAGGGATATGGGCTTTGGCGAAGATGGCCGAAGAGTTTGAGCGTCATGTTGTAACGGGAGAAAGTCTACAAGATGTCCTTCACATACAAGCCTAGTCTAATTTTTTTCTCAACCCCAAAACAAGGTACAGCATTACAGCACCCATATTAAGAATTAAAACCGGTTCAATTTACCTCTTTCAGTGTTTTGTTTCCTGGGTTTATCCCATGTGATATGTTGATCGGTTAACCAATGTTAACGTATTGTCCACATAAGCACCAACGCGAGTGTAAGTAAAGAAAAAAAGAAAAAAGAAAAGCAACGGGCTTACATGTCATGTCATTCCCTCACTCTCCCTCCTCCCCACCCCCAAACTCCAAAGGAGGAAGGCATGCCGAGGGTGGGTGCAGAGCTCCGAGAGGATAAGCTCGTGTTCATCATCGGTGACATGGGAACAACAGGGCTTACGGATCGCACGGGTGGAGCTTGAGCTCGCCAACAACTGTGCCCAAATGAAGAAGCTCATGCTCATATGTCATCAGCGACGGTGGCACCATTGAAGGTGGCAGTGCCCCACGATGGAGTTTGAGCTCTGCGACAATATCAACTTCTTGAGAAGGTCCTAACCCTACGGTAGCTTACCTTTCTGAGGGAGAGAGAAAAGGGGGAGAAGAGCAGAGGAGAGAGAGGATTTTATTTCGTGTGCATCCCTTTTTTTTTTATTTTTGATAAGAGACTTCCCTACGGCTACACCTTTTTTTTTTAAGGGAAAAGTATGAATTACCCCCTGAACTATCACGGTCGACCGAATTACACCCCTGAACACAAAAACCAGATATTGTTCACCTTGAACTTTCAATACCGGATGAATTACCCCACTCGATCCAATTCAGAGCGGTTTTGTCCTATGTAGCGTACACGTGGCAATCCACTATTTTTAAAAAATGTGGGACCCACATGCCCTTCCCTTCTTCCTCTCTCTTCACTCTCTCTCTCGGTCACGGGGCGGTGCAGGGGAGGATGTGGGCGGCGGCGCGAGCGGCAGCGGCGGACGCAGCTGGCGGCAAGCGGCGGCAGAGGGCGGCGGTGCCCAGGGGCGGTGGGCGGCGGTGCACGGGGGCGGACAGGACGGAGGCGCGAGGCGAGGCGGCATCGCCGGAGGCGGAGGCCTGTGGCTCGCGGTCTGCCCGTGGCCCGTGGCTCGTGCCGGCAGTCGACTACACGCAGAGCCCCGAGGAGGAGGACGCGGAGGAGACCGACGACGACGAGGAGGCGGCGGCGGAGCAGGAGCTCACGCTCGCCGTGGGCACCGCCGCCAGTGTCAAGTAGAGGTACAACCGCAATGAGCACCACTCCCCCGGGCAGAGCTTCTTGTCGTCGTCGTCGACCGAGTCCGATGTGCTCGTCACCAGCATCTGGGATTAGCAGGTGCCTCACAACGACGCAACCGCGGAAGAGCCGCTTGCCTCGCCCGCCGCCCGTCGGCGTCCGCTCCTTGCCCGCCCACCGCTCGCAGCCATCCCCGTTGCCGTCCTCGGCTCCTCGTCCGCCGCCCTCACCCACCTCCGCCCCGCCCGGCTGCCGTCGTTGGTCCCTCACCCGCCGCCTGCAGCCGCCTCCGCGCCCGCCTACTGCTGGCCTCGGCTCCTCGCCCGCCGCCCGAGCCCGCCTCCGCACCCATCC